>NC_081410.1:36695793-37295793 GCF_030272615.1 Cryptomeria japonica | reverse complement strand
TGAGTGCAGTTCATGAAAGCTGCAACATACTCTGCTTCTGCTGTAGACTAAGAGATACAACTCTACTTTTTACTCATCCATGAGACCAGTCTACCACTGAGAAAGAATGCACCACCGGTTGTACTTTTTCGATCATCTACATTACCTGCCCAATCAGCATCTGTGAACACTTTCAGATTGAAATCATTGTTGTATGAGTACCACAATCCATAGTCAACTGTTCCCTTTAGATACCTAGGAATCCACTTGACTGCAATCAAGTGGGATTCTCTTGGACTCTTTTGGAACCTTGTAGTAATGTCAATTGCATGGGCAATATCCAGTCTGCTATGCACTACATAATGTAACTTACCAATCATTGATCGGTATTCCTTCTCATCAACCAGTGCGGAATCATCCTCTTTTGTCAATTTGCAACTGGTCACCATCAGTGTACCAACCAGTTTGCTATCTTCCATGCCAAAAGTCTTCAACACCTCTTTGACATATTTGGACTGGGTGATAAAGATTCCATCTTCCATCTACTAGATTTGCAGTCCAATGAAGAACTTAATCTCCCCTATGAGTGACATCTCAAACTCTTTCTTCATCACATCAACAAACTCATGACTCATCTTGTCATCTCCACCAAAGATAATGTCATCAACAAAAAACTCACAAATTAAGATCTGTTCTCCTTCAGCCTTCAAGTAGATATTGCTACCTTCACTTGTTCTCTCAAATCCAATCTTCACAAGATGGGAATGTAGGCACTCATACCATGCCCTAGGTGCTTTCTATAGACCATATAAGGCTTTATGTAGCCTGCACACCATATCACTATCTTCAGATAGGGAAAACCCATCTGATTGCTCTATATATACCTCCTCTTCAAGTACACCATTTAGGAATGCAGATTTTACATCCATTTGATATACTTTGAACCTTTTAAAAGCTGCATATGCAAGAAGCATATGAACTCCTTCCAATCTGGCTATAGGAGCAAAGGTTTCTCCATAATCTTCTCCTTCTTCTTGAGCATATCCTTTGCACACCAATTTGGCTTATTCCTAATCATTGTGTCATCCTTATTCAACTTGTTTCTGAACACCCATTTGGTGCCAATGACATTTTTATGCTCTTGTCTGGGTACCAAGGACTATGTACCATTTTTCTCTATCTAGTCAAGTTCCTCTTCCATTGCCTTGATCCAGTCTTCTTCTTTATGAGCCTCTTTGAATGATTTAGGCTCAAATTTAGAGATCATACATGAGTTTTCTCTGATCTTTCTTCTTGTAAGGATTCCTGCATCCTTATCTCCTATGATTTGCTTAGGATCATGATTCAGCTTGACATACCGAGGAATGGTCTTGACTGGTTCTTCTTTCTTTTCTTCTTCATCTTCATCTTCATCAGTATAAGCATTCATCGGTTCAGGAACGCTATTATTTCTACTTGGTTGACTAACAACCGGTTCCCAGAAGGTTGCAACTGGTTCATTTATACCTTGCTCACTGTCAGTTTCCTTAGCTTTCTCAGAGGATTCATCAACTCTTACATTGATACTTTCCATAATTCTCTGAGTTTTATTGTTATAGCACTTGCAGGCTTTACTCTTGGTGGAATATCCTAGAAATATTCCCTCATCACATTTAGCTTCAAATTTGCCTTGATGTTCACTCCTCTTGATGTAACATTTTCTACCAAATACCTTAAAGTAGCTAACCACAGGTGTCTTATCGGTCCAATACTCATAAGGAGTTTTGTCCTTACCTTTTTTGATGAGTACCCGGTTCATAGTGTAGACTGCAGTGCTCACCGCTTCTCTCCAAAAGGTGTGAGCTACCTTTCCTTGAATCAACATGGTTCTAGCTACTTCAACCACAATCCAGTTATTCGTCTCTACTAGGCCATTCTGCTATGGAGTTGCGGGGGCAGACAGCTATCTCTTGATGCCAAATTCTTCACAATACTTGTTGAATTCACTGGAAGTGAATTCCCCTCCTTGATCAGTTCTGAGACACTTGATCCTTTTACCAGTTTCCTTCTGCACTAATGCTCTGAAAGCTTTGAATTTCCCAAAAGCTTCAGACTTGTCTTTCAAGAATGTGAACCACATCATTCTTGAGCAGTCATCAGTGAGGATCATGAAGTACCTATCACCCTGCACACTTCTAGTTTTCATAGGACCACACAAATCAGTATGTACAAGATCAAGCAAGTTGTCAGTAGTGAAAGATTTACCTTTAAAAGTTGAGGAAGACATTTTCCCCAATTGACACTCTCTACACAAGGTATTATCCAATTTGTTTAGCACTGGCAACCCTCCAACTGCCTTGATCTTACTAGCCTTTACAATGTTATCAAAGTTTATATGAGAGAGTCTCCTATGCCATATCCAACTATCATCAAGCTTAGCCATAAGACAGGTACTTACATTTGCATTCAACTGAAATAAGTTACCTTTGGTCTGCATGCTAGTGGCCACCAATTTACCATCTTTTCCTTTGATTATGCAAACTCCATTCTTGAATTGCAGAGTGAGGCCACTATCATTTAGTTGGGTAACACTTAGAAGGTTGTGTCTGAGACCATCAACCCAGTACACATTTTTAGCACTACTCTTTCCATTCAAAAAGATGGACCCTTTGCCTTTGACCATGCATGGTGCATCATTGCCAAAGTGAACCACACCACCATCATACTCTTCTAAGGATAGAAACTTACTCCAGTCACCAGTCATATGGTGAGAACAACCACTGTCAATGATCCATTCATTTAAATTATCAAACTGGGAGACAAGAGCCTTCTTGTTTGCCACATCTTCCTTTATAGCAACAAACACAATGTCTTCATTCTCTTCATCTTCTAATTCCTCATTTGTGACACCTTCATCAACTGCCACAAAATAGTTTCTCCGATTTCCTCCTTTGAATTTCTTGAACCTTTCCGGTTTATCCTTGTTGTCGCTATTAGGATAGTTCAAAGCAATATGTCTTATCCGGTTACAGGAAAAACATTTCAAAGGTAGCTTACCTTTGTATTTACTAGTTCCTTTTGAAAATTTCCTGGCAAGAAGAGCTTCAAATTCCATCAGAAACTCCTCATCATTCATTTCTTTGCTCTGACTAGGTTCCCCACTAGTGCTAGCCTCTTTTCCTTTTCTAGATGGTATAGTAGAGGCTTTAAATGTTGATTCAATCTTTTGAACACTACCATCAAAACTATTTAGCTCGTAGGCTGTTAACTTGGCTATGATGGAGTCCAAGGATACTTTAGACTTGTCTATTGATCTCAGCTCTTGAATAGCAGTGACTCTTATTACATAAACTGGCAACAGGGATCTCAGGGCTTTACTTACCACAATGGAATCTTCTATTTTGCCACCTGCACTCTTGATTTCTCCAACAATCATTTTGATTCTTATTCCTTACTACTGAATGGTCTCTCCTTCAACCATCCGCATGTCTTCAAACTTCCCTCTTAGGATTTCTTCCTTAGCCTGTTTTACATGCTCATCACCACCATAGATATTTTCAAGAGCATCCCATACCTCTTTGGGATTTGCCTTGTCCTGAACATCAATAAACTCGATGTCAGAAAGACTACTAATAAGGGCTTCCATGACTTGCCCATTTTCTTGTATCTCTCTCTTTTGATCATCGGTGAGAGTACCAGTAGGAACAACATAGACATTCTCAATATAACTCTAGTGTTGAGCACCCATGCTTCTGATGAATATCTTCATCCTATCTTTCCATATACCTAAATTTTCCCTGTTAAACTTTGGCCCTTCCCTCTTCATCATTTGACTAGGATCTTTTCCTCAAGCGGTTAAGCTTACAACACAGAGGACCTCGAGGCACTTTGATACCAATTGATAACTTAATGATGAACCACTAGTACCAAACTAGTATTGAGAGGGGGGGGTGAATCAGTACAAACTCAAATATAGTCCAAAATTGGTTTGATAGCAAATGCTCCAAACGATTGACAAATAGGGATACCTTTTCCACACAGACTGCAACTAGTAAAGCCAAGAGTGTCTAAAACAAGTATTGACCAGTTGATCACTTAGCTTTTCACTTAACTCAAAAAAACACTACCATTTCACTTTTATGCATGAACAGGTAAACTATCATCTGATCATTACAATAGTTAGTTCAGTATGTTTTCTAGACAGGCATAAAACACAAAACCATCATATGCTCAACAGGTAATAACAAAGCATCACAAGATATAAGCATCACACATGACACACATATTTTTCATGTGGAAACCCAACTGGGAAAAACCATGGTGGGGATGAATATCCACAAGTTATTTTTGAACTCTTTTGAAGTCCACTCTGTTAGGAGCCTTGTCCGGTTAAAGACATTACAATAGGTTCTGCTAGGAACCAATCCTGTTAGGGATCACTCGGTTAAGGGATGGCTATAATACCTGGTTAAGGGTTAAACCTAGTAGGGTCACCTTGTTAGAGGATTTCAAGAAGTCAATAGCTAAAGGATCTCCAGAGCTCTATAGCTTCTCAGAACTCATTAACCTCAAGTTACTCGGTTAAGGGATTTGAATCAAGCTTGTTAAGACCACCCTGTTAAGGGATTTTGCATCAAGCTAGTTAAGGCTACCCTATTAGGGGATTTTACAACTGTTGAAGTGGTTAGAGATCAACAGGAATTACAATGATCTATTAACAACACTCAATGCTAATGCAGATCCGTTTAGGCTCCTCTTCTCCTTCTACACATTCACTTTGTAGGTATCTCTTCTCTCCTTTGGTCTAGCAAGAATCACGTATCACTTCCTCTTGGATACACATTCACAAATTTTTTCCAACAACCTTAGAAAGAAACACAACATCGACCTTATAGGAAACAGACAGGTCGATAGAAAAAACCCTAAACCCTAAACCCTAAACTTGTTAGGTTAAGCATTTCAAGCGGTTCAATCCTGACCATTGAATCATATTGCATTAAATGCAACAGTCTTGAATCGATCTCAAGACATTCTCCATCGTCCATTTTCCACCGATTTCATGGCGGCTGATAACCCATCACATGTCATCACCATTTGACAGACTTCACACATTCCCGAGGTAGATAGGAATAGTCTTCTTCATGCAAGATCCTTCACATGCACAGAGCTTATGTGGCAAGATGATCTATCCTCCATTATACTGCTAACTCATCACACAAAGATCACTGATTGAGTCACACAGACTTGACGTACTCCAACCAAAAATCCTGAAGTGGAAGCTACCTACCAACCAATAGTCATACAATGCTTCCATGTGCTGATTCCCATAACTACATGCCGTTTCACCTTGACATGCCTGTTCACTTCATAACACATATTGACATCAATGACAACACACAATGTCATTATGTCTTCATGCTGGTTCACATAATGCCAACAATATATAATATAGTAATATATTATTATATTATATATAATATAATATTATATTATATAATATATTATAATATATTATTATATTATATATACTATTATATTATATAAACTATATAATATATAATGTAATATAATAATATATTATATATTACATATTATATAATATATAATTTATTTTTTAATTTAAAATTGCCTATAAAAATCAGATATCCAATTTTATCCGATATTCGATTTTCTTGGGTGTTTACCATGCCAAGGTGTACTGACAGCCAGGCCAAGAAAAAAGTCAACATGGATTTTTGCATTTTTAGGCAAGTGGAAAAGGCTATTTTTTTCACATCACCACTTTTTGGCCCCCCATGATCCTACACTAACCCACAATGATAAACACTTTTTACAAATGAGTTTTGTAACCCCTGCAAACAATTCTCTCTGTTGGTCAAACTCTTTTCTATCACACTAGTTCTCTTCTCTACCAGTCCTCTGTTCACTCTGTCTGAATCTTTTTTACTTAGTTTCTATCTTGTCAGATCTCCTCTCACATTGTTTGCTCTCCTTCACTCTTTGATGCTATCTTACTGGTTCCAACGCTGCTGGTTAGATGAATTGTTACACTCTGTAACTATTTACTAGTTACCTTAAACCTTATCGGTTAGACCCTTCTTACTAGTTCTTCAACTAACACTCAATCACTTAAATATTTTTCTATCAACACTTAGACTGATCAACTCTCACGTGGTAGAATCACACTTTCTCATCAATCATCCAACATCATCTCTCTTTTCTTCATAGAGTTTAAGTCTTAGATCTGCATATTTATACATGTGTTTTCCTGCCAAAACAAAAACTAATACTTCACATGCTTAGGGTTTTCTTTACCAACCACAGTCCATATCAAATTGAATCTCATCTTCTTAAATCAAAACCACAGTCCATATCAAATTGAATCTCATCTTCTTAAATCAACAACCTGCAAAAGGTCAGCAAAAGGGATCTGTCCTTTTTTATTCTTCCTATAAACGATTACTATATTTAGCAAACTGGACTTTGTTTATCGGTCTTGATTTTGCCAATCACAATAAATGATCTAACGATTTCTTTCTCTAGATCAACAAGACAATTAGATATCCTTCTTCAATCATAATGTCAAAGAATAAAATCTCTTCCCTTCAATCAGATTTGAGCTGCAATCAATTCATGATTTTTGCAGTCAATATGTAATACTTACCTAGTTGGCAACTACCTCGCTGACGCACCATTCACCTACCACTACATGTTTGCCACTTGGAGTCCATGTGACATCTCTGTCAGCATCCAACTCACTTGACTGTGTCGGTTCAAATTTGGTCACTGACTAAATATGCTACTGGTATACACTAACCAGTTAACCTGCATATCATGCACTTTTCTATTCTACCAGTTAACCTTCATATCATGCACTTTTTTTGTTCTGTCGATTAACCTTCATATCGTGCACTTTTTTGTTCTGTCGATTAACCTTCATATCATGCACTTTTCTATTCTGCCAGTTAGGACATGCTATCCCAGACTACACCTACCATTTTTTCTTGCTTGCCAGTTGATAAACCATACCGGTTGACATCAACATACCAACAATCTCTAATGCCAGTAACATCATCTTACATATCGGTTGACATCAATGACAATACAATGCCAACATCTTAAGCATAATGCAGTGATTATTAAGAGACAATCTAGGTTCCCTTCTCGAGGTTCAATTGTTGCCTAATAATAGACCCTATTTTTGTTGGTACGATGGATCAAAATTATGCCATCACTATTGTGTGCCTAGTCATGACACTGAGCAATGTTATTGTCTTTGAAATACTATCCAATACCACATCGACAGTGGTGTGATTAAAGTTGATTTCTACAAACAAAAGTCAAACAAATCTATTAAGAAGACCAGTAGTGACTTGTAGATTTACACTAATCCATTTCCCTTGCATTCAACAATTCATTTTGCATCAGATCCTCCTTTGAATGATGGTCCATTTGTGAACATGGTCACCATCACTCCTATTTTTTTTCCTCCTAGCTAGAAGGGTAAGGTGTCTAACGTATGATTATCATTCACCCCTTTGGATGCCCTGTACTATGGAGAGCCTACTCCTCTATAAATCCTTGGTAAATTGAATGGTCAGACTGTCACGGGTGTGATGGTTGACCCATCATGTAGAGTTGTTGTCATTACAGAGGAGAGTCTATTCATGAATGATTGGCATAGGCCTACATATGATGAATGTCAAGCAACCCTGAGGACACACGATGGTTTCTCTATCCCTCCTTTGGGTGGTATCATCTTGATGGTCCTCCTTGGAACCAAGGTTGTTTCATCAATGCTTGTAATCATTCTTGAGTTGGACCTATTTTGGGTCAAACTATGCATTCCTTGGTTGATTTCTATGGATGCGGTCCCTACAGTGATTCATAAATGCCTCAAGGTTTCTCATAAAGGTTCGATGCATGTCATCCAAGATACTGGATATTGACCCTTGGTAGCTCATGGGGAATTTTTGCTATATCATTTTTGTCTTGCTTCGGTAGGGCCCATGCTTTGCCATGATAACTTAATGTACCATGCATATTATCAGTATAAGATGTGGAAGTTGGCCCTTAAGTCAACTCAACCTAGTTATTTGTGGCCTCTTCTTGCATCAACCTTTTCTTCATCTATTCTTGTCTTGGAGTGGGTGGTGTCTCATGTCTCCTCTGAATAGACCTCCTCGCCTACTCAGGACTATGTAGCCTCTAGTGGTGTCTTTTATTCTTGCGATTGCACCTAGTGAATACAAGGAAAAGGCACCCATGCTATCAAATTCTATGGCCTAGCATCCCTTCAAGCTCTCGTTCATTTCTGATATCCCTCAGTCCTCTTAATATGATAAAGGGAAGCATCCCTCTCATGTTCATTTATCATTTCTTTCTCCTACTTCACAACCTATTTTGGCACCCTTCGTCCCTCCAGCTACTCCTCTAACAAAGTGAGGTAGGGCACCCATTGTTGTGCATGTAGTACCTATCCTAGATGCACCTCTTTTTCCATTGCTTTCCCCTTCTCTTGTCCCTGCAAAAGCTATGGAGGCTTCTCCTATGGACCATATTGATCCTGAGTCCTCTCAAGCTTCTTTTTGTGGCCCTTATCTCCATCATAATCAACACGTGTGTGAGTGTAAGTGCTATTGATGGGCCAAGGCTCGAGAGTGCAATGCTACTTTGCAATCTGCTAGTGCATATTCAACACCCAGTTCTATTGCATCCAATCCTATTTCTACATCATCTTCAGTCTTTCTTCCCACTACTTTGGGGTCCGTTGATCAACCTGCCCTTAAACTAGTGTAGGCTTTCACTTCTCCTTTGGAGCCACCACTCATTACATCCTTGTTTGACATACCTCCATTGTCGTGACCTATCAATATGCCTCATACATAGGTGGTGTCCAACACAACATTTTCTTCTCCCCCTATTTCATAGCCATTCTTGCATCAAAGTTTTCCTGGGGTCCTTCAGCTCACTGTAGTTGATAGGAGACCCATTTCTCCTATCCCACCCAAATGCAAGTTTGAGTAGGGCCCCATCTTGAATTTTTGATGGAAAAAATCCTTGCGAGCATGTTCCTCAATCTTTTATCTACCTGTTTTAGTTCTTGTTATTTTGCTTGTCTCTATGTGTGATTGAGAAGGTTCCACCTTCTCCCAAGTTTCTTACTACCCCTCTTCCAAAGGCCAATATTCCTATTCTTGTTTCATCTTCTCCAAGTGAGTCACGTTCTTCCTCTATGTAGGCTTTCTTGTTCAACTCCTTGGAGGACATCTTGACATTATCTACAATCTTCACACAATCATTGACCCTTTCCTCCTTTGAGCCTATGGATGATGATGTGGATGCTACTTTGTCCCTTTCCCTCAATTATAGTAAGGTGCATGTTGGCAAGAGACACTGCACAGGTTATCTAGTGTTGTCATTAATTGCAACCCAAGTCAAGTATTCCCATCCATAGTGATTCATTTTCTCATACCGAAAGTCAGATTGAAGATTGGTTTAAGTCTGACAAGCTTAGAACAAAGCGTTTGGCAATAATTGGTATTTTAGTTGGTATTTTATTTTGGGTTAATATTTTGTGTTGTAGATTAGAGGGAAGCTTGATGGATATCTAGAGTACCTTATCCTTTGGTGATGATTGGTGTGTGAGTTAGAATGTCTGGTCTATCGGGTTTTTGTTTGATAGTGCAATATGACCGACTAGCATGATAATTCTTTATGTGGATTAAGTGGAGTGATTTGGTGATTTTTCTTGTGATAGACGATGTGTAGCCAACATGTGTGGTGACATGAATTCAATTTTTGTGGTCTGCTTTAGCATTTGAGTTTGGATTTTGTCAATAGGTTATACACTTTTGAATAAAGTGTTAATATTCTTGAAACGACATGTAGCCGATATGATTTCTTGTTGTGGATATATAAGAGAAATGGTTTTGATCTTTTTGGGTGTATGGAAGGCGTTAGTGATCATTTGTGCACAATTTCATGTGCACGGGATGGAGATTAATGCTATGAATTATAGCATAACAATGTAACAAAGCAAGATAAGACAAACTATGAAAAGTGTGCTTAATGTTCTTTACTAGAACTATAATCAAGCATTTGTAGATGCTATTCTTAGTTCAATCACATTTGTAATCTGTTGTAATTTATTTGTAGGTAGTGAGCTTCTCTATCTTGAGCAGTGAGCTCTAGGAAAAGTGCCTGAATGCATGTGCATTCCCAAATTGTAATATTTCTATACTTCTATAGAGTATACCTATATTGTGGGTTCACCCCACTGTAGTTTTTCCCTTAACCAGGTTTCCATGTATAAAAATATTGGTTTTATGGTGTTGTGGTTTTTTTTTTATGCTCTTGTATCTTTCTTTTGTTCATATGCATTAAATGGTTGAAAGAACAGTTTTTTAAAATTAAAGATTGCATAACACTCATTCAACCCCCCTCTCACTGTTCCTTGATTCCAACAATTAGTATTAGAACTTGTTGGTAATTTGGAGGAATTCATTATTTGTTGCATTGATGTTTGTCATTGATGTTAACACTAGTTGTTTTGTTGTCTATCAAGTTTTGGTAGAGTGGTTGGATTATGATGAATATATCAGAGATATTTTTTGGCTATTGGAATTGGTTTGGATTGGTTATTCATGTGTTCCTGATGTGTATCTCATTTAGTTGGTTCAAGATTTGATGATTGAGAAGCTATCATTTGTTCTAGTAAGCCTTTTGGTTACCAGCAAGGGTTTTACCGACAAAGCTTTGTTGAAGATATTTTGATGAATCTGATAAGTGGTGTTGGTGCGGCTTTTAGAAGGTTATTAGGATGCTGATGGTTATCATGTTCATGTTCTAGTTGATTGGTGGTGTTTCATTTTGTTGGCATTCGACTTAATCGGTAAAGATTGTTGGTGATATACAATGGGTAAATGATTGATTGGTGAATGTGATGAAGAGATTGAAATTCATTTTTGATAACTAGGTCTTGTGTTATCATTGATGGAAATAATGTTTCTATGGTCTTCTAAGTCTTGGAAGCCAACCAGTAAGGTCTAACCGATACCGAAGTTGGTTTAGCAAAGAATCCATAATTAGGATCTCAACTGGTAAACTATGAACAAAGTTGCATTCTAACAACCTGTGTAGGTGCTTCACGAAGAGTTGGATGATGTGGTTTTATAGTGATGATAGAGATAGGTATTTGGAGCTATTCTCATAACCACATTGGAAGATTCAACTAGACAAGAGAGATTTTATGTACAAAGTAGACATTCTGATGAACACTCAACCGATAGTGATAGTCACTTAAATCGGTAAAACGACACAGGTTTTGATTTGTTATGTCGGTGGTTGACATAAGTTCAGCATGTAATATTATTTTGTCTAGATTATTTGAACCTAGGAAATTGCTCCAAGGTCATAGCTGACTAAAATTGATGTTTATAAAAAGTGTAATGAGGTATCAAGTCGGTGTGTGTACGAATGCGTACATGTGTGAGATTGAAGGAGAATTAGGCGAAGTTGATTGTGCAGTGTTTTGCAAATCTCTATATTGATGTGTTATTGATGTTTTGAGGATCAGAAGTAGATATTATCAAACACAAAGGTGTTATTTGAAGATCATTTGACTGTTGTTTCCCTAATAGTTTACAGTAGTAAAATCCCCTAATCGGGTAGGTCCTAACAGGCCTTAACTTTTAAATCCCCTAATAGGGTAGCTGTATATCAGAGTGTTAAATCCTCTTGTGAGTTTGATCCTATTGGCATTATGGATGAATTGATTATGTATGGCATTGATGTTTTGTCATTGATGATGACACTAGAAGTTACTGATAGACAGGTTATCGGTACAAGATCTAGTGTTACCGACAAAAGAGATTATCTGTTGGACACTTTCGACATGTTTGGATCAGTGAAGTATATTGGATTTCATGAGTTATATTCTCTATGAGAATTTTTTGGTCACTTGGTATTGAATTGGTAATTGGATGTTATCATACACTCTAGTAAACCTTTACTGACACTGGTTTAAGACTTTACCAGTAGAGCTTTCATTGAGGAATCATGAGAGGATGCACAATTGGTGTTGGTGCAGCTTCTTCGAGGATTTCATAATGCTAAATATGTTGGTTGATTGTGCTTCAATTGCTTGAAGACATTGCTTTGGCATGGTGGACCTAGAATAGGTCTGGTACCTATCTAGGTTATGGACAAGTATCATGCTAGTGTGTACTTTACACATTACTTGGATGATTCAAGATGTTTTAAGGATTTGTTATTATTATTTTGGTCTTAAGCCAACATGACATATCATTGTAATAAGGAATTATGTAATGATATTATTATAATATCTTTAGGTGGCCGACCTAATTGGTTTAGGCCTTAGGGTTTATATAAATAAGAGGTAGAAACTCTTCGTAAAAGTATCATGGTTATTGAAAAGGTCATGGTCAAGGAATGTAATGTGCGAATATTGTAATATCATTCAGGCAGAGGAGTTGAGTGATCATTTGTGATCAGATTGGATTCAGAATAGGATTTAGTCCTCTAGCATTGAGCTTAACTGGGACTGTAATTAGGCATAGTAGATGTTATTTCCAATAGTTCAGTCTATTGGATTGTTGTCCATTTATCTTGACAAGGTTGTAGCCTCTATGTAGTCAGTGAGACTCTTTTGTAATGAGTAGTATGCTCTAGGAAGTGTGCCTTCCTGCAAGTGCAGGCCCCTCATTGTAACACATACTTTCTGCAGAAGCATCATCTAACTGTGGGTAGGCTTCCCACCATGGTTTTTCAATTTTTGGGTTTTCCATGTACAAATCATGGTGTTATGTGGTATAGTTGATTTACATTGATTATCTAGTTAATTACTAAATTGTATTGTTTACCAATATTTGTTTCTACCAACATCTGTTTGTGCTTTACCAGTACTTGATCTGTTTAAGGTTATATTGTGGATTAAAAGTCATAATTTGTTAACAACTGATTCACCCCCCCTCTCAGTTGTTCACTGGTTATCCTAACAGATCCTAATAGGTCATAGCTCCTAACATGGCCTTATCATATAAATCCCTTAACCAAGTGACTCCTAACCGGGTCTACTCCTAATAGGGCATATTTGTAAGACTTTAACCGATCAAGATTTATAATATATAGATAGTGAATCTTATGGATATTAAGTCCCACCATGGTTTTTCCCTTTTGGGTTTCCACGTATAATCTCTTGTGTTATGTGGAATTTGTTTTATTGGAAATTATCTTATGTGGTGATGTTCCTCTTATGCTTGATAAGTTTTAAGTTGTTCAAGTTGGTGATCAAACTCATATTGTTTTTGCTTGCACTGATTCACCCCCCCCCCCTCAGTGCCTTATAAGGTTATCAATTGGTATCAGATCCAACCTTCTTTGAGGCTTAATCACTTGAGAAGGACTCCTAAGGTAGACATGGGGGATATGAGTTATAGAGAGATGTCTCATAAACTTGGAGAAAGTGAGGAATCCCTAGAAACATTGAGAGGCAAGTATAAAAATTCACTTGCTAAGAGAAGAGAGCTAACCAAAAAACTATTGGAGGTTTCTGAGAGCAGTTCTTTTGATGAAGCAAACATAGATGCACTGGTTGATGAGGTGGAGAAAATGAATGATGAGAATACTAACTTGAGGAGAGAGCTAGAAGCTCTAACTATCCAGATGAGTGAAGAACTTGAAGTAAGGAGGGCAATAGAAGACAAATTCAAAGAGAAAGAGCATGAGATCTTCAAGATTAATTAGGAAAATGGCACTCTATATGCACACTAGCACGAGGAAAAAGAAGAAAAAGAAGAGATAAAGGAAGAACTAGATATGACAATGTCTCTTAGAGAAACTCTCATGAAAAGGAATGAAGACCTTACAAAATAACTTGTTGATGCTAATGAGAAGCTTGCAAAGTTTAACAAAAGTTCTAGCATGCTTGATGGATAGATCAATCTCAAAGGATGAACGGTGATACAAATGGATTAGGTTACAATACATTTGAGAAAGGTGAGTCTTCTGGTACTAAGGACAACATGCATGAAGGTAAAATTTCTCCTAAGACACGGAAACCCATCAATAAGAAATCCTATAAGCCTGTTTGTTTCAATTGTCATAAGCCAGGACATACTACTAATATTTGTAGAAGTAGATCTGATGTTGCTAATGGTTATAGACCCAATGCTTATCAAGGATATAAGCCTAGAAACTTTAATGGTTATTGTTTCACTTACAACATGCATGGACATAGAGCTATTGAGTTTAGGTATGAAGCAAATAATCCTACTCCTCACATGAGTCAGAGGCCTGGTGGTGGTTGGCAAAGAAACTTTGATGACCGAAGAACTCTTAACTGGAAAAGACCCTATGCTAATCGATCTAGTCCCTATGAGATGGAAAAGAGGATGAATGTGGTTTGCACAATCTGTGATAACTATGTTCATACAGCTTTGAACTGTAGAAGAAGGACTTGTAGAGGAAATGCTAGACCTTGGAGAGCATCTGGTATGGCTTGTTATCATTGTCATAAACTAGGACATATTGCAAAGTTTTGCAGAGCAAAGGTGAATCAATCTACTCATTGAAAAGGGAAAATGAAAGTTGATGTGATGTAGACCAGAGTTGAAATGAAAAAAATCTAGAAAAATAAGGATGATGAGATAACTGAAGTCAAACCATCTGAAGATCCTATTTCTTCACCTAGTGCGGAGAACCCTTCACTGACAAACTAAGTTGTTTAAAAGATTAGGGGGAAATTAATGTTAGATCCATTCAGAACCCCCTGAAGGACCATGATGTTGGCATTATGGATGAATTGATTGTGTTGTGTTGATGTTTTGTCATTGATGTCAACACTAGCTGTTATGGTTGGTTACTGGAAGATAGGTTTTGGTTACCGGTAGAAGATCTAGTGTTACTGGCATAAGAGAATATCTATTGGACACTTTCGAGAAGTTTGGATCAATGGAGTATGTTTGATTTTATGTGTTACATGTTTCTAGAGCATGTTTTGGTTAGTTGGTATTGACTTGGTAATCAAATGCTATCATACACTCTTGTAAACCCTTACTGACATTGGTTTAGCATTTAACCGAAAGAGCTTTCACTAAGAAATCTTGACAAGATGCATAGGTGGTGTTGATGTTGTTTCTACATGGACTTCAAGATGCTGAAGATGTTCTTTGATAGTGCTTCAACTAGGCGGAGACATCACTTTGGCATGGTGGACCCAGAATAGGCTCGGTACCTATCTAGGTTATGGACTGATATCATGTTAACGTGTACTCTACACGTTATTGGGATATTTCAGGATGTTCTATG
The DNA here is from genome assembly GCF_030272615.1 of Cryptomeria japonica. Classification (NCBI taxonomy): domain Eukaryota; kingdom Viridiplantae; phylum Streptophyta; class Pinopsida; order Cupressales; family Cupressaceae; genus Cryptomeria; species Cryptomeria japonica. The sequence continues at coordinate 37,280,505 of NC_081410.1, read as the reverse complement.
GACTGTTTATTGTTGTTTTTCTCTTAAGCTGACATGGCATATCATTTTAATATGGATATGTAATGATATTATTGTAATATCTTTTAGGCGGCTGACCTAATTGGTTTAGGCCTTAGGGTTGGTATAAAATGATGTAAGATCTCATTGTGGATCATGGGGGAATAAGTGTCATGGTCTTGAAATGTAATATCATATGTGAAGGAGATTTGGTCAATCATAGGTGATCAAATTGGGATTAAGGAAGAGTCTAAAGGCCTCTAGTATTGAGCTTAACCAAGACTGTAATCAGGCATGGTAGATGCTATCTTTGGTAGTTCATTATTTTGGATTGTTGTCCATTTATCTTGAGGTGGTTATAACCTCTCTGTAGTTAGTGAGACTCTTTTGTAATGAGCAGTGCACTCTAGGCAATGTGCCTTCCTGCATGTGCAGGCCCCTCATTATATCACATACTTTCTACAGAGGTATCATTTGACTATGGGTTGGATTTCTATCATGGTTTTTCCCTTTCTGGGTTTTCCATGTACAAATCATGGTGTTATGTGGTATGGTTGGATTGTGTTGATTACCTATTTTATTGTTAAGTTTTATTGCTTATTGGTATCTGTTTCTACTTTATAGGTACTTAATCTGATTAAAGGCTATTAAGTGGATTAATTGATATAATCTGTTAACAACTAATTCACCCCCCTCTCTCAGTTGTTCACTGGTTGTCCTAACACATGAGGTATGTTGAATCTCCATACTTTGATGTATTATGATGTTAAGAAGTGATTTCGTGATCAAACCGGTAGGTGTGATGTGTTAAGTGAACTGGTATTGTGTTATAAGACATTTTAGGGTTCTATCGGTAATGGAATTTAATGCGGTAGATAATGGGAAAATAAAAGGAACCTTTTGAATGTTATTTGTCACATTGCATACTTGAGACCACATGGAGAGTGAGAAAAGAAGAGTTTGTGCTTGCAATATTCAAATTGTTTAACAAAGATTGAAGTGTTTTGGTGTGATCTGTGATTGAGAATCAATTTAGAATTTTTGTTGGTGTTTGGAACCTTAGTGCAGAAGTGGTAAAAGGTATTTATCCAGATATCTTATTATCTTCTTATCTTTCTGAATCATTGATGATGGACACCCCACATTTAGTTGATGTTATCGATAGACCCCGTCTTGAATTTAAGAGGCACTAGTTTAAATTTGAGGAAAATAATACCGCCAAAAGCCTATCTGGAGTTTCTTATTATGTCTTACATGTTGAAGATATTAGATCTTTCTATAATTGCAAACTAGAGGATCTTGGTGTTTTTTCTTTTTATGATTAGTATAAAGCATTGTGTGATAATAATGGTGTAATAAAGGAAAAGTTCAAAATGGTTACCGAGAAAGGGTTTCACCATGCCCTAAATTTCATTAATGATTTTGACAATGAACTTATAAGATATGTGCTTAGTAGGATTCATGACCAGTTTATTTGGCTCAACTGACCACATAAAATTTCCAAGCAAGCTATTCACGCAATCACCGGATTTTGTGCCACCGACAAGGTTCCAGTTTTGAAATCCATTCCTAAGAATGATGTAGAAAAGATAAAATCATCTAAATGGGATGGACGAGTAATGATAATGAATAATATCATGATCTGACAATAAAGTATGCTTCTATGGTGATCGGTTACCAGATTTATTATCCTAGCAGGATGAACAACATCCTTGTTGTTGCTATTCACACTGCCTATCAGATGATCAAAGAAGATGTTGACTATGACTTGTCAGAGGTATTGAGGAGTCAAATTGTGCTAAAATAGAAGTCATGAAGAAGGATAAGAGGTTAAGGTGTAAATTTGGTCAATTAATCCTTGGTCTATTCTTTTATTTTCAGAAATGTTTTCTTAGTATTGGTGATATCCAATGGATAGATTGCACTCCTACATTGATACAGATGAAGTACGACATTAGAGTGCTTGGTAATGATTTTTAGAATAAAATGCATGCAAGGGAAAGGATACCAGCAAAGGTTGATTGTTGGCCATATAATAGAATTGATTATGTGTTACATTGATGTTTTGTCATTGATGTCAATACTAGTTGTTATGGTTGTTTACCGGCTTTTGGTAGAAGGATTGGATTGGGAAGATTATTCATTTATTATCACCAATATGATATGGATGATGGAATAAGTTTGTATGGATGGTTCATATGTTCTGAAGTATGTTTTAGTCAATTGGTATTGACTTATTGATCCGATGATATCTTATGTTCTAGTAATCTTGCTTTGTAGATCTGGTAAGGGTTTCACCAACAAAGCTTTATTGAAGATCTTTGATGTAATGCATAAGTGGTATTAGTGCAGCTTCTAGAAGGGATTCACGATGTTGATGGTGATTGTGTTTGTGCCTCAATTGATTGGTGTCATTTCTTTGGCGTGTGTGGATCTAATTTAGGTCTGGTGCTATCTAGGTTATGGACTAGTTTTTATGTAACATGTTGGTGGTTCCTCTGATGCGATTCCAGGATGTTAAATTGATTGGATGATGTTTGTTTGGCCTTAGGATGACATGTGTTATGCTTTTATTTTAGGATTATGTAATGGATCTATTGAATTATCATTTGGGTGGCCAACCTAATTGGTTAGGTCTCAGGTTGGTATAAATATATGTAAGATATCATTGTAGATCATGTATGGATAGGCAAGGAGCAAATAATGTAATAATAATTTGTGTAAAGGATTTGGTCGAACATAGGTGATCGAGTTGGATTTATGTAAGAGGTTTTAGACCTCCGGTATTGAGCTTAACCAGAACTATAATCTGGCATGTTTGATGCTATCACCATGAGTTATTCTCTTTGTATTATTGTCCAAATATTTTGAGGTGGTTGACATCTTTTTAGTGAGTGAGACTCTATTGTGATGAGCAGTGGGCTATAGGAAGTGTGCCTTCTTGCATGTGCAAACCCTTATTGTAATCATATACTTGTTGCAAAAGTATCATATGACTGTGGGTAGAGTTTCCCACCATGGTTTTTTCCTTTACCAAGTTTTCCACATAAAAATCTTGGTGTTATGTGTTATGGTTGCATGGTATTGCTTCTCTAGTTGTTAGTTATGATTTCATGCTTTATTAGTTATTCTGGTATAAAGTTTTAAGTGCATTAATTCACATAATCTATTGACAATTGACTCACCCCCCCCCTCTCAGTTGTTCACCGATTATCCTAACAATTGGTATCAGATCCTGGTCCTCTTTTTGTAGAAGCTTAACCACTTGAGGAAGATTCTATGGAAACAAATAGTTCAAATACTATTTTCTAGAAGAAGAGCCCTAGGTTTGATGGAATAAACTATGGAGTATGGAAGATTTATATGGAGACTCATTTAAGATGCATTGGAAAGAAAATTTGGGAAATAACTCAGAATTGTTACACTCCTCATAATCTAGCATCTAGCAATCTTGCACCGGCAGACTTGGATAAGAATATTGAAAATGACTGCAGAGATATAGAAGCCCTCTGAAGCGCCTTATTAGATCAACAAATCATGGGACTATCACACAAATCATCACCAAATGCTATATGGGACAAGTTGGAGACTCTAAATGAAGGTGATCCCATAGTTAAAATTGAAAAAGTTGAATGTTATTGGGTAAGATATGAAAGCTTGAAGATCAAGGAAGATGAAAGAATTTATGCATTCATGGAAAGGGTAAATGAAATTGTATTAGGAATTTAGTGTTGTGTTGGATCTCTGAGCAAGGAAGGGATTGTTTCAAAAGTACTAAGGGTTTTTCCACCGATATATAAGATGAAGGTAACTACAATTAATGAGCTAAGACCATGCCTAATTCTTCTATCAATAGAGATACTCTTGTTGGGAAGATATCTTCTTTTGAGCTTGAGGAATTTGGTCCTTCTTAAGCTACAAAGATTGATACTGCATGTTGTCTTGATCATGATTTTTGTATTGGGTGACTTTATGTGTTGTCATTGATGGCACACATATGTTTTGATTGTATTAGTTAGGTCAAACTGGTATTATATGTATAAAGTAAGTCTAACCAGTATGAGGGTTTCTAATTGGTATATGTTGACAACTGATATATGTAGTAAAGACAATTGGTTTTGGACAATTCCACTATCACCAGTTTCAAGATGCAGCAAAGAGAGGAAAGGAGGAACTTGGAGACAATTGGTATGTGAATTGGAAATGGTCAACACTAAACCGGAATCGGTGTTCCAACCAGTTTCACAGATTATGTGATGAGTTATCACCGGTCATGATGTGTTACCTCTAACTAACATTTTTGGTTGTGATTTGTGATGTGTTATGAAAGATTGTCTAGATTCACTGAACCTAGGAAATTGTGTTGAGTTTCTTGAGCCGACATGAAATCTAATGTCTATAAAAAGACATTATGATGAGTTATTTTGATATGGAAGATACAAGTAATGTTATGAGTTAGAATTGATGTGATTTTTTGAAGGAATTGTAGAGTATGTCGGCAATGCAGTAAGGAGTGAGCAGAAAAGGATCTATACAAGAAGAATGCATTATTCCTATATCATACCACCTATTGTTTCTAATCACTATAGTAGTTAAATCCCCTAACTGGGTAAGCTCTCCCAAGCTTCATTGTAGAAATCCTCTAACAAAGTGATTCATTAACTTGAATCTAAATCATCCACTGAGGTTACATTTAACTAGGTATATCTCCTAATAGGGCTTTGGGATATTTAACAAGATTCACTCCTAATAGAGAACTTTGTAGACCTTAACTAGTCAGTTACCTATATCTGTAGATAGTTAACTTGTGAGTTCCATCTCATTGTGGTTTTTCCCAGTATAACTACTTGTGTTATGGTGAATGTTTTACTTCTTGTGAATGGTTTTATAACACTTTGGATTGCCTAAAAAGTCTTAAATAAACTAGTTAAATGTTTTTACTGATCTAGGTTTAAAGTGTTATTGTTTTTGCTATCACTGATTCACTCCCCTCTCTCAATTCTTTATAAGTCTATCAATTGGTATCAGAACCTAACTTCCTTAAGGTTTAATCTATTGGAAGGAAAACCTAAAGCCATTATGGGGGATATGAGTTATAGAGAGATGGCTAGAGTACTTGATGAAACTAGGGATGAGTTTGAAACCCTAAGATGTAGATTCAAAGATTCACAAGTAAAGAGGAGAGAACTGACTGAGCAATTATTGGAGATCTCTGACAACAGCTCTTAAGATGAGGCCAACATTGATGCACTAGCTAAAGAAGTGGAGAAATTGAATGGTGAAAAAATTAACCTAAGGAGAGAACTTGAAGCTCTTACATTCCGTATGAGTCAAGAACTTGAAGCAAGGAGGGTAGTTGAAGACCTGATCAAAGAGAAAGATCACGAGATCTCTAAGATCAAGCAAGAGAATGCAGCTTTGCATGAACACTGGCATGAGGAGAAGAAAGAAAAAGAAACATTTCAGTTAGATATTAAGATGGCAATGTCTCTTAGAGAGACTCTTATGAAGCATAACGAAGATCTTACCAAAGAGCTTACTGAGGCTAATGGGAAGCTTGATGAATTCAACAAGAGTTCCTCTATGTTGGATGAACAGATCCAACCTCAAAGGATGAAAGGTGACACATTTGGATTAGGATTCAATACATTTGAGCAAGATGAATCTTCCAAACCAAAAGTTACTTCATAAAAAGACAAATTGATATCTAAAGGCTTGAAATTAGGTAAGAAGAAGTTTAAACCAATTTTTTTTTAACTGTCTTAAACCTAGACATAATACTAATGTTTATAGAAGAAAATCTGATGAGAACACAGGCTAAAATGCTAATACTAGATATGTGTCTAAAATATTTGAAGGTCATTGTTACACATGTAATATGTATGGACATAGATTAGTTGAATGCAGATATGGAGTGAATAACCCAACACCTCACATGAATCCAAGACCTATCAGTGACTGGAGAAGGACTTATGACAACTAGAGAAACATGAACTGGCAAAAACCCTATGTCAAATGATTCAGTCCCTATGAGATGGAGAAGGTAACAAATGTGATTTGCACAACTTGCAATAACTATGGACATGTGGCTATCAAATACAAAAAAAGGATTGGAAGGGGTAATGGAGGACCTTAGAGAGCATCTGGGATGGCCTACTATCATTGTCATAAATCGGGACACATTGCCAGGTTTTGTAGAACTAAGAAGAACCAACCAATAAGTCACAATGAAGATTGGAAAGGAAAGAAGTGATAACTCAATGATGAACAGTGAGTACCAAATCAATACTAAGAGGGGGGGGTGAATCAATATAGGCACAAAATATTTTCTTGAACTAGTTTGACTGCAAATAGTGAACTTGACTGGCAATCACTAATACCTGTCATAAACCAGTTTAATACCGGTTAAGCACAATGAGATTGTGAAAGATATAAACCAAAAACACTTATCTTTCCACACAACCTATTCCCTCATTTCCACCTTATCCTTGTGCATAAATAGGTAATCTATCATTAGAAATATAATAACTTCCAAAATCAACATACCTCATCGCTTAAACAGGAAATAACAAAACATCATAGGAAAGAGGCATCACACATGACACACATATTTTTCATGTGGAAACCCAACTGGGAAAAACTACGGTGGGGATGAATACCCACAAGCTATTTTTGAACTCTTTAGAAGTCTGCTCTGTTAGGAGCCTAGTCAGGTTAAAGACTATTACAACAAGTTCTATTAGGAACTGATCCTGTTAGGGATCACCTGACTAAGAGATGGCTAGAATACTCGGTTAGGGGTTAAACCCTGTTAGAGGTTACCTTTTCAGAGGATTTCATGTACTCAATGGCTTTGAGTCACCCTGTTAAAGGATTTACAGTAAGCTAGTTAAAGCTACCCTGTTAAGGGATTTTCCAACTGTTGAAGTGGTTAGAGATCAATAGGTATTACAATGATCTAGTAATAGCACTCACTGCCAATGCAGATCCGCTTTGGTTCCTTCCTTCTGCATACACACTTTGCAGGTATCACTCCTCTTATCTAGTCTAGCAAGAATCATGTATCTTTGTACTTAGATACACACATAACATTTCCCAACAACTTCAACATGAAACACAATATCGACCTTATAGGAAATAGACAGGTCAACAACATAAACCCTAAACCTTTAGGTTGAGCAAGTCAGTCAGTTCAATCCTGACCATTGAACACTTTTCATTTCAATACAACAGTCTTGAAAAAATGTCAAGACATTCTCCATCATTTGTTCTTCACTGCTTCATGGAGGCGATAACCCATCACGCGTTCTCCACTGTTTGTAGGGACTTCATGCATTCCTGAGGTAAATAGGATCAATCTCCTTCATGCAAGATCCTTCACGTGCATGAGGCTAATGTGGCAACATGATCTGATCTCCATTAGATCTCCAATACAATGCTAACTCATCACACAATGCCATCGGTTGAATAACACAGGCTCAAAACACTTCAACCGGAAACCCTGAAGCCGAGACTACCAACTGATAGTCATATCATAATAAACCTTGATAGAAAACATTCCATATACCAGTTCATCTTTCAATATACTGGTTCACTTGAGCAAACATATCGCTTCACTATCTCACATATACCAGTTCTCAATAGTATACTGATTCACCTTGTTAGTTGCTTGGCTTCAATTGACCGATTCACTCTTTAGCATATTGACATCAATGACAACATAATATCATCATGTCAACATACTCTAGCCATATGCCAAGAATCTCACCCTTTGGCATTGATGGTAATATATAAAGATGTCAGCACCACATCTTCTCCTTAAAATAGGAGATACCTTCTCTGCTTCACATCTTCTCCCCCTTTGACAACAATGCCAAAGTGGAGGCACAAGTTTCCCTGTTCCACTATGCTGCTCCCCCTAAGGAGTAGCATCCTTCAACACATCAATCCTAAAAGGATATAGCAAAGTGAGACCTAACCGATGTGGAGCACAAAACTTTAGTTTATCTCTTGAAGGGGAAACACCCCTAACTCACCTCTCAAATAGATAAATGTAGCCTTCAGTAGAGGCTTGGTGAATATGTCTACTAACTGCTCCTTACTGGAAAAATGTTCCAATACCACCTCTTTGTTCTGAACCTTTTCTCTCAAGAAATGATACTTGAGTTCAATGTGCTTAGTTCTAGCATGTAAAACCAGATTCTCGGAGATGCTAATTGCACTTGTATTGTCATAAAATATGCTTACCTATTCAGATATAGGAACTTTGAAGCCATTCAACACATGATTCATCCAAATAGTCTGGGTGTAGTTCATAAAAGCTGCAACATACTCCGCTTTTGCTATAGACTGAGAGATACAACTCTGCTTCTTACTCATCCATGAGACCAGTCTACCTCTGAGAAATAATGCACCACTGGTTGTGCTCTTTGGATCATCCATGTTACTAGCCCAATCAGCATCTGTGAACACTCTTAGGTTAAAATCATCATTGTTTGGATACCATAATCCATAGTTAATAGTTCCCTTCAGATACCTAAGAATCCACTTGACTACTACCAAGTGGGATTCTCTTGGGATCTTCTGGAACCGAGTAGTAATACCTACTACATGTGCAATGTCTAGTCTACTATGCACTACATAATGCAACTTACCAATCATTGATCGATAATCCTTCTCATTTACCAATGCCGAGTCATCCTCTTTTGATAGTTTACAACTGATCACCATTGGTGTACCAACTGGTTTGCTATCTTCCATGCCAAAGGTCTTCAACACCTCTTTGACATACTTGGACTGAGTAATAAAGATTCCATCTTTCATTTGCTAAATCTGCAGTCCAATGAAGAACTTGATCTCCCCTATGAGTGACATCTCAAACTCCTTTTTCATCTCATTTGTAAAGTCATGACTCATCTTGTCATCTCCACCAAAGATTATGTCATCAACAAATACCTCACAAATCAAAATCTGATCTCCTTTAGATTTCAAGTAGATATTGCTATCTTCACTTGTTCTTTCAAATCCAATCTTCAAAAGATGGGAGTGCAAGCTTTCATTGTAAAATTATTGTAATTTCCAATTTAATGGACAAGTTATATGCAGGATGGTATCTTTTTGTTTAGATATTATGACTATAACACTAATATTGTTATCTTTCTTTTATTGCAAGTAAGGAGGATGAACATGTATCGATTTCAATGTCATCTCCTTTAATCTAAATGATGTATAAATAGTGAGATAGCCACGATCAAGTGGCACCTTGATCGGACATGTCTTTTAGACATGTCCGACCAAGATGTCACTTTGTCGTGACTCTTACAACCATCAAATGATCCATAACTAATCGTTGCTATAAACATACCCGATAATGAATTGGTATCATTGTTAATGGTAACAGTGCTTATAAACATACCCGATAATGAATTGGTATCATTGTTAATGGTAACAGTGCTTATAAACATACCCGATAATGAATTGGTATCATTGTTAATGGTAACAGTGCTTATAAACATACCTGATAATGAATTGGTATCATTGTTAATTGTAACATAATGAATTGGTATCATTGTTAATTGTAACAGATCTAAAACATACCCGATAATGAATCGGTATAAAAGCATATGATAATGGATCAATATAAAGTAAACAATAACAATAACTGTTAGCATTATATGCTATCGGGTTAATACCCCGATAGCATATTAATGCCGATATGAATCGACATTAATATGCTATCGGGTTAATAGCCCGATAGCATTTAGATTGATGCTTAACATAGTTAAGTAGGTCGTCAATCTAATCCATCATTATCCAATATCAATATCATTATTATGATCAATTTTATAGTCTGATAAACATAAAGTATGAATGAGTAAACTAATAATAGAATAGAGGAGATTAATGAGTTAGGAGAGTCTTATCTTGTAGAAGCTACTAATGCATTAACACTCCCTCTTAGGTTTTGGAAGATAAAGTAACCTGCATCAAATTTCTTTTCCAAAATGTTAGTCTCCAAGAATATATATCATCTATACATATGATATGAAGTACCATCAGGACATAGGATACAAATATAAAACATTACTCTAAGTATGTGACATAGAGTATCACCCAACCATGTGATATTAAAGATTCATCATTTTATTATGACAAGATATCACCTAAACACGTGATATCTGTATTGCCTAAACACACAATACTGAGGATAAACATATGAGGATGGTTAAATTATCATCTTATCCAGATTTTGATATATGCACAAACATTTTATTCAAATGTTTTATCACAACACCATCATGGCACATCCATGACATACTAGAGATCCAACATGATAACTGGTTTGAGAATCATAAGATCATCACCTTATGATGTCTACATACAAGTGTTCATAATCTGAGAGATCGTCACCTCTTAGATATGAACACAGGGGGTAAAAACCCAAAATGTCTCAACATGACAAAAGAAGTTTACATTTTCAACATCTTATTTACATAGTAGATTACCTTTCTATCATACCTAAACCCTTTCTGAAGTGATCAACCTTCACTCTGGAAAGTGGTTTTGTCAGAATATCTGCATTCTGATCTCCCATACTAACATATTCTAATTTGATCACATTTTTGTCTACCATGTCTCGTATATAATGGTATGGGATCTCAATATGTTTGGATCTATCATGGAACACTGGATTCACTAAAAGTTTTATGCAACTTTGATTGTCGTAATGGATGATAGTAGGTTTCATTGGATTACCAAACAATCCCACAAGCAACTTTCTAAGCCACACCACTTCTCGGGCAACCATGGAGGCTACAATGTATTCGGCCTTAGTGGAACTTTGCGCTACAGAAGACTACTTTCTGCTGATCTAGGATATCATGGCTGATCCCAAATTGAAGCAGCACCCAGAGGTGATTTTCCAGTTAGTCACACTTCTAGCCCAATCTGAATCTATGAATCTGTGTAGATTAAGATCAATTTTCTCATACTTGAGACCAAGATTTAAGGTGCCTTGTAAATATCTCATAATGTGTTTTACTACTACCAGGTGGATCTCCTTTGGCTCACACATAAACTGACTCAAGGCATTTACTGCATAGCAGATATCTAGTCTTGTATTTACCAGATACATAAGAGACCCAATCATTTGCCTGTATAGAGTGGGGTCAGTAGAAGGTGATTCTGCTACTACTTCTTTAAGTTTATGAAGATTGGTTTCCATTGGAGTGGTCATAGGTCTGTAGTTTAGCATTCCAAATCTCTTCAAGATGTCTAATTTATACTTGCCTTGGTTTAGAACAATGTTATCAGAATTTTGCCATACTTCCAACCCTAGGAAATAATGAAGGAATCCCAAGTCCTTCATATCAAATTCTTTGGATAGCTCTTTCTTGCATTGATCTATAAGGTGATCTTCTCCTGTGATTAATAAGTCATCAACATATAAAATCATTATTAGCATATCACCTTTATTCTATTTGTAGTAGAGATTAGGATCTGCATCATTTTTAGAGAAGCCTAGTTTTGATAGATATGTGTCAATTCTTTCATACCATGCCCTGGGAGCCTGTTTGAGCCCATATAGAGCTTTCTTGAGTTTGCACACATGAGATTCTGCATGATGGATCTCAAACTCTTCAGGTTGCTCTAGGTATACTTCTTCAGATATCTCTCCATTAAGAAAAGTTGTCTTTACATCCATTTGATGTACCTTCCATCCCTTTGCTACTGCAATGGCTAGTATAGTCCTTACTGAGGTATATCTGGCTACAAGAGCAAATGTTTCTTCATAGTCTATTCCTTCCTTTTGAGAAAATCCTCTGGCTACAAAACTTGCCTTATATTTTTCAATGCTACCATCTGCTACATGTTTGATCTTGAAAAGCCATTTAGAAGAAACAACAAATTTCTTAATTGGCCTAGGAATGATTTCCCATACATCATTTTTCATTATGGATTGATACTCTTCATACATAGCATCCTTCCATTCTTGATGTTTAAGGGCATCTGTTACATTGTTAGGTTCATTTTTAGATAGATCATTCATAAGAGCAACATAGCTAGTAAATTTATTAGGTCTTTTGCTTTCTCTAAAGGTTCCAGAAGAAGCAGCAAACCTCTGAGCTTCTTCTACTATTTTGGTGGCCCATAGTGGTCTTTTCTTGAGATTTCTAGGTGAGTGTTCATTTTTATTTTTCAGTTTCATCTAGATTCTCCCTCTGAAACTCAGGGGCAGTATTTTCATCTAAGTTAAAGGTAGGTACATAGATTTCAAGTTCTATGAATTTTTGAGCTCTTTTGAAAGCTAGGTCCTCTTCAAAGATTACATCCCTACTTAGTTCAATATTTCTTTGACCAGGTACATAGATTCTGTAGGCTTTGGAGGTTTCACTATATCCTACAAGCAATCCTCTTTTTCCAGAAGGCTCTAGTTTTAGTCTCTTTTCTTTAGGTATATGGATATAGATAGGACATCCAAATATCCTAAGGTGGCTAATATTAGGCTTATTTTTAGTGAATACTTCCGTGGGAGTTTTGTCTTCAAGATGGGAGTGAGGGCATCTATTCTGTATATATATAGTGGTGCTAGATGCTTCAGCCCAGAGATTTGTGTTAAGGTTTTTGTAAAGCGGAAAATCGTGATCGAACCCTAGTTGCTCTCCCCTCTTCCAACTCCAAGGAGAGAGAAGGGAGGTCGCTAGGGTTGATGGTTTTCACTTAGGGGAGACTTTAAATTCAAAAGAGGGGTTGAAACCCACAAGATCCAATCCCACACAATGCAAGATTGGATTCTAAATGTGTTTCAAGGGTTAAGACAACAAGGCTACCCTCTTTTGTAAAGAATGTTGATAAGAGAATTAAGCTAGGAATGCATAGAAAGTGACAAAGGTTCGCTTATAAACTAAGATAGGGATATAGTATGAAGCTGCGGACCTGGAATTAGCAGTAAAATGTCGATACGGCGCTGTCTTGCAAATTTGAACAAAAGTTGACGGGACGATGGCGCTCGGTGCCACGGTCCTCCGAAAAATCCGCAAAACAAAGGGGGATCTGTTCGTCTCTGCGCAAGGATTCCAGATCTTCAATTTCAGCCGCGTACCTGCAACCTACACATAGAAAAGTGAAGACGATTGGGGGGTTAGGGATTAGGGGTTTGCCTTTAGGTCAAACCCCGGTTTTGGAATTAACCAAGAAATGAGAAATGCTATAAATGTAAATGTATGTAATGTAAAACAAGTACTAATACCTTGTTGTAAGGATGTTTGTATCCTTATGTGCGAAGGTATAGATGTTGTTGTTTGTTGTATGTTGTATGTAGCATGTAGTAAGTGATCTCCTCTTCAATGGTTGAATCCTTGTCTTGAATGCAACACTTGGCCTTGAATGGAGACTTGAAATGATCAATTGCTTGAAGGAATGCTTGAATGCTTGAATGCTTGAGTATAGTTTCCACGCTTGTACACATATGTCCTTACCCAAATGGAAGAGGAAAATGCCATTTATATACTTGTCAATTAGGGTTAATAGACTGATTTTCCCGACCTTAGGCCAACCAGGAAATGATAATTTCCAATTTGCAAACAAAAAGACCCAAGACCCCATAGGAGACCGGGCCCAAAATAGGGCCAGGGACCAGGGCGCTGGGCGCTCTGGTCCCACCTCCCGGGACAGTAGGGTGCAAAGGAGGTTCAGGCCAGAGTGCAAGAAAATGCAGTTTTTAGTGTCATAAATAGGTTTCAGGGTCTCCATTCAAGTTGCGTGTTGCGTCGCCATCATGAAGATCGAAATGCAGTCGAAATTGCAAGTGTCACAATTTTAGGACGCTACATTTAGCCCCCACTTTAGCGGGAGTATGTATGCTCATAGTTCCGGTAAAGTAAAAGGAAACAACATTGAAAGACTTTCACCACGTCAAGGAGGCAAGACACACCAAGCCCCCAGTGGACTAAGGATCTTACGACTTCGATTGACAAAGTAAAAGGGAAGATCATGAGGGAGAACCATGACTGTCAATAGTAAGGTTCCCTCACTATGAGTCATGCAAGAGAAATACCAAAAATTTTCAAGGCAAAGCTAAGTTCGCCAAGAAATTTTCAAGTATCTTGAGAGGATAGACAGAGTGTATGCCCCCCTACGTTAAAGCGATCACACATGCCTCAACGGGGGTGATTGCTTTAACGTAGTGATACACATAAGAAATGAGAAGGGAAGGAGCACGTTATCACAAAGATTTAGCCCCCAAGTGTGAGATAAACCCAAGGATAATAGATATAAAACACAAAGCACAAGGTGACTTCGCTTTCCTTGGGGTCAGTATGCTGTATGATAAGTCATGTATATATATCATATGTATGTATGCATAATTGTTCTTCATTCCCCAATCAAGGAAGGTCACCTAGAAGAAGGGAACACATGTGTCTTTTGAGTCAACATGAGAGAGACCAAAAGAGATCTCAATGCTTTGCATCGTCCTCAAGTAGACAACACTAAGGACAACAAATAGAAGAATGAGAATAACACATAGAAGAAGTAACACAAGAGAGGAGGAGAGAATCTGCTATGCTAATGTAACTAGTCTAGCACATCATCTACCCCCCGATCTTGCTGATCAATGTTTCGAGAAGGCAGGGAACACGCTAGAGGAGGAACATCCAACACAGCAGATGGAGCTATCACAAGATCCAAACAAGGGCTATGTTCATGTTCCAAGCCATGTTGTTCTTGTCTAGGAGCTAGGATAAGTGCTTTAGAAAATTTGTTAGATAAATGGTTATCAACATCAACAAGTTCATATTCACTATCAGAAGCAAGAGGAGTAACATGTTCATCATGAATAACATTTTCATCTATATCATCATCAAGATTTATAAAAATAGGATCTTTAACTCACACAGGATCAAGACCATCATGCATCTTATGTTTAGGAGATTTTGGAGAAAATGGAATAATGCTTGTTGAAGGTGTTTTTGGAGATTGTAAAGTTTGAGAAGCAGCTGCTTGAGCTCTAAGATGATGCTTTCATCGACGTTCATGCGCAGAATGATTTCGTCTAGTCTTAGTAGGAAGTGGAGAAGATTGAGGAGGAGGAATGTTCTCATCCTTATCACTTGGGTGTTTAGGTTGTGGTCTCTTAGGTTGGATAATAGGAGAAGAGGAAGGTCTCTTCTCTCTATAAAAGGAAGGAGGAGGAACTGCTCTATATAAAGGAGGAATTTTTGGTTTAGGAAGAAGACCAAGTCCATAATGACGAGGAGGTATAGGTCTACTTTTAGAAGGCTTATTAGGCATAGACATAGTCACATCCATAGGGATGGGTTGGGAATCTTCTTGAGAAAAGATATTAGTTTTATCTTTCAAAGGAAGAACTTCCTTCTCAAGAATGATAGGAATGTCAAGTTTGGGTGTTCTAGGTTCACTTAAAGATAGGATCATATCTGTTTTCCACTTTTGATAAGATTTGAAAAGATGATCACTTCGCGGAGGAAGAGATTGGAATTGTTTAGGCCAAAAGTAGTCAATAGGAACACTAGAAGTTCTTTCAGCTGGTTTAAAGAGACTATGATTGACAATAACAACTTCACCATTATGGGGAAATTTTAAACATTTATGAATAGGAGAAGCAATAGCTTTCATGGAAGATAGCCAAGGATAGCCAAGCTTCACACGAAATTGTTCGGATGAAGGAATAATAGCAAAGTTCACATCAAGGGATTTGTTATGGACCTCAATAGGTAATGTAATAGAACCAATTGCAGGAGAAGAAAATGCATCAAATAATTTCACAATCACATATGTTTTGTCATATATCACTTGATTCAATTGCAAAGTAAAAAGAAATTCTTCAGTAATAACATTAACCATGCACGAAGGATCAATAAGCACTCCACGGCAAGGTGTATTCTTGACTTTTGCAACTATGTATAAAGGACCATCAGGTGCTCTAATGGTTTCACTAGAATCAAATGTGATGGAAGGTTGTTTAGGGTTTTCTTGCTACTCTACAAAGTTAATCACATTCGGAGTCATAGACACAAGACCATCAGATGAGAGAGAGGAATCATTAGTCTCAATCGCATTAGAGGTATGAGAAGGTAATGGATTAGTAAAAATCTGAAGATTTTGGTTAGGAGGAGCTACAGATGTGTTGCCTTTATCATTCACTCCAGAAACAGAGATAGTATTATTATCAATCAAATCTTGAATTTTACCCTTTAAAGAAAAACATTTTTCAGTATCATGCCCAGGCTGACGATGAAATTGACAAAAAGCTTTGTTATCAAAATAAGGTGAAGTAATCTTTGCAGGATCAATTTGCCTTATAGGAGGAAGAGTAAGCACATTTTGTTCCAATAACTTATTCATAATACTATGCAATGATTCATTCAAAGGAGTATACTTTCTTTCTTTCTTGAAAAACTTAGAAATAGGAGGCACACCTGATGCTGCATTCACATTGTTATTGACGATGTTTTCATTGAATTTGATAGAATCTTTGTTCTGTTTAAACTTTCCAAATGGTTGTTGACTGCTATCACCCTTATCACTCAGAGCCATAGGATGTGATTGTTCCATTTGACTCACAGTCAGTTGATAATTGTGAAGAGTTGCACACAACTGTTGGAAAGAAGTAAACTCAGAAAACAGAAGTTTGTCTCGAATATCTTTTTGTAAATTAGAAATAAAGATTCTTTGAATATCATTGTCAGGCACTGGAAAAGAAATTTGAGCATACAAATGATTATATCTACCAATCAAATCAGTCACTTTTTCTTTAACACCTTGTTTACAATGCATTAAATCAATCAAAGTAACTTTAGGACTTATATTGTTTTGAAATTGTTGAATGAAAGCATTTGCAAGTTGTTCAAAAGAAGTAATAGAATAAGAAGGCAACGAGCAATACCATTGTAGGGCTTTATCTCTTAATGTTCTAGTAAATAGTTTTGCAAGCAACCTTTGGTCATAAGCAAAATCGGTACAAATTGTTTGAAAAGTCTTAACATGTGTTAGAGGATCTCCTTTACCATTATAAAGTTCCAAATGCGGGATTTCAACATGTTTAGGAGGGATAGCTTGAACAATGTCAAGAGAAAGTGGGCTCGCAACATCAAATGTGGGCACACTAAACTTAGATTGATTCATAGAGGCAATTTGTTGCTGTAAAGAAGAGACAGTTTGTGCAAGATTGTTAATGGTCGCTTCAGTCAAAGAATTCATATTAGACGTGTTAGATTGAGATGGAGGTGTTATGTTATTGAAAGAAGGTAGGGAATAAGGTGGCGGGACACTATGATAGTTAGTCATAGGAGATGATTGGACAGGAGGAACACTACAAGGAGGAATAGAATGGTTAAATGAATTGCCCCCTTGCATCATGTTCATTTGTGGAGATGTAACAGGGACACTCATTGAAGGAATGAATGAAGAAGTCGGATTGAATGAAGGAATAGGGTTAATTGAAGAGGGAGGATTGCCCCCATGACTGGTAATCATAGGAGGAATGTCTTGTATAGAAGTAGTCATTATGTTTGATGTAAAGGTAGGTATGCTAGCAATAGAAGTTATTAAAGGAATAGAATGATTGACTTGAGTGGGAGGTTGTGTATAACCTAAAGTTTCAATGCAACTCTTCATAGGCATCACATTCGAATCCACAATGTGTGCAATACCACACAAAATATCAATTCCATTCTTATCACTTTGAAGCATATGTTTTAGACCCTCAATTAAAGGAAGAGCTTGACTATCGGGGTACTCATGAGACATCCATTGGTGAAAATCGTCAAATTGGTTATCCAATTTCGAAAGTTGTTCTAGAGAAACCTCATGGAGAGCTTCTTCATCATTAGGAGGATTAGAGGAATTACCCATGTCCTCGTTAAAAAGACTACTCAAATTAGGTTCCATCTCCTCGGTAGTTAAACCTCAGAAAGACTTAATTCTACGGCTTCGTCTAACGGGAATAGTGTAAGTAGGGCTTATTGTTGTAAAACTCATGCACTAGAGAGAGAGAGAAGATTTTGAATTTTAGAGGTAGCAATTTTCAGTAAAATCAGCCAATCTTCTAGATTTAAGCTGTTAAATGCAATCACGACAGTCTCCTGAAATTTCAGAAAAAATGTCCAGGACCGTGGTGCTCGGAGTGCACACGGTCCTTGCAACTTTTTTCGAAATTTGCAAGGATGAAAGTTATGATGATTTTAGAGCTAATCTGAAAAAATTGAGTGATTTTACGATCTGTAGATAGGCCAAATTAAAGTTGCAATCTCAAAATTGAACCCAACCCAGATTGTCGAAAAATGCAAAATTTGAATTTTGAAAACGAGAGGGAAACTGAACTTTTGAATTTTATGATCTTAGAGAGAATGTTAAGAGCAATGCAAATTTTGGATTTTAAAAATTGACTCAATTTCACACAAAATTCAATTTTGAAAGCAGAAATCAAAGTTGTTGTAATTAAGCACTTAATTTCAAAAGTCACAAATTGCAAGAATTTGAATAAAGCACTGAAATTTCGAATGAATGCAAAACACACTTTTCAGATTTATGATAGTAAGAACACAATTTTGACACAAAATTTCAATTTCTATGATTTTTGAATGATTAGGAGCCCTAAACCAAGCAATCACAAGACCAACTTTGACTGTAATTTTGAAAGTGTTATAATTGATAAAATCAACCAAAATTCTGGATTTTAGCAGGAAAATACAGTAAGATCTTGCTCCCGAAATTTTGAAAAAAATGTCGGGGACGATGGCACTCGGAGTGCACACAGTCCTTGCAACTTTTTTCCAAATTTTCAGGGATGAAAGATATTCTGATTTTATTGCGGAATCCAAAGTTACAGCTGATTTGGAGATGTTTTGATCAATGAAATTGTCGGACAAAGGTTGAATCAAGAGGGTTTCAAAAATTAGGGTTTTGACACTTAACCACTTAGTTTTCAAAATTAAAGCATAGATATGAATTGATAATTTGTAATAGAAGGGCAGATCTGAAATAAGCATTAACAATTAAACATTTCGCAAGCTCAATTACCAAAAAGAAAATTCAGGGTTTTTTATGCAATTAACCTCTAAAATTTGCAAAAGATCAAACATGGAAATGCAATCAAGGAATCCAATTTTCAGATCTAATCATGAATAATCAGAAAGGATGTTCATGTCGGGTTCACCAAAATGTAAAGCGGAAAATCGCGATCGAACCGTAGTTGCTGTCCCCTCTTCCAACTCCAAGGAGAGAGAAGGGAGGTTGCTAGGGTTGATGGTTTTCACTTAGGGGAGACTTTACATTCAAAAGAGGGGTTGAAACCCACAAGATCCAATCCCACACAATGCAAGATTGGATTCTAAATGTGTTTCAAGGGTTAAGACAACAAGGCTACCCTCTTTTGTAAAGAATGTTGATAAGAGAATTAAGCTAGGAATGCATAGAAAGTGACAAAGATTCGCTTATAAACTGAGATAGGGATATAGTATGAAGCTGCGGACCTGGAATTAGCAGTAAAATGTCGATACGGCGCTATCCTGCAAATTTGAGCAAAAGTTGACAGGACGATGGCGCCCGGCGCCACGGTCCTCCGAAAAATCCGCGAAACGAAGGGGGATCTGTTCGTCTCTGCGCAAGGATTCCAGATCTTCAATTTCAGCCGCGTACCTGCAACCTACACACAAAAAAGCAAAGACGATTGGGGGGTTAGGGATTAGGGGTTTGCCTTTAGGTCAAACCCCGGTTTTGGAATTAACCAAGAAATGAGAAATGCTGTAAATGTAAATGTATGTAATGTAAAACAAGTACTAATACCTTGTTGTAAGGATGTTTGTATCCTTATGTGCGAAGGTATAGATGTTGTTGTTTGTTGTATGTTGTATGTTGTATGTAGCATGTAGTAAGTGATCTCCTCTTCAATGGTTGAATCCTTGTCTTGAATGCAACACTTAGCCTTGAATGGAGACTTGAAATGATCAATTGCTTGAAGGAATACTTGAATGCTTGAATGCTTGAGTATAGTTTCCACGCTTGTACACATATGTCCTTCTTACCCAAATGGAAGAGGAAAATGCCATTTATATACTTGTCAATTAGGGTTAATAGACTGATTTTCCCGACCTTAGGCCGACTAGGAAATGATAATTTCCAATTTGCAAACAAAAAGACCCGAGACCCCATAGGAGACCGGGCCCAAAATAGGGCCAAGGACCAGGGCGCTGGGTGCCATGGTCTTGGGGGACCAGGGTGCTGGGCACTCTGGTCCCACCTCCTGGGACAGCAGGGTGCAAAGGAGGTTCAGGCCAGAGTGCAAGAAAATGCAGTTTTTAGTGTCATAAATAGGTTTTAGGGTCTCCATTCAGGTTGCGTGTTGCGTCGCCATCGTGAAGACCGAAATGCAGTCGAAATTGCAAGTGTCGCAATTTTAGGACGCTACAGTTTTGATCTAGGATCATGGCCTTGACAACTTCAACTATAGTCCTATTTTTCCTTTCTACTACCCCATTTTGTTGGGGGTTATAAGGTATAGTGAGCTCCCTCTTAATCCCATTATCTCTACAAAAATCTTTAAATGAATCTAATGTGTGTTCTCCCCCATTGTCGATTCTTAGGGTTTTAACTTTGTTTCCTGAGTGGTTTTTAGTTAGTGATTTAAATTCTTTAAACCTTGAGAGGATCTCTTCTGATTCTTTACTTTTCAGAAAGTAAATCCAAGTCTTCCTAGAGTAGTCATCAACAACTATTACATAATACAAGAATCCTCCTAGAGAGGATATGGACATAGGTCCCCATACATTAGAATGAACTAATTCTATAATTTTGCTAGTTTTCCTAGTACTATTTTGGAATGCACCTTTGCTATTTTTACCTAGGGCACATCCTTTGCATGCTCCTGAATGATCTTGCTTTAACTTGGGTAGACCTGTGACAAGGTTTCCCATTGAAGATAAAGCCCTAAAATTCAGATGGCCTAATCTTCTATGCCAAACTTCATTTGCATTAGTGGCTTCATGGATTAGGGCTGGATTGGGTTCCGTGCACAGCTCATACAAATAGCCCCGTCTCTATCCAATGCTCATACTCTGTTATCCATGAATGTCACTCTATATCTGTTATCTTCCAATGCTGATATAGAGACTAGATTTCTTTTGATGTCGGGGACATATAGTACTCCTTCAAGCTGCAAGGTTATGCCTGTCTTCAATTTGATGGTGTAGGTTCCTACTCCTTTGACTGGATGTGTGGAGTCATCTCTAATGGTTACGTCCTCATCACTCTCCTCTATCATGGAATCAAGTACTTCTCTAAACCTAGTGATGTGCTTGGATGAACCACTGTCAATCACCCATGAGTTGATTTTGTTAGAAGCTTGACTTGTGAGTGCTGAGTAGAATACGTATTTCCCGAAGTCATCTTCCCCTTTAGTCTTTCCTGCTTTGACAAATGTAGCATGTTTCTTAGTTCTTTCTAGGCATTTTGCAACAAAGTGTTCAAACTAATTACATCTATAACATTGAATGTGAGATAAGTCCTTCTTTGAAGTATTCTTGCCTTGACGACCTTTTCTTTTTCTAAACCATCTTTTCTTGTTTTGCTTGGTGGAGTTGGTGTTTAGAACTTGTAGGTCTTCATCTATATTCTTGTGTTTCATTCCCACCTTGTTCAATCTTGATTCTTCTTGGAGACAATCATCCTGCAATCTTTCAAACTTGGGATATTTGGACCTTGCACTAACGCCTTGGACAAATGTGCTCCATCCACTAGGCAAACCAGCTAAAGCAATGAATGTTAACTCTTTGCTTTGGATCTCGTAGTCCAGAGTTACAAGTTCATCTCTTAGAACCGATATCCACATAAAGTAGGCATTGATTGTCTCCCCTTTGTTCATGGTGATATGATTTATTTCTCATTTTAATGCTAAAGTTCGACTTGCATTTGATATCTCAAATGTGCTTTCAAGAGCTTTGAACATTTTATAGGTTGTCTGATGTTTTCTTAAGATGGGCATTATGTTGTTTCTCACCCCATCAACTATTATATTTATTTCCTTTTCATTTCCCTCAATCCATGTTGTTTTGTCAGGTTCATTTTCGGTTTGATCATTTTTAGTTTGAACAAATGAATCCACTTTGTTCTCCTTTAGGATCATTTGAATTCTGAATTTCCATGCTGAAAAATCATCACCACCTCCAAGTCTGTCTTCGAATCTGATAGCACTGGCCATTTGAAGAAATGTGATGTAGTATAAACTTGTTCTTAAATTTGTTTCACGAAATTAAATAGCCTCAAGTTCGATCAACTTGGCTCTGATACCATGTAAAAGTATTGTAATTTCCAATTTGATGGACAAGTTATATGCGGGATGGTGTCTTTTTGTTTTGATATTATTGTTGGTGTAAATAAATATTCATTTTGGAAATTATTACACTTTACTTAACTTAGGATAATGCATCTCTTCATAGTTTGGATTTGAGACACTTAGGGAAGTGTGCACATAGGGATAGAGCTTGTAGGAGAAATTCCACCCTTTGTGGTCTTATTTTGCTGTTACACTCCACATTCGGTGGGTCATCCACCTCTTGTGGAATATTATATTATTTCTCCTACCTACCCCTAGTATTTCCTACCTACTCTTATTTCTCATTGAGCCACATGTCATAATTGTCTGCTCATACATCCATATGGCCTTGCCTATATAAGTAGGCCTATATTCATTGTATTGGTTAATCTAGTTGATCATTTGCATATTGATGAGAATACAGTTTTTTCTTGTCATTCTATTGTCTCTCTTTTATGCTTTTCATTGTGCCCTTGATCTTGGCAAAATCCTACATAGTATCAGAGCCATTGGGGCTTCATTGATTAGTCTTTTGGAGACATTTTGGAGGCTTTAATTTTTGAATTTAGGGATCTTCAATTTTTGGGGGTGTTGTATAGTGATTTGGACATCACGGTTGAATCTGGAAGGCCATTTCCATGAATTTCGACTATAAAGTCGACCTATTTTGGTGAGAAAATTTTTTTTCCCATTTTTGGCTATTATTGTACGGATTTCAAAATTTTTAAATTATTTTTCGAAAAAAAAAAAAAAAGGAGAAAAGAAAAATTTCAAAAAAAAAAAAGTGATAAAAAATTTGGAAAAAATTTAAAATAATAATAAAAAATAAAAAAATTTGTTGTTTTTTGGGGGTCCGCAGACCCCCCCAACCCCGCAGTACCCTGCAGTTTGCAGGGCTGTACCTGCGCTGTCGTCGTGCACCTCCCGCCCCTGCCATGTACCTCCCGCCACCACTGTGTACCACTCTACACACCACCATGCCTCTAGCTCTGGCGTCCTACAGACTCCCGCCGTCGGCCCTCCAGCACCAATGCCTACAGCCGACCCGGCTCTTTGGCAGCCTGCTAGTGTCCCGCCGCCTATCCCTCTGGTGGCACTTCCCTCTCGCCAGCGGTCCTCTAAACCATCAGACCCCCAACCACCACATGGTAGGCAGCCATTGGCCCACGGTCAACAACCGTATGCCCAGTCACCACTACATCAGCAGCCCAATCACCGCACCACGTTAGCAGTCCGTACGTTACGGACACCCAGTCAGCAGGGAGGTGAAGTTTTCGTGACGATCATACAACTATCAAATTTAAGTCAGTAAATTGCTGACATCAGAACCACATCAGTAGACTTTTGCAATTTTTTGACCCCCTCTTCATTGAGCTTTTCAGTTTTGCAGTCCAACTTTGAAAGGCCATATCTTGCTCATTTTTGCTCCTTTTTGGTGCAATTTTTTTTGAAATGGGCTAAAATTTCATGATCTTCATAGTGGTGTGGTTATTTTCTAATTTTGGTGCATAGATTTTTTAGAATTTTTAGATTCTCTCAGCTATACCTGTCCAATCCTCAATTTTGCAACTTCAAAGGCCTCGTTTGAGCTCATACGACCTCCTTTTTAGGTGCCAGTTTTTTTAAAGTGCATGTTTTTTCATCTACTTTCATAATCTATGATCAGATTTCAGAGATTTTGAGTGGAAGTTGTACTTTTAGAAATTGGATCTTAGTTTAGATCTCTTGCATTATTAGTTTGAGTTTCCTTTGGCATTATTGAGGTAGTTGTAAAATTGTAATCAGAAGCCCACTTTGCCTTTTTTTGCAAGTGGCCCATTGTATACACACTAAGTATAAAGTGTCAAATCATCACTTTTTGGGGGGGTTCTTTGATTGAGTGAATTTGGGGGGGTGTCTCGTGTGATTGTGCCTCTCTTTGTGCTCTTTCATTTTTTGTTGCAATGATTCCTTATAAATATCCTCCTTTAACTCCACATAATTATGCATCATGGAAAATTAAAGTATGGAGTAAATTAATGGAGAAAGGTCTCATGCATTACATAGATGGAACAATAGCAGCACCACCTGATCCTAAGGATAATCCTAATGCTCAATTAGAATGGCTCACAAATAATTGCATGGCTCTTGGAACTTTACACAAGTATGTATCAGATGACCTCATTTTTCACATTGAGAAGTGTACAACAATAAAAGAGGCTTGGGATATGTTTCAGAAATTTTATGGTCAAGTTGATGAAATCAGAGGCTACAAAATTGACAATGAGCACACCAACTTGGATCCCAAGAGTTTTGATACAATCCAAGATTATGTCACCAAAGAAAATGAGCTAAGAGCAAAGCTTAAGGATTGTGGAATTGACAAAAAGGATGCTCAGTTGATATTCAACTTGTTGGACAAGCTTGCACCAGAATATGCAGCATTTGTGTCTAGCTTCCAAACTCATCATTTGACAGTGGGGAGTTCCTATGTTATGCCTTCATTTGATGCTTTCACAGAAATGTTAATATTGGAACAATCTAAGTTGTTGAACATGGGACTTCTCAAGTTTTCAAAGTCCAAGGCTTTGGTGGCAAATCAAGGGAATCAAGGAAGTCAAGGCAAAGATTCCAACAAGAAGAAGAAGCACTCTAAGTCTAAGCCACACTAGGAAAAAGGACAATCATCCTCTCCATCACAAGGTGATTTTTCATCCTCTTCCAAGAAGGGGACACCACCTAAGAAGGATAAACCAACTTGTGCATATTGCAAGAAGTATGGTCATGATGAGCATCGATGCCACGCAAAGCAAGTTGATGAGTTAACTAATCTTCTTAAGAAAAACAACATCAACTTTCCATCCACCTACATTCATCTCCTTCCTCTTCCTCGCATTCTAAGGGAAAAGGGCAAGCATTTGTGGCTACAATAGGTTCTTCATAGCAATGGATACTTGACTCGGGTGCCTCATACAACATGGGTTCTACAAAGGAGCAGTTGTCTTCATTGGAGCCATCTAAGGTACCTCACATTTACATAGGTGATGATACACATGTAGAAGTTGAAGGGAAAGGTTCAGTTGACATGGATGATGGAACATTTGAGAATGTTCTCTATGTTCCTAATTTGTCTACCCACCTTCTCTCTATCTACCAAATCACTCACTATGGGAATGGGAAAAAGGTTGAGTTTACACCAGATTCAGTTGTGGTAAAGGAACTTGATGATGATGCCTTGGTAGCAGTGGGACAAGTCATTGACAACTCAAGGCTTTATTCATTCTCCCACTTTGTGCCAAGTTCACCTTCTAGGGCCTTGCTTACTCATTCAAATTTAGAAAGTAAGCTATGGCATGAGCGGTTTGGTCACCTCAACTACTGCTATCTTCGTAGCTCAGCACTAAAGACATGGTCACAAGTCTACCTCGAATCAGTTTTTCAGAGGGTGTATGTTCAGGTTGTTCCATGGGCAAGCATCCCAAAGAGAAGTTTGATAAGGGGAAAGCTTGGAGAGCTTTGGAAGTTCTTCAACTTGTTCATAGCGATGTAGCAGGTCCATTTCCAGCACCTTCATTTAGTAAGGCCCACTATGTCCTCACCTTCATTGATGACTACTCCTATTTCACTTGGGTCTACTTTCTTATTCATAAGAGTGAAGTATTTGACAGATTTCAGGACTTCAAGACTCATGTGGAGAAGCAATCAGGGAAAGTGGTCAAGATTCTTTGCACAGATAATGGAAGGGAATATGTGAACAAAAGACTTGAGGATTTTTGTACATTTGAGGGGATTGATCTTTAGCATTCTGTTGTATACACTCCATAGTAGAATGGAGTTGTAGAACGAAAGGATCAGACTCTCAAAGAAATGGCTAGCTGTATGATACATGCACATTCTCTTGATCCCACCTTTTGGGAGAGGCTATCAGTTGTGCCACACACATTCAGAATCGGGTTCCTCACAAAGCTTTGCAAGGTATTACTCCTTTTGAGGCTTGGGTTGGTAGGAAACTGATTGTGAGACATTTCAGAGTCTTTGGGTGTCCAGCATGGGTTTGGATACCTCCACAGAAATGCAAGGCATTGGAACCTTAGAGTCGGCCTTGCATATTTGTTGGATATCCTGAGGGTGTTAAGGCATATAGATTGATGGATCCTGAGACACATGAGGTGTTCATTAAGAGGAGTGTTCACTTTGAGGAAAGCTCTCCTAGCTTAGCCTCTCTACCTCCTTCACCTTCCTCCATTGTGGATAGTGATGTTAGTGATTCAGATGATGAGACTCCTTCAACTCCGACTCGCAGGGTTACACCTCCGCAGGGTCCACTTGCAGTTGAAGAGCCTCATTCTCCACCTCCACCTAGACCTCATTGGGCTCAATAGACACTTGAGTCCATGGGTTCTCTTGTTGGGGACCCTTTAGATACATAGAGAACTCGATCACAGCATCAAGATCTACCACATGCATTCATTGCTACCACTTTCGATCCACAGACATTTAGGGAAGCATTAGGGGTTCCTGAGTGGGACCATGCTATGGAGGAAGAGTATAGTTCCTTGATGAGGAACAACACATGGGATTTAGTCCATCTCCCTAAGGGGAGAAAGATGGTTCAATGTAAGTGGATCTATCGGACTAAGTTTGCAGCGGATGGTAGTGTGGATAAGTATAAGGCTCAGCTTGTTGCAAAAAGTTTTTCTTAGGTTGCAGGTGTTGACTATACTAAGACCTTTGCACCCGTAGCCAAGATGAACTCCATTCGTTTGATACTTGCTGTTGCTGTAGCTCATGGTTGGGCTATACATCAGATGGATGTGAAGAGTGCTTTTCTTCATGGTGATCTTGATGAGGAGATTTATAAGGAGCAGCCACAGGGTTTCATCCAGGATACTTCCTTGGTTTGCAGACTAAGAAAATCTCTCTATGGCCTTAAGCAGGCCTCCACAGCTTGGTATGCCAAGATGGATTCCTTTCTTCTCTTCGTAGGGTTCACCAGGTGTCATTCTGATCTGAATGTCTACATTTTGCAATAGGATGACTCTCACTTGATACTTGTGCTCTATGTTGATGACTTGATCATTACAGGGAGTACTACATCCATCATTAGTAGGGTCAAATCTGCTTTGCATGATAGATTTGCTATGACTAACTTGGGTCTTTTGCACTACTTTCTCAAGATAGAGATTTCACAGTCACCTTCCGGGATTACACTATTGCAGCCCAAGTATGCTCTTGATCTACTTGCATGCTTTCATATGGCTGATTGTAGGCCTGCCCTAACTCCCTTTCTTTTAGGAGTCAAGCTTGAGGCTCAGTGTTCTTCTCCACCAGTTGATGCCACTTTGTATCGTCAGCTTGTGGGTAGTCTTATCTACTTGACCCATACATGCCCTAATATTTCATTTACAGTTGGCATGGTTTCCTGCTTCATGCAAGAACCACATGAGCTTCATTGGAAAGCCACCAAACACATCCTTCATTACATCTAGGGTACACATCACTATGGGATTCACTATGCAGTAGGCATAGGACTTCACTTGGTTGGTTACACAGACTTCGATTGGGCTGGTGATCTTGATGATTGTAAGTCTACTTTTGGTTACAGTTTTCACCTTGGTTCGGGCCCCATTTGTTGGCAAAGCAAGAAGCAACATGCTATTGTTCTCTCTTCGACTGAGGCTAAGTATCGAGGCGCTGTTAACACAACAACTGAGACCATTTGGCTCCAGCAGATTCTCATAGAGTTTGGATTCACCACTCCACGACCGATAGTTATACATTGCGACAATTAGAGTGCTATTGCAATCTCGAAGAACCCGGTCTAGCACTAGCAGACCAAACACATCGAGATTCATATGCACTATATCTGAGAGCTCATTCAGGAGCAGGTCATTGATTTGCAGTATTGTCCTACAGTAGAGTAGCTTGCTGACATATTCACCAAACCTTTCACCGAGGGTAAGTTCCAGCAGTTGCGAGCTCTCTTGGGGGTGCGGGATGTGTCATTAGGGGGGGTCAGCTGACTTCTCCTTCCTCTCTTATGGGGGGGACTTTTTCCTCTTTGAGGTTTTGTCCTTCTTCTTTGAGAGTCTTTTGTACTTCCATCTCTCTTTTGGGGGGGAGTTTTTCCCACTGGGTTTTCTCCCTTTCTCCATTTGTGAGAGATTGCATTGCATAGTTTTGCTTGCATTTGCATATTGTACATGGGTACCTATCATGGCCTAGTAGCCGGGACCCATCTTGCATTGTTGACTTGAGTCTTCATTCCCCTAAGTTGCACTTAAGGGGGGGTGTTGGTGTAAATAAATATTCATTTTGGATATTATTACACTTTACTTAAGTTAACTTAGGATAATGCATCTCTTCGTAGTTTGGATTTGAGACACTTAGGGAAGTGTGCACATAGGGATAGAGCTTGTAGGAGAAATTCTGCCCTTTGTGGTCTTATTTTGCTGTTACACTCCACATTCGGTGGGTCATCCACCTCTTGTGGAATATTATATTATTTCTCCTACCTACCCCTAGTATTTCTTACCTACCCTTATTTCTCATTGAGCCACATGTCATAATTGTGTGCTTGTACATCCATATGGCCTTGCCTATATAAGTAGGTCTATATTCATTGTATTGGTTAATCTAGTTGATCATTTGCATATTGATGAGAATATAGTTTGTTCTTGTCATTCTATTGTCTCTCTTTTATGCTTTTCATTGTGCCCTTGGTCTTGGCAAAATCCTACAATTATGACTATAACCCTAATATTGTTATCTTTCTTTTACTGTAGGTAGGGAGGATGAACATGTATTGATTTCAATGTCATCTCCTTTAATCTGAATGATGTACAAATAGTAAGATGGCCACGATCAAGTGGCACCTTGATCAGACATGTCTTTTAGACATGTCCGACCAAGATGTCACTTGGTCGTGACTCTTACAACCATCAACCGATCCATAACTAATCAATGCTATAAACATACCCAATAATGAATTGGTATCATTGTTAATGGTAACAGTGCTTATAAACATACCTGATAATGAATTGGTATCATTGTTAATGGTAACAGTGCTTATAAACATACCCGATAATGAATCGGTATCATTTTTAATTGTAATAGATCTAAAACATACCCGATAATGAATTAGTATCAAAGCATATGATAATGGATCAATATAAAGTAAACAATAACAATTATTTTTAGCATTATATGCTATCAGGTTAATACCCTGATAGCATATTAATGCTGATATGAATCAACATTAATATGCTATCGGGTTAATAGCCCGATAGCATTTAGATTGATGCTTAACATAGTTAAGTAGGTCATCAATCTAATTCATCATTATCTAATATCAATATCATAATTATGATCAATGTTATAGTCTAATAAACATAAAGCATGAATGAGTAAACTAATAACAAAATAGAGGAGATTAATGAGTTAGGAGAGTCTTATCTTGCAGAAGGTACTAATGCATTAACATTCATACCATGCTCTAGGTGACTACTTCAGTCCATAAAAGGCTTTATGTAGCCTACACACCATGTTACTCTCTTCTGATAGGGAAAACCGATCTGGTTGCTCTATATATACCTCCTCTTCAAGTATTCCATTTAGAAATACAGATTTTACATCCATTTGGTATACCTTGAATTCTTTAAAAGTTGCATATGCAAGAAGCATACGAACTCCTTCCAATCTTGCTACTGGAGCAAAGGTTTCTCCATAGTCTTCTCCTTCTTCTTGGGCATATCCTTTACACACTAGCCTGGCTTTGTTCCTTACCATTGTGCCATCCTCATTCAACTTATTTCTGAAGACCCATTTGGTAATGACATTTTTATGCTTCGGTCTGGGTACCAAAGACCATGTACCATTCTTCTCTATCTGGTCAAGTTCCTCTTGCATTGCCTTGATCCATTCTTCATCTTTATGTGCCTCTTTTAATGATTTAGGCTCAAATTCAAAGATCATACATGAGCTTTCTCTGACCTTTCTTCTTGTAAGAATTCCTGCATCTTTATCTCATATGATCTGCTTTGGATCATGATTGAGTTTGACATACCTAGGTATATTCTTAACAAATTCTTCTTTCTTTTCATCTTCATCCTCATCTTCATCTGCATCAGCATCTACTGGTGTAGGAGCACAATTACTGGTTCTGGGCTGATTTGCTACCAGTTCCTAGAAGGTTACTACTGGTTCATCTCCTACATGCTTACTGTCAGTTTCCTCAAGTTTCTCTGAGTTTTCATCAACCCTAACATTGATGCTTTCAATGATTCTCTGAGTCCTATTATTGAAACATTTGAGAGCTTTACTCTTGGTGGAATATCCTAAGAATATTCCCTCATAACATTTTGTATCGAACTTACTTTAATGTTCACTTCTCTTGATATAACATTTGCTACCAAATACTCTAAAGTAGCTTACCACTGGTGTCTTACCAATCCAGTACTCATAAGGAGTCTTATCCTTTCCCTTTTTGATGAGTACCTGGTTCATTGTGTAGACTGCAGTGCTCACCGCTTCTCTCCAAAAGGTGTGAGCAACCTTTCCTTGGATCAACATAGTTCTAGCCGCTTCAACCATAGTCCGGTTGTTTCTTTCTGCTAAGCCATTTTGCTGTGGAGTCCGGGGGGCAAACAGTTACCTCTTGATGCCATTCTCTTCATAGTATTTGTTAAATTCACCAGAAGTGAATTCCCCTCCTTGATCAGTTCTAAGGCATTTGATTCTTCTACCACTTTAATTTTCTACCAATGCTCTGAAAGCTTTGAAATTTCCAAAAGCTTCAGACTTATCCTTCAAGAATGTGACCCATATCATTCTTGAGCAATCATTTATAAGAATCGTAAAATACCTATCTCCTTGCACACTCCTAGTTTTCATAGGACCACACAAATCAATATGCACAAGATCAAGTAAATTATCTGCAGTGAAAGATTTACCTTTGAAAGTTGAGGAAGACATTTTCCCCAATTGACACTCTTTGCATAGAGGATTTTCCAGTTTTCTTAGCACTGGTAGTCCTCTAACTGCCTTAATCTTACTGGCCTTCACAATGTTATCAAAGTTTACATGGTAGAGTCTCCTATGCCATATCCAGCTATCATCAAATTTAGCCATAAGACATGTACTTATACAAGCATTCAACTGAAATAGACTACCTTTGGTTTGCATACCGATGGCCATCAGTTCACCATTCTTTCCTTTGATTTTGCATACTCCATTTTTGAATTCCAGAGTAAGTCCACTATCATTTAGCTAGGCAACACTCAATAGGTTGTGTCTGAGACCTTCCACCCAATACACATTGTCAGCACTACTCTTTCCATTTAGAGAGATGGACTCTCTACCTTTGATGATACATGGTGCATCATTTCCAAAATGAACCACACCACCATCATACTCTTCTAGAGATAGGAACTTGCTCCGGTCACCAGTCATATGGTGAGAACAACCACTATCAATAATCCACTCATTGGAATTATCAAAGAAGGAGACAAGAGCCTTCTTTTCTAACACATCTTCTTTGATTGCAACAGACACAATATTTTCATTTTCTTCATCTTTAGATTCCTCATCTATGACACCTTCATCAACTGCTACAAAATAGTTTCTCTGGTTTCCTCCTTTGAATTTCTTGAACCTTTCCAGTTTATCCTTGTTATCACCATTAGGATAGTTTACAACAATGTGTCCTATCTGGTTACAAGAAAGGCATTTCAAAGGGAGATTACCTTTGTATTTACCAGTTCTCTTAGGAAGTCTCTTGGAAAGAAGAGCTTCAAATTCCATCAGGATCTCCTCATCATCCATTTCTCTGCTCTGTCTTGGTTCACTGTTGATGCTTGCTTCTTTACCTTTTATGGATGGTGTAGCAGATTCTCTAAAAGTTGATTTAGTTTTCTGAATACTACCATCAAAACTATTTAGCTCATAGGTTGTCAACTTTGCAATGATGGAGTCTAGGGATACCTTAGTCTTGTCTATTGACCTCAACTTCTGAATAGCAGCAAGCCTTATTGCATAGACCGATAATAAGGATCTCAAGACTTTTCTAACAATAGTAGAATCATCAATTTTGCTTCCTGCACTCTTGATATCTCTGACAACAGTTTTGATCCTTATTCCATATTGTTAAATGGTCTCTCCTTCAACCATCTGCATGTCTTCAAACTTTCCCCTAAGGCTTTCTTTCTTAGCTTCTTTTACATGCTTATCACCACCATAGATATTCTCAAGAGTATCCCATACTTCTTTGGGATTATCTTTATCCTGGACATCAATAAACTCAATGTCAGATGAGCTGTTGATTAGGGCTTCCATGACTTGCCCATTCTCCTAGATCTCTGTCTTTTGATCATCGGTGAGAGTACCAGTAGGAATAACATAAGAATTATCAACATAGCTCTAGTGTTGAACACCCATTCTTTTGATGTATATCTTCATTTTGTCCTTCCATATTTTGAAATTATCTCTGTTGAACTTTGGACCTTCCCTCTTCATCATTACAATAGGATCTTTCCCTCAAGCAGTTATGCTTACAACATAGAGGACCTGGAGGATGCTTTGATACCAATTGATAACTCAATGATGAATAGTGAGTACCAAACTGGTACTGAGAGGGGGGGGGTGAATCGGTACAGGCACAAAAACTTTTCCTGAACTGGTTTGACTGCAAACAGTGAACTTGATTGGCAATCACTAATACTAGTCATAAACCATATTACTATTGGTTAAGCACAGTGAGATTGTGAAAGATATAAACCACAAACACTTATCTTTCCACACAACCTATTCCCTCATTTCCACATTATCCTTGTGCATAAATAGGTAATCTATCATCAGAAATATAATAAATTGCAAAATCAACATGCTTCACCGCTTAAACAGGAAATAACAAAACATCACAGGAAAGAGGCATCACACATGACACACATATTTTTCATGTGGAAACCCAACTAGGAAAAACCATGGTGGGGATGAATACCCACAAGCTATTTTTGAACTCTTTAGAAGTCTGCTCTGTTAGAAGCCTAGTCTGGTTAAAGACTATTACAACAGGTTCTGTTAGGAACCGATCCTATTAGGGATCACCCGGTTAAGAAATGGCTAGAATACCCAGTTAGAGGTTAAACCCTATTAGAGGTTACCTTGTCAGAGGATTTCATGAGCTCAATGGCTTTTAGTTACCCTGTTAAAGGATTTATAGTAAGCTAGTTAAAGCTACCTTGTTAAGGGATTTTACAACTGTTGAAGTGGTTAGAGATCAACAGGTATTACAATGATCTAGTAATTGCACTTACTGCCAATGCAAATCTGCTTTGGTTCCTTCCTTCTACATACACACTTTGCAGGTATCACTCATCTTTTCTAGTCTGGCAAGAATCACGTATCTTTGCACTTAGATACGCACACAACATTTGCCAACAACTTCAACAGGAAACACAATATCAACCTTATAGGAAACAGATAGGTTGGCAACATAAACCCTAAACCCTAAACCTTTAGGTTGAGCAATTCAGTTAGTTCAATCCTGACCATTGAACACTTTACATTTCAATACAACAGTCTTGAATAAATCTCAAGACATTCTCCATCCTTTGTTCTTCACCGCTTCATGGAGGCGATAACCCATCACATGTTCTCCACCGTTTGTAGGGACTTCATGCATTCCCGAGGTAGATAGGGTCAATCTCCTTCATGCAAGATCCTTCACACGCATGAGTCTGACAGGGCAACACAATTTGATCTCCATTAGATCTCCAATACAATGCTAACTCATCACACAATGCCATCGGTTGAATAACATAGGCTTGAAACACTTCAACCGGAAACCCTGAAGCTGAGACTACCAACTGGTAGTCATACCATAATAAACCTTGATAGAAAAGATTCCATATACCGATTCATCTTTCAATATACCAGTTCACTTGAAAAAACATACCGCTTCACTATTTCACATATACTAGTTCTCAATAGTATACCAGTTCACCTTGTCAATTGCTTGACTTCAATTTACCAGTTCACTCTTTAGCATATTACTGGTTCACTCTTTAGCATATTGACATCAATGACAACACAATATCATCATGTTAACATACTCTGTCCATATGCCAACAAGAAGACAATCGATGTTGAAGAAACCAGAGCGAAGATGAAGAGGATTTCAAAAATGAAAAGTGAGGACAAACCATCAAAAGAATCAAACCCTTCACTGAGTGTGGAGAATGCTACACCGGTAAAATGAGCTATTCAACAAGCCTAAGGAGAGCATATTGGTAAATCCATTTTCGGACCCCTTGAAGAGAGTATAGTAAGAAAATTTTGCATTTTGAGTTGTAAAATAAGAATTTTGATATTGTTGTCAATCAGTTTTCTAAGGATTACCAATCGGTTATATACCTATCGATATAGGTAAGTTTGTTAAGTGGTAATCAGGGTTTGTTACCCTATCGGTAGCATAATAAATATAGTGGGTAAGTTAATAAAAGGAAGTTTCACTAAGTCATTTTTACCCCAATTTCATTTGAAGAAGCATTTTGAGCACTTGTAGAGCGAAACAGAGCATTGTTAGTAGATTGAGAATGAATTTTTGATACGAGTTAAAAATTTGAATCGAATTTGAAGCTAAAGAAAGGTGAATCGGGTTTTGTTGGGTGAATATTTTGTCACCAATGTACTAATGACAAAACATAAAATTCACACAATGCTATGCTAAGATATTAATCTCTCCTCTCATCAAGGGGAGGTTCCCTATGAAATTTCTCCTCTAATTAACAAGAAATTAAATTGGTGGGTTGGCGTTGGGCATATAACTCTCTTTTTTCAGAGTTTATGTATTCTCCCTTTGCCTAGTTACAGTTTCTCTACCTCTTCAGATATTCAAAGAAAAGAACTATTAATCTAATAAACTATACTAAGAGTTACTTTTAAGCAGTACAAAGTCTCCTTTATGGTAACACTGATTTACACTAATCATTATAAATTAAACAAGTAGAAACTTAGCTTAAAGCTCAAAGTCTTTAAGTGTAAATTTCTAATCAATTAAACTACTAATAACCATAGCAATACAAAGCTTACTACAAGTTACTTCCTTTATCAATAGATTTCTCAAGCATGCTAAGAGTACAAAGTCTATTGGCAGGATTTGAGAGCTCTTTAACCATGTAGCAATATCTTAAGATCAAATACGTAAAGATAATATGTATTCAATGGACATAGGAACATTAAATAATATAAACAAATTTATTGATACAATAAAAAGTTTGCAATCAACAAAAACATTTTCTTTATTTGTTTTATTGAATTCTCATCACAAAAGCTCAAAGTCTAAATTGGGATAAAAATCCAATAGAGTTTTGCTAAGCATGAAAAAGATGAAAATATTTACAAAAAGGTCCTCCTTATATAGGAAAAGAAGTTGAGAAAAATGTGGGCACAGTTGACTTATTCAATTGCACAGTCCCACTTTCTACAACTAATACATAAAGAAAATGTGCAGCTGCATAAAAATTTACAACATCTATTGGTGCAACTACATGAAGGAAAAGTGTCAAAAGGGGGAACTTCAATCTTGATTCTCTTCTTCATTGGATTTTTGAAAACCTTTGAACTTGGCGAGGATAGCTTTGACCTCTTCTTCATTTGGCATCAAGGTAGAACTTGTGATGATTTGAACATGGGATATCACATCTTGGATCTTCACTTGCTTCTTCTTAACATCCTTTAGCATGGATGCGAGTACTTCAAAGCTGACTTGAATTTCCAACAATTTGTCAAATGTATCAAGGGAGAAGTCTTGTCCCATGCACTGGTCCATCA
The DNA here is from genome assembly GCF_030272615.1 of Cryptomeria japonica. Lineage (NCBI taxonomy): Eukaryota > Viridiplantae > Streptophyta > Pinopsida > Cupressales > Cupressaceae > Cryptomeria > Cryptomeria japonica. The sequence goes on along the minus strand of NC_081410.1, from coordinate 37,244,369 downwards.
AGGAAAGAAATTCTTGGGTGACGACCTCAACAGTGACGAGATTTTGATAACCATCATACAAATAGCAAGGGAGATCACCTACTTTAGCAAAAATAAGGTCAACCTCATCATCACCTTCTTTCTTTTCACGATCCAGTTTTGCAATCATTAATTTCGTCATCTCTTGTTTATGAGACAATAATGACAAGATCTGAATATACTTCTCTCTTGTGGGAATTACCTTGTTTTCAACCAAGACATCTATCCTAAAATCCTCCATTTTGCTCCAAAGGGTAGTGCTTTTCAAAATTTCCTCAATTTCCTGGGATAAAGAGGTTTTGAGTCCTTACATCCGACTCTAGATCACTTCATAATCAGACAATAACTCCACCGTTGAACTCAGGAGATGAGAGCCTTCTGACCTTAGCTACGAGATCCATTCATCCATTACTCGGCCCTTAGCTCCTACCTGCTCAATATTTTTGATAGCTTTAGTGTCTATTGATGATCCTATAGGTTCAACCTCTTGAGAAGATTGTGTTACCTTTAGGAGGATGTTGGTCAACTGCTCACACTTCTTCTTTGGGATATTTTTCTCATCCCTTTCTTGATCCAGTCTTCTTAACAAAGAATTAAGGGTTGTTTGAGAATCTAATTTCACACTTTCATGTATCTCCACTTTGAGCTCAACAACCTACATGGTATAATCTTCTGATCATATGCTTCATTTGTCCTTATTTGATGATGGCACCATAACTTCAGCATATTTTCCTTTGGAAGCTAGGTCTACTACCACCCGAGATACTATCTTTGGCTTCTTTGTTCCCTTAGGCTTTGGAGGAACCAAAAGTTCAAAGTCAAATTCATCAGGAGATATTACTTTTTTCTTCCTTTTAGGGGCCACTACTTTCATCCAAGGGGGTAGTTCTGGATTGGATGATGGAGTAGTGGCTCCTTGTTGACTTGGGGTCGAAGATTCTGGAATAGGTTGACTAGGACTTGGAGTAGTTGCAAGTGTAATTGATGGTGCTGATATTGAAGCATCTAATGGAACATCTATTGCTAGTACCTCTTCAATTATTGGTGGAAGAGTTAAGGGTGCCATCAGTGTAACTTCAGAGCTCACCAATGAAGGGATGTTTGTGATGGTGATAGTAATGATTGGTAAATCTACCGACACCTGTTCTGCAAGTACATCTTGCAAAGTTTCATTAAAGTCCATCATGGTAGATTCAAAAGTAGATGAAGGGATATCATCTAAAGTAGAGAAGTTGGTTATTGTAAAAAATTGACCAGCAGTCTCTGATTGCAGCATGCCCATACTTAGATCTCCATCTTCATGAACATCTTCATCTTCTTGATTAGAATCGGAGTCAAAATCAATAGAGTGAATGACTACTTGTGAAGTGGTTGTCGTATCAACTTCAACTAAATGTGGCACTTCTTATGTTAGTACTTCCTCTTGTTGAGGAATTCCACCTTCTTCGACCTCTTTACTCTTTCCAGCTTCACTAACAGGTGGTTATTCTAGCTCTTTTGTTGTTGCCTCCTATGACACTGATGATGATTCACCTTGTTTTGACCCTTTAACTGTAAATTTGATTTTAGGCCCTTTACCTTTTAATTGTACCACTAGAGCTTAAGATAGTGCTTGTGAGTCTGCCCTGCTCTTGGTTCTAGTTTCAGCTATTGCTATCTTGCCCAATGGACCATCACTATTGTCATCATCTCCTTAACTAGTGGGAAACTGTTTCATCCTGAGATTCTTCTTTAGCAACCAAGCATTGGTGTTTGTTGTAATAGGAGAGATCCTTTGAGTAATGGACTTGCTTTCCTTCTTTGACCATTGCATAAGTGGGAGTGGGGAGTCAGCAATCTTCTTCTCATAGTAAATAGGATCCACTATGTCATTTGTGTCTTCCATAGTCATTGGGATCTTAGCTAGATCTAGATTCTCAATTTGTTCCAAAGTAAGGTGGCTGAAGTCCATCCTCCTTATATCCTCCTCATCCTGATAGTCCGCCCAAACATCTTCAAACCTATAGACATGAGTGTATGTCCTTTTGAGCTTTCTCTTTATACCCCAAAAATCAAAATTGGTTTGGGCCTTGAATCTTCTCATGGTATTCCACTGCATCTCCTCCTCCATATTTTTGGCTTTGGGGTTAGTTAGCACAGAATACCTGCCAATTGACTATGGGAATTTCAGCCTAGTCTTGTGTGCTTGTGATTGTTTCTCATGCACACTAATCAGTTGTCTGCATAGCTCCATAAGGATAATTTTATCTAAAGGAAACCTTGGAAGAATAAAGGGCTCACCTGAGAAGCATCCAATCCAGATATAGGTGAAAGTGGGGAATTGAAGGAAGACACAACCAAAGTGGGAAACCCTGCTGTAAGCGGCCTCTGATATTCTTCTCTTATATAGGCCTTTATAAAAAATGCACTTCCAAATAGAAAAGAAAGCATCATTAACCCTCCTGTAATGATTACCTTGATTTTTGATAGTGAGTTGATCATAGTATTCCCAAACAGGCACTGCTCTTCTGTCACCCTTAGTTGACAAGCCTGGATATTGCCTCGTAGAGGTAGCTGCATAAACTAGGTATGAGGTCATATAAAACTTTAGTGTTACCTTGACCTCTTTCAGTTGGGCACAAAGTGCATCACTAATTTGTTCTCCCCAATCAATTCTTGCAGCTCCCTTTCTGATTATATTCATATAGTAAATCATCCAGCTTTGGAAATAATGAGAGTCTTTTAATCCTCTCACTCTAGATAACATGGTGACCATGTCATTATATTCTTCATTAAAATCACTCCTGTGAAAAGACTTAGGCCATCGGTAGGTGAGGGAGGATCTAGCAGTTGAGAGATAAACAGTATTGATCACCTTTTTGCATTTATCTTCATGTTTCTCGTAGTACTCTTGAGCACTCTCTTGAGAAATATCAGCCACTTCTTCTGCCAATGAGCCTTTGAAAATACTATTAAAGAATACACTGTCTAGAGTCATTATGACCTTCTGATCATCATCCCTTACCTATCTTGTGCTTGGATCGAAGTGATCAGCCATTGCTAGTACAAATTCAGGATCATGAGTCGCAACTGGGAAAGATGCATACTTATGCAGCTCATATTTGATTAAACTAGTCAGGTGTGTAGGAGCCTTCTGAACCCAGTCAAGAAACTCTTGCATGTCAATGTGGCCAATTTTAGTGTCCTTGATCTCCTTAATGTTAGAATCCACTGAAATTTCAGGGTACATATTCAAGTACCTATCGTACTTGTATTTTATCTTTTTTTATGATGCCTTACACTTGGAGAAGGTTGTCCTGAGGAAGACTTGGGCTTGCTATGGGAGGGCTTTGACATTTGTTCACAATGACTACATTCAACACTGATGATTAGCCATTCATCATTATCAAAAATCATTTTTTTCTCAAACAGATCGAAAAATGGGACTCAAAACAGGCTAAGGAGTAAAAACTTCTAAAACAATAGGTCAGAGAAAAAAGTCTGACCTGCTTCTTTACCAACAAAAATTTGCACATCGGACTTTAAAGTCCGAAGTGCAAATTTGTGAAAGGATATCAACACATAAGACTTTAAAGTATGAAGTGCAAATTTGTGAAAGGATATCAACACATCAAACTTTAAAGTCCGAAGTGCAAATTTGGGGAAAGACATTTACATATCGGACTTTAAAATCTGATATGTTGAGAAAAAACTTCAAACAAGCACATTGGACTTTAAAGTCCGATGTGCAAATTGGAAAAGTTTAGTGGCACATCGGACTTTAAAGTCCGATGTGCTTCTTAGGTGAAGGATAGCCGGTTGGCATGTTGGGTTTTAAAACTTGACTTGCCACCCTATACCTCTCTACATATCAGACTTTAAAGTCCAATATGCGAAGATTAATAGGTCATATATTGGACTTTAAAGTCTGATATGCGGAGGATACAAATTTTCAGCTGTATACTGGACTTTAAACTCCGATATGCAGCTTAGAATAGGGGAGGTTTTGGAGGACGATCGGGTTTTGAAATTCAATTGTTTCTCCAAAGCTAAGGAGGCAATCAAAGTTCAAAATCCAATCGTCCTCCAAAAGGGAAAACCGAAAACAAGAAAAACAAACAAAAGGAAAAATGAAAGCGAAAACACTTAAACAATAAAAACCCAAAAACAAGAAACCTACCTATTCCGCTATGGTATGTGTGAAATCCGGATATGGGCAATTCGATTGAGCAATGAAGAGGAGAGATCCGGGTTGCAACGAAGGAAAAAGGAGGTGGAGGTGCACGATAAAAACTAGGGATGAGGATTAAAATGCAAGATTAACCTTTAAAAACAACATTAAAGAAAAACCCTAATTAGCAATAAATGCTAATTAATATAACTCGCAGTTGCATGTCGGGTTTTAAAGTCTGACATGCAACCTAAGGGTAATTGCATGTCAGACTTTAAAACCCAACATGCAACTGACACAAAAACCATATGCAGTTTGGAGAAAAAAGTTCGAATTGCAATCCAAAACAAACTGCAGTTCAGACTTTAAAGTCCGAACTGCAGTCTTAAGCAAATAGCAGTTTGGACTTTAAAGTCCGAACTGTAGTCAAAACTAAATGTAGTTTGGACTTTAAAGTCTGAACTACTGACTACAACAAAAATCAAATACACTTTAGACTTTAAAGTCTTAAGTGTAATTATTTACAAAGACCCCTGTAGTTTGGACTTTAAAGTCCGAACTACAGGTTAAAATGCAAACTTAAGAAGTAAAGAAAATAATAAAAATGAAAAGCGAAGAACAAAATGAACTAACTGACCAAGTTGATTAAGCTCTCCTAGAGACTATAAGGTACAAAATAGACCAGTTTCATAGGGTTGCCTCATGATTTTGGCCAAACTAAAATCGAGGACAACAAGTTTGCATACAAGAGAGCAACCGAAAACCCTACCAGCATGAAGGAAACAAGGTTTTTTTTTTAATCTCTCTCTCGAATCAAGAGTATTTAGAATGGCATCATTGTCTACACCAACAAAGAGTCTTTTTATCATTACTGAATCTATGTAGTCAATGGGGATAGATAAGATAGAATCTTATAATGCATTGTCTCAGGTTCCTCAAGGTGTTCTGATTAAAGGTGACTTGTCTAGTTACATAGATTGCAAAATTGAGTATCTAGGGTCATTGGCAATCTATTCCTAGCTTAAATCTTTGTGTGATAAGAGAGAGAAAATCAAACTTGAATATATTAGGGTTTATGAAAAGGGTTTTCATAATGTAGTCTAATTTCTTGAAGATTTTGAGGAAGAAAATGTCAGGATTATCCTCAGTCATGTACATGGTAGAAATTGTCGTGCTCTGTGAAGTGTACTTGTCCCTGCAAACACAATGCACTCAATAAATCATTACAAGCATGGTTAGAAGATATAATCAATGAAATGAAAAACCATAGCTAATAAACTTAATGCCTGTTACTAAATTCGAGTATGAAAAATGCTCTCAGATTTGATTAGGCAAATTCCAGTAACTTGACTACATCTAGATGGAGGATTTGAATGATTAAGATGCATAGAAAGATAGCATGATTAAGATATATGAATGATTGATTATCTTAGCATGATTAAGCTAAAATGAGCATGATAACATTGCTATAACTAATAAACTATAAGCTAGATGCCTATAGTAACAATGCAAATGAGCCAAAATTGAGCATGAATTAGTAAAGTGGCTGAATTCATGAATTGGCCATTTGTTCTCCAAAATAGGGTCTATTTATAGGATTTTCCAAGGCTAGGGGTGAGTTGGCATGAATCAATGGTTGGGATTGATCTAAAGATATCAATGGTTAAATTGGAGGAGGTTGGCAAAGGGAGTTGGATTAAAGGGAACGCTTAGTGACAAGTGTCACAAAGGTTCTAGAAGATGTTAGATGAAAGGGGACATGGGGGTAGGTAGAATGGGTTAGGTTTAGGAATGGTTAGGTTTAGGAGCAGTAGAAGTTAGGAGAATTTGAATTTAGAAATTCAAATAATAGGAAAATGGCTAATTAATCTCAACAACTCATGATTTTATTTGTTTTAATTAATTAGGGGATTTAGAAGAAATGATTTTGATGGGGGGAATTAATTAAGTTGAATTAATTAAATAAAGGGGTGAAATGAACCTATTAAATAAATCCTTAGATTTATTAATAAGTAGATGAATGAGAGATTTAATCAAATTGCTTAGTGAATTCAATTAAATTGGGGAGGAGAGATTAATTAAATAATTGCTTATTCAGTTAATTATCTTTAGACCATTTTTAGGTGTATACATTTTGCCCCTCTTTGAAGTGAGGTGTGATGACACGTTGATTCAAAGAATAATCTCATTTTGATGATGATATTGATTTGATAGGATGCCCCAGCTCTTGATTGCTAAATCCCAGTATAATGATGCCCCCTTGGGAGATCAATTGAGATAATTTATCTTTGGAGTTTTTGCGAGATTGATATCCCGATAAATTTGATTTGATTTCAGCAATTGTTGTTTGATGAAAGTGTGAGTTCTTTGATTAGCTTGATTGCCTAGATTGATAAGAATGAATAATCTTGATTGATTTGATTCAATTTGGTTCTAGGAAGGATTCATCCTGTATAAGACATGGATGATCATAATGTCTGGGTTCAGGATGGATTCATCCTGTATAAGACATTGATGATCACGTCTGGTTTCAGGAAGGATACTCCTGTATAAGACATGAGTCAAAATCAATTTGTCTAGTTTCAGGAAGGATCCATCCTGTATAGGACATGGATGATTATAACGTCTGGTTTCAGGAAGGATTCATCCTATATAAGACATGAGTTGATTAGGTTTGATTGATTGATTTCATTTGATAAGATTGATTAGATAAAGAACTGATAGTTTGTTGATATCAGTTGCAGAAATTTTTGGATATGCTGAAGTTGATGCATTTGAGGGAGATAGCATAAGATTTTTGCTGAGTTGACAATATCTGGAGAGATATGAGTCATCATTCTAATTATGTATACACCTGTGATGATACTTTGATGATTCCCGTGATAGATTTAACCTTGGATAAAAGGAGCTTTCGAGATCCATGCAAGAATGAAATGCAAGCTAGAATGCAAATGAAATGCAATGGAATGCAAAGCTATGATCGGACCAGTCACTGGATTGTTTTGTGTTTTTGTCATCATTGAGCTTTTGAAATGTGGGAAGTGAGTGCAAACATCGATGGTATAATTAAACCATGATGACTTGAGCACTATTTTCCTGGATTTTGATATAGCAAGTTAACACAAGCATCAAGGTATAATTGATCTAAGATGACCTGAGTGTTGTTTGTGTAAAATTGGCAGTATTAATCATTTCAATACACAAATTGGAAATGTCTTCAATGATATTCTGATGATCATGTCCCGAGACAAATTTGCACATATTAATGATTAAATTTTAGATAACAGATAAGAAAAATATCATGTTTCTTCCTTGTTCCTCTAGTCAATGACATCCCAGAGTCACTCAGAAATCATGATAGCGAGAAAAAGTATAGAAAAATTGAACAATCATGTTACAATCAATCATTCAAAAAGATATTATCCACTAAAAAGTGTGTGATGTGCTTAGATTGACTTTGTGATAGCTTGATAGTTGATAGTTTGATCTTGTGTTCAAATTTGGATGTGTCTTAGTTTTTTCTTGATAAGAGTTGTCTAACTGTTTGTTCTACTTATTTGATTAAGCTCAAAATGGTCAAGAGTTTGCCCCCAGCTAGGTGTAGGATTTTGCCCCAAGCCTAGAAACAAATTTGTTATGATATATCCAATGATCCAAACCATGGTAAGAAGCCACCTAGGATGTTTGCGTATGTATAAAGGCTTTATGATGGTCATGTATAGTGCTGATGGAAGAATGAATGCATGACTAATAGATGGAAGAGCTAGCGGACAAATATTGCCTGTTTGCCAGGTTTTCACCATCTATTTTTATTGCACTTTTTCTGATATTTGATTTTTTTTGGATTTTTTGCTTTTTCACTTTTTAGGATTTTTCTGATTTTTCCCTTTTTTTGATTTTTTTGATTTTTCAGTGTTTTTTTCTTTTTCTGATTTTTCACTGTTTTTGATTTTTTCTGATTTTTCACTATTTTTTATTTTTCTGATTTTTCACTGTTTTTGATTTTTTTCTGATTTTTCACTATTTTTTATTTTTTCTGATTTTTCAAACATAGAACTTCTTCAGGTGCATGCTATTGAGAGGTTCCTTGATTTGATCACCGTCTTGTGTTGATAACTGATATGCTCCTGATCCAAATACTGTTGTGACCACAAATGGACCTAACCAGTTTGGTTCAAATTTGCCTTTCTTTTCTCGATCTGCCTAGTTGCGTGGATTTTCCTTTAGCACTCGTTCTCCAACTTGAAAGATTCTTGGTTTAACCTTATGATTATAGCTCTGACACATTCTTTGCTGATATACCTTTAGATGATCAAAAGCATTTTGTCTTCATTCATGGATTAGTTCTAACTCTTACAGTCTAGATACTCTTTGTTCTTCATCTGGAATGAGACCTTTTAGTGATACATGTAGGGAGGGTATCTCTACTTTGATTGTCAATATGGCTTCTGATCGATATACAAGAGAGAAAGGTGTGGCACTTGTCGGTGTGTGGATACTGGTGTGGTAGGCCCGTAGAGCAGGGTTTAGTTGGATATGCCAATCTTTCCTGGCATCATTCACTGACTTTTTGAGGATTTTCAGAATGGTTTTGTTAGATGCTTCTGCCTACCCATTTCCCTGTGGATAATATGGTGTGGAGAATCTATGCTAGATTTTGAACTTCTCACATAGCTCTTGTACATCTTGATTCTTGAATGGTTGCCCATTATCAGTGATAATGGTCATTGGTATTCCATAATGACAGATCATATAATTCAAGATAAATGCAGCAATTTGTTTTCCTATGATGTTGATGAGAGGTACAACTTCAATCCATTTTGTGAAATATTCAGTAGCTACTAGGATGAATTTGTGTCCATTGGATGAGGAAGGATTTATCTTTCCTACTAGATCAAGTCCCCATTGACAAAAAGGCCAAGATGTTGCTAAAGCATGTAGTTCTTGTGCTGGTGCATGGATCAAGTTCCCATGGATTTGACATTGTTTGCATGTTTTTTCTATCTTGAAAGAATCTCGTTCCATAGTCAGCCAATAGTAGCCCAAGCGTATGAGTTTTTTCGAAAGGGTAAGACCACTTGAATGAGTGCCACAAATGTCGTTATGGACTTTATGTAAAGCCTTCTCAGATTCTTCTTGTTCAAGACATCTTAAGAGAGTATCGTCTAGACCTTGTTTATATAGGGTATCCGTGATGAGAGTAAAATGAGAGGATTGGTGAATAAAGTTCCTCTTTTGGTTCTTCGATAAGTTAGGAGGTAAGATATTATCTTTCAAGTATGTGTAAGTTTGGCCATAGCGGGAGGAATCATGTCCAATAAGTTGATAGATGGTTTGGGAATCAGGACAATTATAGGCGGGATGAAATAACTCTTCAACTAGGAATTCATAATGCTCTTGATTTTCCTATGTCTGTAATAGAGAAGCAAGTGTAGCCATGGCATCCGCTGCTTTGTTGTCATTTCTGGGGATTTGTTCAAAAGTTATTTCTACAATGTATTTCTTGATATCATACACCATCTTTTTGTAAGGCATGAGTTTGTCATCTTTTGTTTGATAGTCATCATTGATTTGATTAATGACAAGCTGAGAGTCTCCAAAGACTTGAAGTTGTTTTATATTCCATTCTACAGCCATTTTGATGAATAGAATTCCTACTTCTGATTTATGTTGTGTTCCTTTATTGATGCTTGCTCTTGATCCATGTTGTGTTCCTTTATTGATGTCTGTTCCTGGACTGATATTCGGGTGATGTATTGTAAGATATGGATCGAACCCTGGAATGTCTGTATATGACCAGGTAAAGTTGATTTGCCATCTTTTGAATGATTCAAAATATTTCTGCCTTGCTAGTTCTGATAGAGAGATTGTTGGATGTAGATCAATTGTGCTAATGATAGTTGCCTTTACTGGTTCTTTTAGGATAGATGACTTCTCTTGATAACATTCTAGTAAGGTGTCAAATCTCCCATCTTCTGGCACCTTGAGGAGGTTTTCACCATTAGATATGTCCTTTATTTTTACTTTTTTCCCAGTCTAATGTTGCCAGTAAATGGTTTTCAGCATTAGACCTGATATTGTTTTCTTGATTTTAAATTTTCCGACTAGGAGATTTGACATCCATTTGACTTGAAGATATGTTAGCGGAATCCCTAGTGAAAGTTGTTGTAGGTTTGATTTCATCAAGATATAAGGATATGGCATGGTCATTAAGTAAGGTATAAATAACAGTATGTCCTTCATTTTTCTAGTCCATAGGTTCAGGATAGCTGAAGGATAAAGGATCTTCATGTTGAATCATGTCAAAGATATTAGGGGTCATGATAGAGATGTCAGAGCTTTCAGTATGTATGTCGATGTCTAGAATGATACTCTCGTTAGAATGACCTCGTCCAAGAAAATCTTGATCGTCCTCGGTTAAGTCCATGTTAGCCGAATGTGATTCTGGTTCAAGTAGGCTAGTTCCTATCATTTGTTCTACATACGTGTGAACTACATTGACTTCCACATCTTCTTCCTCATCCCTCTTAATTTGAAGTTGCTCTTGTTTGTTTTTCCATGATAGCAAATATTCTTTGTTTCCTTGATCTTTTAGCTGCATTTGTTTTTCCATGTTCGACAAAATTTATTCAAATGAGTGTTCTTTGGATTGTGTGCTTGAAGGTGCTACCTCTCTGTTATGTGGAAGAATGACCTCTTGAGCCGATTTCTGATTATTACAACACTGTACTAGATTTGATTATGCTTATATTGTGATTTCCTGTCCATTGTATAGAAATTTGACACATGGATGATATGTTGATGTAGTAGCTTGTATATACTGAATCCATGGTCTCCCCAAGAGTATATTGTATGGTAGGTCCAAGTCTAGAACTTGGCATGGTGTGTCCTTCTACAAAGGTCCCATTGTGATGGGTAATATCACCATTCCTTTAGATGAATAATCTTCATTATGTGCTTTGATTTTTATCTTTTTCTGGGGATCAACTGCATCTTCTGAATATCCTAGAGCACGGATAAGATTCATAGAGAAAATGTTCAAGCTAGCTCCCCCATCTATTAGGACATGTTTAACAAGCATTTTATGAATGAGAACTTCAATTTGAAAGGAAGTTCTATGGGGATTTTGCAATGAATCAATTCTTGGAGATGGGCTTTGAATAGGATCCTCTGAAATAGGTTTGATGGAAATCATGGATATCCCTTGGGAAACTTCAGCTTTGGATGCATTATTTGGCAAGGATGCTATGGAGTGTTCTTGCAAGCTTTTAGGAGGTGTAGGAATAAATGCCTTTGGAGAGTCAATTTGCTTATGGATGGATGGATCATTGTTAGACATGGGTGCATGATTTTGATCTTCTTTAGCCAAATCCTTTGGGGATCTCTTTAAGAGGTGCATAAAAGAGCCACCTTTCTTTTGAGATGTATTTGAATCCTTGTGAGGTTTTAACATAGTTGGATTTTGATTTTGAACTTGTTTGATTGCTCTGATATGTTGGCTTGTTATGTTTTCTTCTTGTGTTTTTCTTTGGTATGTCATATTGATATGATTTTCAGCTATTGCAAATGTTTCAGCGATCTTATGTCTCTGCTCTCCTATTAAAATGGGCATTGTGTTTGATATTGTGCTAAGATTTGATTGTTTAAAGGTTGTTTTGGTAAGTGATGAATAGTCAATTTCAAGGCCATAGAGTGATATGACACTAAAAGAGGATTCAAGTGTTTAAAAGTTTGCAAGTTTTTTGATCTTCAGTTTAGGAGTGCAATGGTGAGGATTTGATAAGAACCAAGTCTAGTAGGAATGATATATCCTACGATGTGGGAAAAGGTTATCCTGACCAAACATTTCAGTTTCATGATAAAGGATGATTGATCCTGATGAGAAACTCTGTTTGAGTGATTAGTTTATCAAAGAAGGTGATAATGCACTTTGAGGTGTTTAGATCTTGAACTTGTTGGGGGTGAGCACTTGAAAATCTTGAGGTGTTTATCTTCTAGAGTCTGGTTTTGACGGATGATAGCTTGACTAAGCAAATCAAGAAGACAATCTAAGCACAAATTGACAGATAACAAGTGTTTATGTTTACTGCAAATTGATCAGGCATAAATGACAAATCTAAAATAGGCATTCAGGACATACCTCTAGACTGATAGATGCAGAGTTTTGTACGATATATTATGCAGCATAGAATGACAAGAGATACAAGATAGAATGACAGACTAGTGAATTCATGTGTAAAGCAGTGTTTTGTATGACATAGAACCTTGACTCGTACGACAAAATATCTTGACTCGTACGATAGAGGACCAAGAAATATGATAGAGACTTTTGACTCATACGATAGGTATTTGAACAGTAATAAAAAGTGCTTACTTGTTTGAGTTTTGATCACTGAATTTTGATGTTTTACTTTGGTTTTTTAGTTTTAAGTGTCTGATTTTGCAATTTAGGGATGAATACATAGCAAATACATGATGTGATACATGACTCTCAATCAAGCTAAACCCTAAGGAAGTTGGCTAAGAATGAAAACATTTGTTTGCTGACTTAGGTAGACACCCAATAGCTAATCAGAATACGGCCGCTGAGTCTCACGCAATGAATTCTCAACGCCGTATTATCCGACTCCAAATGTTAATGAGGGCACGATATGGCAAGTGTCTTGGGAGAGTTACTATCTCTCTTACACAAATATTATCACCCTTTCGGAGGTGAATCAGGTAGCTTCTATTTTAACCATCACTAGTAAGGGATCCATTCGGCGTGTCGGGGTATAAACTCAATTAAGAGGTCTCCCAACCTTGAAAACCAAGGTTTGATATACTCGAAGGTATGGAGGAGAGCTATTCCTAAGCACTATCATTTCTTTGATTTTCATCAAAAGCACATTTATTTTATAGTAGGTTGGATTACTTGGCATTAGCCGTTCCCACTTAGGTCGTTCCCTGTTAGCATTTGGCATTATAATAGACAATAGAAGATTGTTGGCATTTCAATAAGGATATTGAGAAGGTTGTTCATGCTTATGGATATAACTGATTAAGGATGTTCACTATCTTGATATTATTATTTTGTCATTGATGTCAAGAAATTGATTTTCTAATTCAATATGATGTTACCATATCTTGAGAAGTATGATTTGAAGAGTATAAAGATGTCGGTAAAAGACATAGAAAGAACATGATAAATAAGGGGATGAATAAGGTATTCAATGGGCAACTATTACCAAGTCAGACAATGATGAGATCATGATGTTTAGATTGTTTTAACATCATACATATGTTGTAAATTGTAAGGTTAATACTATACTATGTTACCGAGCAAAGAACCTAGTCAGTAAACCCTAAGGTTATCGCTATCAGTTAATGAAGGCAGAATGTCTACTGAGTGAAGTTTAGTATTCACCGAGTTATAACCGAGATATAATAGAATAAATTACATGGTTACATGTTTTATTTAATGAAGGAAGCTGATGAGCTGGAACTGATTAGATGATTGGTATGTCATGCATAAAGTTTGTTAATGAATCTATGGCAAAGGAAAATCGTCATGAAGATCTACAGCTCAGATTGAACCGCAATACCCTAGCACAAGTTCCAAGAAATGTATGCAAGTTCCAAGGTAGGGTAAAAAATTTTTCCAATTGAAGGATACATTGAACTTGGTCAAAGTTTGAAGATCTGATGGCTATGATTGATCATGGGAAATGTGATCAAGGAGATTAAGTGGTTAGCTAATTGTTTATAAATAGGGAACTATTGATAAGCATTGTATGCAGGCAAATGTATGCACAGGGATGCTACATAGTGATTACCGAGCACAGAAGCTTGAAGACCTATTTGAATAACAGAGTATAGAAGCCCAGCAGATGGACAAGATTAGTTCTATGTCTAGATTGTATTGAGCAAATAAGAATCTGCTTTAGCATTTTAGATGTGAAGTTGCAGATAGATTTTTATTACTGTTATTTTGTGAAAGTGACAAAAAATATCTTAACAGAGTGGACTTAACAGTCTTATTTGTAAAATTCTCTAGCAAGGTGATATTCTGATTGAGTGTTTGAAATTGTTTAACAAGGTCACTTCTAATAAGGTGAAGATCCTAACAAATATGAGGGAAATCCCTTAACTAGGTCACATCTAGCAATGTGTTTGTAATCTTTAACAAGATTTGCTTTTAACCAAGCATACTCTAGAAGAGTATATTTCTTAGTGCATCCAAAATCCCATAGTGGTTTTTTCCTATTTGGGTTTCCACGTTAAATCTAGTGTTATGAGGTTTATGATGTTTATATGCTTTTGAGTTTGCATGTTTAGTAGTTTTGGTTATATTACTAAAGTATATGTTACCGAGGTTGAATTTGATGTTTTTATTGAAGATTAAGTTTGTATGATTCAACCCCCCCTCTCATCTTGTTGGCTATTGGATTTGTACTTACATTAAGTATCAAAACTATCAATTGGTATCAAAACTTTGGACTCCAGAAGAAAAGTTTAAAGGTACTTGAGGCAAAGATCCAAAGATGTATAATAGGGATGCACCGAAGCTGAACAAGTCAAGTTTCTCTACATGGCAGAAAAGGATGAAACTGTACCTATCAGGAGTTGGAGACTATGTTGTATATTATCTGGAGAATGATTTCATCACATCGAGCACCTATACATTGACTATGGAAGAGATAAAGGCAAAGCAAGAACATATACAAGCAATGATTGAAATAACATCTGCATTGACCGATTCAGAGTTTAATGATCTAGAAGACTACAATGATGCAAATGCTATGTGGAATAAGCTCATATCAGTATATGGAGGAGATGAACATGTTCAAAGAGCAAAAGTAGATAGTCTAAGAGGACAACTTGAATCTATGAGGATGAATGAAGGTAAGAATATAACTCAGTATAGTACAAGACTAAAGGAGATTGTCAATCAACTCAAAGGAGTAGGTGGAACTATTGAAGAAAAGGATATAACAAGTAAGTTGTTAAGAACCTTTCTACTGGCATATGCAATTCGAGTCTCTGCAATCAATGAATTGAGGTCTGTACCTAATATGCCAGTTTCTTTAGATGCTACTATTGGTAAGCTACATGCATTTGAGTTAAGTAACTTTGATAACAGTGGATCTTCAGTAAATAAAGTTGAATCTGCATTTAGTTCTTTTCATCTTGATGAATCTAATGATTACAATGAAAGAAAGTATAAGTACTCTGAAGGAGATCACAGTGGAGCAATTGAAAGATTTTGTAAGAACATGGAAGAAGTACACAAACTGTATGAGGAAATCAAAAAGTAGGAAGAGTTTGAAGCACTATTAGCCAAAAGGTTACCGAGAGGCAAAGGTAAGTATGAAGGAAAACTACCTTTGAAATGTTTCAATTGTGATAAGATAGGACATATGGCTTCTAACTGTCCTAACAAAGATTCTACTAAAAAGAGAGATTACCAAGATGCCAGACATAAAGACAATCATTACAGAGGACACCGAGACTTCAGAAGAAGAGATAGAAAGACATGCTTAATAGCTGATGAGGAATCCAATGATGATAAATCAGATGAAACTGATACAGAGGAAGTAGTTTATGTGGCTATCAAAGATGGATCAGATGAAGAAAGGTATGAAGAAAAAGACTTAATATCTCACATAAATACTAATGATTCTTGGATCATAGATAGTGGATGCTCACATCATATGACAGGTGATAAACACAAATTTGTTATGTTAGAAGATTATGATGGAGGCTATGTTAGATTTGGTAATGATGCACCATGTCCAGTGAAAGGTAAAGGATCTATAACACTTCTTGACAATGCAAGATGCAATGATGTTTATTGGGTTGAAGGTTTGAATTACAATTTGTTGAGTGTAGCATAGCTAAACAATATAGGTTACCGAATAGAATTTTAGAAAGGAATTGTCAAAGTTCATGACAAGAATGGAAAGTTAGCTACTACCGAGACACAAACAAAAGGTAACACATTTCACCCTGACTCAACTCAGAAGAAGTGTCTATATGCAAAGATAGATGATACCTGGTTATGGCATAAAAGGTTTTGTCATGTAAATTTTGATAATCTGATCAAAATAAGTAAGAAGCACCGAGTAAGAGGTCTACCGAGTCTTGAAAAACCTAAGAATGCTATGTGCTGAGGATGCCAGATGGGTAAGATGACAAGATCAAGCTTTACAAGTAAGTCTTACACTTCTAAGGGAATTTTAGATCTTGTGCACATTGATCTTTGTGGTTCTATGAAAGTTCAAAGTCATTATGGTGATAAATATTTTATATTATTTGTGGATGACTATTCAAGGATGATGTTAGTAATGTTTTTAAAAGAAAAATCAAAATCTTTTCAAATGTTTAAATGGTTCAAGGAAAGAGTTGAAAATGAAATAAGAAGACAACTAAAATGTCTTAGATCAGATAGAGGAGGAGAGTTCACATCTGATGAGTTCAACTTATTCTGCAATGATTATGGTATTAAATGACAAGTCTCTGCATTGAGAACTCCATAATAGAATGGAATAGCTGAGAGAAGAAATAGATCTATTGTGGATTGCGCTAGAACCCTAATGATTGAAAAGAAAGTGCCACAAACATTTTGGAGAGAAGCAATAAGCACAGCAGTTTACACCCTGAACCAAGTACAACTAAAGAAAGGTACTTGGAAGACACCATATGAAATCTGGTATGACAAGAAACCTAATGTAAGTTATTTTAAAATCTTTGGAAGTAGATGCTATGTACACAAAGATGATAGAAATGGCAAGTTTGATCAGAAAAGTGAAGAAGGAACATTTCTAGGTTATTCTTCTAGAAGCAAAGCATTTAAATGTCTGATCAAATCATCTAACAAAATAGTAGAAAGTGCAAATGTGAAAATTGATGAATTTGTAGAAAGAAATGATGAAAGAAATTCCAAAGAACCAAAAGATTATGATGAATTTATCTATGTTCAACTGACAAGTCTTACCGAGAAAACTGTTGAAGTAAATGTAGAGAATATCCAGTTACCGAGTGATGAAGAAGATCCTATAGAGCCTACCGAGCCTGTATTAGCCAAGTATGTTAGAAGACATCATGCACCAAGTCAGATTATAGGAGATAAGGATGATCTAGTGATGACAAGGAACAAACTAAGACAAAACACATGTTTGATATCTGAATTTGAACCGAGAATAGTGAAAGAGGCATTTAATAGTGAAGATTGGATAAATGCTATGACAAAAGAGATTGATCAAATCAAGAAGAATGACACATGGACACTAATCTCAAAACCAAAGGACAAAAATGTAATCGGTACAAAGTGGATTTTCAAAAACAAGCTAAATGAAAAAGGAGAGGTCATTTGAAATAAAGTAAGACTAGTTTGCAAAGGTTATGCTCAAGAAGAAGGAGTTGATTATGGTGAAACTTTTGCACCTGTGGCTAGACTAGAAGGAGTAAGAACATTGTTGGCATATGTTTCTTTCAAAAACTTCAAGGTATATCAAATGGATGTCAAATCTGCATTTTTGAATGGAATGTTAGAAGAAGAAGTTTTTATTGAACAACCTGAAGGATTTGTTGAAGACAATAATAAAGATCAGGTATGTAAATTGAATAAAGCATTATATGGTCTGAAACAAGCACCTAGAGCATGGTATGAAAGATTGCACTCTTATTTGATTAAGATTGGTTTTATAAGGACAAGTGAGAATAGCAATATGTACATGAAGAATGATGAAAATGGAATACTGATCTCAACCATATTTGTTGATGATATTATATTTTGTGGAAATGACTCTCTATGTAAGAACTTTGGAAATGAAATGAGAAAAGAATTTGAGATGTCATTAATCAGTGAGATAAAGTATTTTATAGGTTTACAGACGCTGCAAATGAAAAATGAGATTTTCATTACTCAATCCAAGTACATAAAGGAAATCTTGAAGAAATTTGGAATGGAGGATTCAAAACCAGTAAGTACTCCTATGACTACCAACTATAAACTATCAAAGAATGATGAATCTGCATCTATTGATGAGACACTTTACCAATCCATGATTGGAAAGCTACAATATGTTGTTCACAGCAGACTAGACATAGCACATGCAGTAGGTATAGTTGCAAGATTCTCTACAGATCCTACGGAAACACACATGACAGCAATCAAAATAATTTTTAGATACTTGAAAGGAACAAAGGATTATGGCTTAGTATATCAGAAAGGAAATGATTTTGGTTTAAAAGTTTATACTGATGTTGATTGGGTAGGCAACATTGATGACAGAAAAAGCACAAGTGGAGGAGCTTTCTTTTTAGGAGAAAGACTAGTGAGTTGGCTTAGCAAGAAACAAGGATGTGTTTCATAGTCAACAATAGAAGCTGAATATGTTGTTGCAGCATTGAATTGTACCAACATTGCATGGATCAAACAACTATTGGAGGAATAAATGAGAAAGTTACCGAGCTAGTAACTATATTTTGTGACAATACTAGTGCCATTAACATTTCAAAGAATATTGTTATGCACTCTAAGACAAAGCACATCTCTATCAAATATCATTATCTTAGAGAAGAAGCTCAAGAGAAGAAAGTGGTGTTGGAATATGTTAGCACAAAGGAACAAATAGTAGATATCTTCACCAAGCCACTACCAAGGGACACTTTTGAATATCTCAGAAGTAAGTTAGGGGTCCTACTCCTATCTTCTACTCACTGACCGAGTTCGGTGAAAGTATCAATTCAATGACTCTATCAAATATCTTTTTAAAGTTGATGCTGATTTACACACTTTAGTATGTTTTCTAAAAGTGTATAGGAAATAATATAGGAAACAATATAGGGAACAGGAATTCAAGATAAAATGCTCTGACTAAGACTCACTTAATACACAACAGCAAGAAATTACTTCATATAGGAAGAAATTATGTTTTAGTTCTTTACTTTTTGGCATTGTTGTCAAAGGGGGAGAAGACTAATAGAAGACTAATATAAGGGAGAGAAGACTGATTGAAAAGACTGGAGAAAAGAGGAGAAGTCTAATGTATGGGGAGAATTCTGATGACAGCAAGAGAGCATTTTAGCATTTCAGAATCATGACAATCTGAATCTTTTTAAGGTCAAATCAATTGGTTTTTCCATCAATGCCAAAGGGGGAGATTGTTAGCATTTGGCATTATAACAGACAATGGAAGATTGTTGGCATTTCAATAAGGATATTGAGAAGGTTATTGGTGATAATGGATATAACTGATTAAGGATGTTTACTATCTTGATATTATTATTTTGTCATTGATGTCAAGAAATTGATTTTCTAATTCAATATGATGTTGCCATATCTTGAGAAGTATGATTTGAAGAGTATAAAGATGTCGGTAAAAGACACCGAAAGAATATGATGAATAAGGGGATGAATAAGGTATTCAATGGGCAACTATTATCGAGTCAGATAATGATGAGATCATGATGTTTATATTGTTTTAACATCATACATATGTTGTAAATTGTAAGGTTAATACTATACTATGTTACCGAGCAAAGAACCTAGTCAGTAAACCCTAAGGAACCTAGTTGGTAAACCCTAAGGTAACATAATACATTAAATGGTTACATGCGTTATTTAATGAAGGAAGTTGATGAGCTAGAACTGATTAGATGATTGGTATGCCGTGCATAAGGTTTGTTAATGAATCTATGGCAAAGGAAAATCGGCATGAAGATCTACAACCCTAGCACAAGTTCCAAGAAATGTATGCAAGTTCCAAGGTAGGGTAAAACATTTTTCTGATCGAAGGATACATTGAACTTGGTCAAAGTTTGAAGATCCGATGGCTATGATTGATCATGGGAAATTTCATCAAGGAGATTAAGTAGTTAGCTAATTGTTTATAAATAGGGAACTATTGATAAACAGTATATGCGGGCAAATGTATGCACAGGGATGCTACATAGTGATTGCCGAGCACAGAAGTTGAAGACCTGTTTGAATAATAGAGTATAGAAGCCTAGTAGATGGAAAAGATTAGTTCTATGTCTAGATTGTATTGAGCAAATAAGAATCTACTTTAGCATTTTAGATGTGAAGTTGCAGATAGATTTTTATTACTGTTATTTTGTGAAAGTGACAGAAAATCTCTTAATCGAGTGGACTTAACAGTCATATTTGTAAAACCCTCTAGCAAGGTGACATTCTGATTGAGTGTTTGAAATCCTTTAACAAGATCACTTCTAACAAGGTGAAGATCCTAACAGATATGAGGGAAATCCCTTAACCAGGTCACATTTAGCAATGTGTTTGTAATCTTTAACAGGATTTTCTTTTAACCGAGCATACTCTAGAAGAGTATATTTCTTAGTGAGTCCAAAATCCCATAGTGGTTTTTCCCTATTTGGGTTTCCATGTTAAATCTGGTGTTATGAGGTTTATGATGTTTATATGCTTTTGAGTTTGCATGTTTAGCAGTTTTGGTTATATTACTGAGGTATATGTTACCGAAGTTGAATCTAATGTTTTGATGGAAGATTAAGTTTGTATGATTCACTCCCTCCTCTCATCTTGTTGGCTATTGGATCTGTACTTACATTAAGTATCAGAACTATCAGTTCCCCTCTCACCAGCGTTAATGGCTAAGAGTTAATAACTCCTCGGGAGGGCAGGCCTGCTAAAGAGATGCACTAATGAAAGCAAAAAGATGAGTCTAGCTTTCTGATCACCTAAGAAAGGTGAGAGCATACTCGCCTATCATCAAAGAAACACAAGACATGATAGTTCATTTCTTTAAGCCCAAATTGAAGTGTGCCTAAAATTCTTAAAGAATACACAAAGTTTTTGTTGAATCCTTAGGCAACCTGCAAAATAGATCCATTAGTAGTCATGATTGTGTTTTGAATTTGTCTTTGACAAGGGTATCTTTGACAAGCATCCTGCATAAAAGAGTTAGGCTGCAAACATCTCATTGACATAACAAGATTAGCGTTAGTGATCCGAACTATGAAATTTTCAGAAAAATTATATGAAATTTTATCCTAACTTCAGATAGGCATAACTTTCTGCTCAGGACTCGAAATTACAAGCCGTTTACCTCGTTGGAAAGGTCTCCAAGAGTTCTAGATTCAATTTTCAAAGGGCATGGCTTTTAGCCACTCTCAGGGGATAAAAAATGACCAAAAAGCCTTCAAAAATGTAGATTACCGATGTATAGACAAATTTGAAATTTCTAATTTGCAAATTTTTTTCAAAAAAATCACAGCTGTAGAAACTCGTACGAAATGATTTATTAGACAAAATGACAAATGATTAGATTTCACACAGGGACCAAAATTGACTCGTACGACATAAGATTTAATAGCTAGAAATTCATACAACACAAAATTAGCTCTAGTACGAGCGTGAAAATCAACTCGTATGACACAAGATCAACCAAGTACAAGTAAAGAATTTGCAGTTTAAAACCTCATACTAGTCAGGATTATATTTTGTATGAGTTAGGATGAGGTGTCATCCGAGACTAAAAGGAAGTTCGTACAAGCCAGAAAGGCAACTCGTATGACAATATGAATTTGATCCGGTAGAAATGAAGTTTGAGGAAGCTTGGGAGGCTGAAAATGATGATTTCGGTCCCATAGTGGGCACCAAAATGTCGTGCTCTATGAAGTGTACCTGTACTTGCAAACACAATGCACTCAATAAATAATTACAAGCATGGTTAGAAGATATAATAAATGAAATGAAAAACCATAGCTAATCGACTTATTGCCTCCTAGTAAATGTGAGTATGAAAAATGCTCTCGGAACTGATTAGGCAAATTCCAGTAACTTGACTACATCTAGATGGAGGATTTGAATGATTAAGATGCATAGAAAGATAGCATGATTAAGCTATATGAATGATTGATTATCTTAGCATGATTAAGCTAAAATGAGCATGATAACATTGCTAAAACTAATAAACTATAAGCTAGATGCCTATAGTAACAATGCAAATGAGCTAAAATTGAGCATGAATTAGTAAAGTGGTTGAATTCATGAATTGGCCATTTGTTCTCCAAAATAGGGTCTATTTATAGGATTTTCCAAGGTTAGGGGTGAGTTGGCATGAATCAATGGTTGAGATTGATCTGAAGATATCAATGGTTAAATTGGAGGAGGTTGGCAAAGGGAGTTGGATTAAAGGGAACACTTAGTGACAAGTGTCACAAAGGTTCTAGAAGATGTTAGATGAAAGGGGACATGGGGGTAGGTAGAATGGGTTAGGTTTAGGAATGGTTAGGTTTAGAAGCAGTAGAAGTTAGGAGAATTTGAATTTAGAAATTCAAATAATAGGAAAATGGCTAATTAATCTCAACAACTCATGATTTGATTTGTTTTAATTAATTAGGGGATTTAGAAGAAATGATTTTGATGGGGGGAATTAATTAAAGCGGTGAAATGATCCTATTAAATAAATCCTTAGATTTATTAATAAGTAGATGAATGAGAGATTTAATCAAATTGCTTAGTGAATTCAATTAAATTGGGGAGGAGAGATTAATTAAATAATTTCTTATTAAATTAATTATCTTCAAACCATTTTTAGGTGTATATAGAAACATGTATCTTGATAGGTCTCACACCATCACAAAGGAGGATATTCATGTAGTAGTTGGTTTTTGCCAGACTGGTGAAGTTCCCAGGTTAAGGAAAACCTCAAAGGAGACTATTATTGAGTTGACAAAGACCACTACTGATGGTTGTGCTATATTGGTCAATAACATTTCATATCAAGGAGTCAGGTTTGCAACAATGGTTATTGGCTACCAGATATTCCATTCTAGTAGATTGAATAGTGTACCATCTGTTGTTGTTCATGTCACCTACAAGATGATGAAAGAAGATGCAGATTATGATTTGTGCGAGATGATGAGAAGTCAATTGATGTTGAATTTAGAATCAATAAAGAAAGCCAACAATCAGAAGTTTAAATATGGACAACCTTTGATTGGTTTTTTTTTCTACTTTCAGAATTTTATTCCAGGAGTTGGTAATATACAATGGTCTAAGGATACATCGGTTACAACCCAAATTAAGAATAGAATAAATATTGTGAAGAACAAATTTCCAGTTGTAATGAATAGGTATTTCAATTAGTTTCAAAAGAAAATGAGAATGAGATTAAGGTTATCTGATGAAGTGGTGAAACACTTTGAAAAAGACATTTGTTTCACTAAGACCACTGACTTCTCCCTTATGTTGGTTGTTGAACTGAGAGAAGAAGAAATGGTGGAAATGAGATATGAAGTTAGTTATGACTTACTAATCGATTATGCCAAAAACATTTTGGCATCTCCTAAGGAGAATAAGAAGAAAACAATGGGAAATTATCAGGAAAGGATTGCATCGGCACAACCCAGTAGTGTGAAAGGGAAAAAGAAGAAAGATGAGAAAGAAGCTTTTGTGTCCACTGGTACAAGAATAACAAGGTGTATTCAAGTCAAGGAACCGGTACCTAAGGTATATGCAAAGAAGCAGACTGTCATGAGAAAAAGAGGTAGACATCTCATCCGTCAAGAGGAATTTGAGGAAACTAAAACTAAAGAAGAATCAAAGAAGATGAAGGTAACTAGTAAGAAGTCTAAACTAGTAGGTGAAATTCTCAAGAAAAGTACTCCTATTTATGTTAAATCTTTCAAACCAATGAGTGATTTTGAAAGGACTCTAAAAACATTACGAAGAAAACAATTTGATAACGTAAAAGAACATTTTGATTATTTTGATGAAGGTCAGAAACAAGAAATTGTTCAAGAGGTAATCAATCACCCATGTCAAAATAATCAGTTACCACAAAGTATTCAAAAGGACATTTCTGAACCTTTATAGGAAATTATTGAAAATAAATGGAATTTGATTTCAGATCAGGACCAAGAAATTATTGATAGAGTTTTTGTTCAATATTTTCTTGAGTTGTCTCATGAAGAATTATTAGTATTGCTTGCTAAATATAAAGGACAATTTCATTCTAAAACAAGGAGACTGAGATTATTGGAATAGAAATATTTAGCTTGTTAGATGATACTCATTGAATTGTACAAGATATTTAGAAGATGAATGCACTATTGAAAGGCTATGATAATAAGCCTGATCAAATTGAGACTGGAGCTCCACCAGAGCTGGACATTGTAGAAATTATTATACCGAATGTAGTCTATCATGTCAAGAATAAGGATGACACAAGTTCTCCACCGGTCATATTCTTTGTGGATGAAACTGAAGAAATTCAGGATATTTTTGATACAATTGGTAACAACATTGAACTAGTTAAAGAAACAGAACAACAATTGGATATTGTTGAGAAACAAATAGTAGAGGAAGCACTGGTTACTGAACCAAGTATGGACATAAAACCACCACCGGAAAAAAAAAAACAAAGTTGAAATTCAAATGCCATCGGTCACTACAACCACACAGGAGGAACAAACAAAAATAGAGAAAACAAAGAGGAATGTAGAAGAGAAAAAGGATGAAGAAAATTGATGATGATGATGACTCAATCAGCATAAAAGGTCCTATAGATGTAGACAATTTGAGTGCATCTGAACTGATGGAGATTGCTACTATTATGCAATCCAGGGCTCAAAAGAAAAGGTTGAAAGAGCAGAGAAAAGAAGCAGAAACTATTCAAACTATTGTTAACATTTTGTCAAGTCTCCTACCAAAAACTGACACTAGTAATTTGTCTACCCCTATTGCCAAGCTTGGATAGTTGGTTACTGATGCTACTAACCAACTGAACTCACTTAAAGAGGCAACTCATGCCTTAGCAATAAAAGATTACAGGGAGAAGAGGGGAGAGCAATTAATTTTAGAAATTGATAAAGGCAAGATTGATTTATCAGTGAATAGAGATCTTTTGAGATCTGGTATTGAAACTAGAGGTAAAATTTTGGCAAATATATTAAAAGTTTCATTTTTATATTCTGGTTTGAAGAAAAAGCAAGAAGATATAGAAAAGGAACTGGAGAGGATAAGTGATGCATATATCCTAGTACAAGATTTCACTTTAAATTTTGGCAAATCAGTTGACGATTTGCAACATCTATTGGATGTTTATGATTTTGAACAGGTTAAGTGAATCAAATCCTTGAAAGAACTAAAGAACTAGTTGATTCCAAAAATTCAAATCCTACAGAAGGCATACAAGGATTCAGAAGCAGTTTTAGCTACCCAAGAGATGAGCACTGTGGATGAAATGGAAGAATTTGTTGCACAAATTTTGACAAAAAAGTTGAGATCACTGAGACACTACTAGAAACATGGGATAATGATCTTAAACAATTGAAGATTCATTTCAGTGACATTTTCTTAAGAATTGCATTGTACACACCTTAAAAACTCATATATTTATATATATGCAGTTCTTGATGATAAATTTTGATGTAATATATGTAAAATTTGGCATTGTTGTCAAAGCGGGAGTAGAAATATGTATGTGATGTGAAATTTTGTATGTACTGTTAAGGGGGAGTCTGTACATTTTTGTAAGCACACTTAGTTGACAAATTTTTTCTAAGTGTCGTCATCAATGCCAAAGGGGCATATTGCTGGCTTGATGATGATTTTTGTATTGGATGAGTTTATGTGTTGTCGTTGATGGCACATATATGTTTTGATTGTCTTAGTTAGGTTAAACTGGTATCATATGTATAGAGTAAGTCTAACTGATATGAAGGTGTCTAATTGGTATATTTTGACAACCGGTATATGTAGTAAAGACAATCAGTTTTGGACAATTCCACTATCACTAGTTTTGAGATGCAGTGGAGAGTGTAAAGGAGGCACTTGGAGACAATCAATATGTGAGTTGGAAGTGGTCAACACTAAACCGGTATCGGTGTTCCAATTGGTTTCACAGATTGTGTGATGAGTTATCACTGGTCGTGATGTGTTACCTCTAACTGACATTTTTTGGTGATGATTTGTGATATGTTATGAAAGATTTTCTAGAATCACTGAACCTAGGAAATTGTGTTGAGGTTCTTGAGCCGACATGAAATCTAATGTTGATAAAAAGACATTATGATAAGTTGTTTTGATATGCAAGATACAAGTGATGTTATTAGTTAGAATTGATGCTATTTGTTGAAGGAGTTACATAGTATGTCGGTAATGTAGTAAGGAGTGAGTAGAAAAGGATCTATACAAGTACAATGTGTTATTCCTAGATCACACTACCTATTGTTTTCTAATCACTACAATAGTTAAATGCCCTGACCAGGTAAGCTCTAACAATCTTCATTATAGAAATCCTCTAACAAGGTGATTCATTAACTTGGATCTAAATCCTCCACTAAGGTTACCTTTAACTAGGTATACCTCCTAATAGGGCTTTGGGATCTTTAACAGGATTCGCTCCTAACAGAGCACTTTGTAGATCTTAACCGATTAGTTACCTATTTCTGCAGATAGTTAACTTGTGAGTTCCATCTCACCATGGTTTTTCCTAGTTGGGTTTTCCATGTATAACTACTTGTGTTATGGTTAATGTTTTACTTGTTGTGAATGCTTTTATAACACTTTGGATTGCATGCAAAGTCTTAAGTAAACTGGTTAATTATTTTTTTCCAATCTAGGTTTAAAGTGTTATTGTTTTTGCTATCACTAATTCACCCCCCCTCTTAGTGCTTTATAAGTCTATCATTTCATTTAAGGAATCTACATCATCAACCAACAAGCAAGATTGGAAAGTTTTATACGCAAAGGAACTGGAAGAGATTGGGAAAGAAGATGAAGATCTTGAGCAACTTGAAGCCCTATTTGCTAGAAGGATACCTAGAGGTCCGACGGGAAGTAAGTATGAAGGAAAATATCATTTAAAATGTTTTACATGTAATAAGATAGGTCATTTTGCATCTAGATGTCCTGAAAGGAATTCATAATTGGAAGAAAGAGAAAGAAGATCTTTTCAGCCTAACCCTGAATATTAGATCAAGCATAAGTACAGGAGAAACAAAAATAAATCATGCTACTATGCTGAAGATGAAGGAGTAACTAATGACTTAGAGGAAGAATCGGTAGGAGATTCATCTAGTGGATCTGGTAATGGAAAAGACTGGGTATTTAAGCTATGAAGGAAGATGATCCTGAACCAATTATCATAAATGAGGAAAAGGCCCATACAGTAAAAGTTGAATACAAAGATGAATGGGTAATAGACAGTGGATGTTCTTATCACATGACAAAGACAAAAGAAAGTTTCTAACCCTACATGAATTTGATGGTGGTCAAGTCAAATTTTCTAATAACAAAGCATGCATGATCAAAGGAAGAGGAACCATTTCATTGGATGGTAAGCATAACACTTATAATACTTATTATGTTGAAGGTCTGAAGCATAATATTTTGAGTGTAGGATAGCTGGTAGACAAAGGATATCAATTACAATTCAAGGATGGAAAGTGAAAATTCATTAGCAAACCAAGATTGGAGATTGCAACCGGTACTCAGACAAAAGGTAACATCTTTCATTTGAACTCTGGTGAAAAGACATGTTTGATTGCACATATTGATGAAAGTTGGCTATGGCATAAGAGGTCGTGTCATGTAAATTTTGATTGCATTGTAAAGATCAGTTCAACAAAGGCAGTTAGAGATTTACCTAAGATTGTGAAGCCTCATAATCTAGTATGTAAGGAATGTCAAATGGGTAAGAAAATCAAAACTTCTTTTAAGAGCATACTTGATAAATCTAATGATGTTCTTGGTTTGATTCATACTAACCTATGTGGTCTTGCTAATACAAGAATATTTCAAGGAGATAGATATATCATGTTAATCATTGATGACTATTCTAGAATCATGTGGATTGCTCTTCTATGGGAGAAATATGAAGCCTTTGAGAAATTCAAGATCTTTAAAGTTGTGGTTGAGATAGAAATAGGAATGAAAATCAAGTGTCTAAGATCAGATCAAGGTGGTGAATTTACATCCTGTGAGTTCAATAGCTATTGTGATAAAAATGGCATTAGGAGACAATTATTTGCACCCCAGACACCTTAGTAGAATGACATTGTGGAAAGAAAGAACATAACCATTTTGGATGCAGCCAGGTCCATGATGATGGAAGCTAATTTGCCACATATCTACTAGAGAGAAGAAGTAAGTACAACAATTTATACATTCAATAGAGTTCATATGAAAGGAGATATCGGTAAGACACCTTATGAATTATGGTTTGGTCATTCCCCTACTCTTAAGTATTTCAAAATCTTTGGAAGTAAGTGTTATATCAAAAGAGATGTTTCCATTGGAAATTTTTACCCTATATGTGATGAAGGAATATTTCTTGGTTATTCAAATAAAAGTGAAGCATATAGATGTTATAACAAAATATTGCAGAGAATTGTGGAGAGTGCTAATGTGAAAGTGGATGAGCAGTACAAAGACCAAGCTAAATCTTATGATAGTGAACCGATAGTGGAAATGATCATAATTGAACCATTAGTGCCTGTACCAGAACATAATATTGAACCAGTTACCCTAATATCATCAGAAATATCAACTGTAACTGAAGAGTAGCATAGAGAACTTGAAAATTAGAAAACACCAAGGTATGTAAGGCTAAATCATTCTAAAAATCAGATCATTGGAGACAAAAACAAGGAAGTTATGACAAGGAGAAGATTGGAAAATCAAGAGGTATGTTTCATATCTTAGATTGAACTGACATCAGTAATTGAAGCTTGTAAAGATGAATATTAGATGAAAGTTATGTAAGATGAATTACATTAGATTGAAAAGAACAATACTTGGACTTTGGTTCTCTAGCCAACAAATAAGAATGTTATTGGAACTAAATGGGTTTTTAGAAACAAACTGAATGAGGATGGACAAGTTGTAAGAAACAAGTTTATATTGGTCTTCAAAGGATATTCTCAGAAGGAAGGAATTGATTATGGTGAAACTTTTGCACCGGTAGCTAGAATTGAAGTTGTTAGACTATTTATTGCTTATGAAGCCTATAAGAACTATAAGGTCTATCAAATGGATGTTAAGTGTGCATTTCTAAATGCAGAACTTTAAGAGGAAGTCTTTATTGAGCAACTTGGTGGATTTTTATTGACAGATGACAAAAATATGGTTTGCAGATTAAGGAAAGCCCTATATGTACTAAAATAGGCTCCTAGAGCTTGGTATGCAAGGTTGGATAAGTATCCTTTGAAGCTTGATTTTATAAAAGGTAATGTTGACAATAACCTATATTATAAGATCATTGATGATGATATTCTGATTATTGAAGTATTTGTTGATGATATCATTTTTGGAGGTGAACAAAAATTATGCATGGAATTTTTTGATAATATGCAGAGTGAATTTGAAATATCTATGATTGGAGAAATAAGATTTTTTCTAGGTTTGCAGATTACTCAAACTAGCAAAGGCATCTTTATCTGTCAAACTAAGTATATAAGGGAATTGTCAAAGAAATTTGGTATGGAAATTTCTAAACCAGTTAGTACTCCTATGGTTACAAGTGAAAAATTATCAATTAAGGATGTATCCCCTTCAGTAAATTCTATAATATAAATCCATGATTGGTGGTTTGCTATATTTAACTTAGACTAGACTGGATATAATGAATGCAGTCAGTATTGTATCAAGATTTCAAAGTAATCCAAGAGAAAATCATGGAAGTGCAATAAAAAGGATATTCTGATATTTGCAAGGAACAACTGAATATGGTTTATGGTACCCTAAAGATGATGACTTTACTTTATGTGAATATATAGATGCAGATTGAGAAGGTGATGTTGATGACCGAAAGACCACATCTAGTGGAGCATTCTTCCTTGGAAAGAAGTTGGTTACATGGATCAACAAGAAGAAGTCATGCATTTCTTTATCTACTACTGAAGTTGAATATGTTGCAGCCACAACCAATTGTACTCAAGTTCTATGGATGAAGTAGATGTTGAAGGATATACAAGTGAGTTGTAATGATTTGGTAGTTATTCATTGTGATAACTCTATAGCTATTGATATATCCAAGAATCCGGTATTTCACTCCAAGACTAAGTACATATCAATCAAGTACAACTTTTTGAAGGAAAAGGTGGAAGCAAAAGAAGCCAGATTGGTTTATGTGAACACTAAAGAGAAGATAGCAGACATCTTCACTAAACCTTTGTCTCAAGAATCATTTGATTATTTGAGAGACATTTTAGGGGTTTCTACCCCTCCAATAGAGACAAATGATTCAGATGTGCATCAGTGCGGTATGCATTATCAAAGATATATTTTTCTCCAGATTGATGAAATATTGCTACAACTTAAGGGGAGTAGTCAGCTTTGAGATTTAGAGTCTTCATATTTTGATATTTATCTCATATCTGTGGCATTGTTGTCAAAGGGGGAGGAATATGTATGAAAAACCATTGCTATTTATTTTTTAGATTGATTGCACTCCTTAGGAGGAGTTTGGCGGTATTTGGTCTTTTGATTTAGTTTTGGTTCAGAGCTTCATTTCTATATCATTTTATGGGAGATTTGTTGGTGGTCTTCCATTCGAGGAGACTTGTTTGGCATTTTCTTGGCACTTAGATGTTTCTCACATATAATGTTGCCATCAATGCCGAAGGGGGAGATTGTTGGCCATGTGATGGAATTGATTATGTGTTGCATTGATGTCAGCACTAGCTGTTATGGTTGTTTACTGGCTTCTAGTAGAAGGATTGGATTGGGAATATTATTAGCTGATTGTCACCGGTATGATCTAGATGAGGGAATAAGTTTGTATGGATGGTTCATATGCTCCTGAAGTATTTTTCAGTCAGTTAGTATTTACTTATTGATCGAATGCTATCTTATGTTCTAGTAAGCTTTCTTTATAGGTCCAGTAAGGGTTTCACCACTAGATATTTATTGAAGATCTTTGATGTAATGTAAAAGTGGTGGTGCAACTTCTAGAAAGGATTTGGGATGCTAATGGTGATTGTGTTCGAGCCTTGACTGATTGGTGGCATTTCTTTGGCGTGTGTGGATCTAATTTAGGTTCGGTGCTATCTAGGTTATGGACCAGTTTTCATATAACATTTTGGTGGATCCTCCAATGTGCTTCTGGGACATTTTATTGATTGGATGATGTTTGTTTGGCCTTAGACTGACATGTGTTATGATTTTATTTCAATATTATGTAATGGATCTATTGAATTATCATTTGGGTGGCCGACCTAATTAGTTAGGTCCCGAGTTGGTATAAATATATGTAAGATCTCATTGTAGATCATGTATGTATGGGCAAGGAGAAAATAATGTAATAATAATTTGTGCAGAGGATTTGGTTGATCATAGGTGATCGCGTTGGGTTTATGTAAGAGGTTTTATACCTCTAGTATTGAGCTTAACCATAACTATAATCTGACATGTTTAATGCTATCACTGATAATTCTTCTCTCTAGATTGTTGTCCAAATATTTTGAGGTGGTTGACATCTCTGTAGTCGGTCAGACTCCATTGTGATGAGCAGTGCACTCTAGGAAGTGTGCCTTCCTGCATGTGTAGGCCTCTACTGTAATCATATACTTGCTATAGAAGTATCATCTAATTGTGGGTAGGGTTTTCCACCATGGTTTTTCCCTATACTGGTTTTTTCATGTACAAATCTTAGCATTATGTGTTATGGTTGCATGGTATTGATTCTTTGGTTTCCAGTTATTCTTTAATGCTTTATCAATTATTTTGGTATAAGGTTTTAAGTGCTTTAATTCACATAATTTGTTAACAATTGATTCACCCCTCCCCTCTTAGTTGTTCACTGGTTATCCTAAAAAGGTTGTCAACCAGTATGAAATCACAATTTGTTTTATGATTGATACAGATACTTGCATGATGGAGGTAGTTGAGCCCCAGACTATATGGGTGATGCCCATGGGATATGAAGTAGACAAAGATCTTTTGGTTGCATACCCTGATCATTTGCTTGCCCAACCGGTAGATACAATAGCTGAATATTTTGGCACTTACAAGGAGAAATCCCTTCAAGTGCACTTAGATCTTAACGAACTAGTAATTGCAAAGAAGGTTAGAAAGGAAGTTGAAGCATTTCTAGAGCTAGCATGATTCACAAAGGAAGGCATTGTTGAAGAAAGAGGAAACCATGCTACTCAATAGGTCAAAACATCAAGTGTTCTAGCCGGTACCCCCACCGATGTAAAGACAAGAGCTAGAAAGGAGAAAACTATAGAAAAAGAAAAACCAACAACTGTTAAGAAGGAGAAACTAGTATAAACAAATAAGGAAAAACCTTCTAAGATTAAGTTTTAGAGGAAAGGTAAGATTGTTGAACCTCCTGCTACACTAGTTAAGACTAGTAAAAGGAAAAATCAACAAGCATAGAAACTGATAGATACTGATGAAGAAGTGACTGAGTTCGAAGGAGAATAGAAATCCCTAAGGGCCAGTGGCTAAAGGTCAAAGGGTGTTGGTACTTCTACTATGAAATCTTTGAGAAAACCAGTAACAAAGCTCACACCTCTTGAAAATTTAATGATAAATATTAAAGAGTATAGTTTATTGAATGGTGTGAAGAAATTATATGATAAGTTTAATGAAAATGAACAAAGATAGATAGAAGATGCGATTGTTTATATGATGAATAATTATAGTAAGGCCCTAATTGAGTTGCAAGGGAAAATTCCAAATTCAATGTATAATATAATTGATGCTAGATGTCAGGCAACCATAAAACAAGACAGGAAATTCATTGAATATGTTCTGAAAAAATTGCAACCTAAAGCTACTAAGGAAGAGCTAGATGAAATTATTTCTAAGGCAAAGTCATATTTTAGGTTGAAGAAAAGGTTGACAAGAATGTTAATCGAAGAGACCCAATCAATCCATGAGGAGACTGAACAAATTTTGAAGAAGGTACTGGGTTTGATACTGGATGAAGAGGAAGAAGTTAAGGAGGTTGAACCAGAGAAGTTTGAGGATAAAGATCATCCTAATGGCTTTAAGATAACTGATTTTAAGCTTGATGAAATTGTGATAAATAATCAGCTAGTGAACACACAAATTGAACTTGAGATTATCCTCGATGATGATGATACCGGTAATAATAATGATGATGTTGATGCTACTGATAATATAAATGTATAGGATATTGATGCTCAAATGTTTGAGCAACATGAACAAGAATAGGGATAGGGAGAAAAGAAGAATGAAGAAGAAAATAAGGATGAGGAGCCACCAGTAGTAACTCAAATTGTTGATACATAGCCCCCACCAATATAGGAAACTGCAAAGGATAAGGAAAGTGAAAAGAAAGAGGAGAAGAAGACAGTGAAGACAAAACCTAAAGTGACACCTATGTCACTTGATCCTAAAAAGAAAATTGTGGATGAAGATGATGATGATGCAATAAGTATTCAATGACACATTAATATGGATATGCTAAGCTCAACCGAGTTGATGGAGATTGCAACTATGATGCAATCCTATGCCAAAAAGAAGAGGATGAAAGAACAACAAAAGGAAGCAGAAACCATAAGAAGTGTTGTTGAGATTTTGTCAAGTCTCCTACTGGATACTGATACTGATAAATTTGTTACTCATATTGACAAGCTTGGACAACTTATTAATGATGTAGTAGAACTAATGAAATCTTTTGAGGATGCATCTTATGTTAGTGTTAAGAACGATTACAAGAAGAAGAGAACATAGCACTTAATGACTCTTATTGATAAAGGAAAAGTTGCTCTTACTATCAATAAGGACTATTTGAAATAAGCATTTGAGACTGGAGGAAAAATACTCTCCACCGTTGCCAAATTTGTATTATTTTGTGCTGATTTGAAGAAGAAGAATGAGGAAGTTGAGCAAGAACTTGAAGTTCTTAGTGATTCATTCAAGCTCCTTAATAACTCTTCTATCAATTATGGAAAATTGGTTGTAGAACTTTAGCATAAGCTGAAAGCTAATGAAAGTGAACGGGTTAAGAGGATCAGATCACTGCAGGAATTATAGACATGACTGATACTGAAGGTGGAATTCTTGTAGAGAGCCTATAAAGAATCTAAGGCTATCATTGCAACACCAAAAATGAGTACCATAGATGCCATGGAGGATTTTGTTGGACAGATGAGGACACATGTGGAGATAACCGACACTATCTTGGAAACCTAGCATAATGATCTAATGTAGTTGAAATCACATTTTAGTGATGCTCTTTCTAAGGTTGCAATGTAAAAAAAATTTTGAACTCTTAAATCTATATACATGCTATGCAATTTTGATATATATTTTATGTAACTGTATGTATTTATTTTCCTTTGCCACTGCTATCAAAGGGGAAGTAGTTGTAGAGTCAAAATTTTGATGTAATTATATTGGGGAGTAGTAGTATAAGTCTTTTAAATTTTTGTGTAATAGAATGTAATTTTTAAGGGGGAGTATATGTCATGGAGTCAATTTTTGTTTTGCACACAGTTGACAAAATTTTTCCTAAGTGTTGCCATCAATGCCAAAAGCGGAGAATGTTGGCATGTGACTAAACCAGTAAAAAATGTTGGTGATATACAATGGGTAAATGATTGATTGGTGAATGTGATGAAGAGATTGAGATTCATGTTTGATGACTAAGTCTTGTGTTGTCATTGATGACAAAAATGTTCTTATGATCATCTAAGTCTTGGAAGCCAACTAGTAAGGTCTAACCGGTATCGAAGTCAATTTAGCAAAGAAATGGTAATTAGGGTCTCAACTAGTAAACTATGAATAGAGTTGCATTTCGACAACCAGTACAGGTGATTCATGAAGAGTTGGATGATGACGGAGATAGGTATTTGGAGCTATGTTCATAATGACATTGGTAGATTCAACTAGACAAGCGAGATTTTATGTACAGAGTAGACATTCTGATAAACACTCAACCGGTACTGATATAGTCACTTAAATTAGTAAAACAACATAGCTTTTGATTTGTTATGTTGGTGGCCGACATAAGTTCTACATGTAATATTATTTTATCTAGATTCTTTGAACCTAATAAATTGTTCCAAGGTTGTAGCCAACTAAAATTGATGTTTATAAAAAGTGTGATGAGGTATCAAGTCGATGTGTGTATGAATTCGTATGTGTTTGAGATCAAAGGAGAATTAGGCAAAGTTGATTGTGTGGTATTTTGCAAAGCTCTATATTGATGTGATATTGATGTTTTCAGGATTTGAAGCAAATATTTTCAGACACATAGTTGTTATATGAAGATCATTTGATTGGTTTTTCCCTAACAACTTGCAACAGTCAAATCCCCTAACCGGGTAGGTCCTAAAAGGCCTTAACTTGTAAATCCCCTAATAGGGTAGCTCTATATTAGAGTGTTAAATCCTCTTGTGAGGTTGATCCTAACAAGTCATGGCTCCTAACAGGGATTATCATTTCAATCCCTTAACCAGGTGACTCCTAATTGGGTTTTCTCCTAACAGGGCATATTTGTAAGACCTTAACCGGTCAAGATTTCTATTCTACAGATAGTGAATCTTGTGGGTATTAACTCCCACCATGGTTTTACCCTTTTGGTTTTCCACGTATAATCCCGTGTTATGTGGAATTTTTTAATTGGCCATTAGGTTATGTGGTTTTTCCCTTTTGGTTTTCCACATATAATCTCTTGCGTTATGTGGAATTTTTTTATTGGGCATTAGGTTATGTGGTGATATTCCTCTTATGTTTGATAAGTTTTAAGTTATTTGAGTTGGTGATTAGACTCATATGTTTTTTCTTGCACTGATTCACCCCCCTCTCAGTGCCTTATAAGTTTATCACATTTGGCTTATCATGACCTATTTTAGGTCTGGTTATATTATGGTAGGTTATGGACTGGTTTATGTAATGTGTTGGTTGATTCTTCCAATGCATTACCGGTTGGATTTATTTATTGGTTTATGTTGTTTCGGTCTTAGGCCAACTTGGTTTATCATTGGTTTGGGAGATTATGTAACGGATTTATTGTATTATCTTTTAGGTGGCTAACCTAATTGTTTAGGTCTTGAGTTGGTATATATATGATCTAAGTGTTGGAAATTGACAATCAATTGGTTGGTTTTAATATGTTGTCTTTGATGGCAACATGGCAACTTATTCCAACTTCATATTTTGGGTTAGTTGTGTACCGACAGACACTTCACAAACACTACACCGGCACCAGCAGGTTGGAAGGAATTCTTTGGATACTGGCAATGCAAGGTGACATGGTTTAGAATGAGGTTATTGATTTTGAAGGCTGACATCTTTTAGATCTAGCATCGACAATTGTTTTTGATATTCATGTATTTATGTTATCTAGCCGACATGTATATTCATATTGTAATTATCTTTGTAAGCCGACATAAGACATGATAAATTATAAAGGGTATATAGGTTTGTTTGTTAGATCATTTTGTAATATATGTTGGGAAGGAAATAATGAAGGAGATGTGAAATATATGAGAGAGAGACTATGCATGTGAGGATATTTTTGTAAAGGCTTATTTTGGTATAGGGTTAAGGGTTTCAGACCAGAACAGGCAGAGCTTAACCGAAACTATATTCAAGCATAGAAGATGCTATCTTAACAGTTCAATCATTTCTCTGGATTGTAGTATGGATTTGTATGTAGTCAGTGAGGCTCCTTTTATGATTGAGCAGTGTACTCTAGGCTGTAAGCCTTCCTACAAGTGCAGGCCCCTATATTTTGTAATATCTCTTCAAATGGCCAGTGGATTGATATTGTGGGTCACAAATCCCACCATGGTTTTTCCTCTTTGAGGTTTTCCACATATAATTCTCCTTGTTATGGTATTTATTTATGTGATAGGCTTATTGGTTGCTTTACTTCTTTCAATACTATATGTATCGGTATACCGATTGGTGTATGCATGTTTTAATAAGATTAAAATTGATCATTTTGGAAGAACACTAACTCACCCCCACTCTCAGTGTTATTGGATTCCAACAAATGCTATTAGAGCCTTGTGCCTCAGAAATTTTAACAACTTGAGGAAGATCCTGAATCCGTAATCCATGGATATGAGTTTGGAGAAGCAACTTGAGGTGGCACTTGAAGATTATGATGCTAAAAAGATGAAGAACTTGAAGCTACTATTGGCATTTTGGTGCATTTTTTATGACCAGTGAATGATATGGTTGTCATTGTTGGCAACATCATTTCCTAAGTTCTTACAGTCTATCGACAATAAGTTGACTAGAATATAGTGGTTAACTGGCTAAGCAATGTGTAGATAGGCTAAGCAATGAGTAGATCGAGACATAAGAGGACAACCAACAAGTAGCAAGTAGACCGACACGGAAGAGGTCAACCAACAAGAAAAGAGTAGACTGACACATCTCTATATAAAAGGTAATTGGTAAGTAGATTTTGATTGGTACACTAGTAGAGTCTTTAACCGATAGACTAGTAATGTTCAGT
Organism: Cryptomeria japonica; assembly: GCF_030272615.1. NCBI lineage: Eukaryota > Viridiplantae > Streptophyta > Pinopsida > Cupressales > Cupressaceae > Cryptomeria > Cryptomeria japonica. The sequence continues at coordinate 37,206,779 of NC_081410.1, read as the reverse complement.
TAACATCCAGATAAATTGATAGTCTTCTCTAGTCAACTCATGGACTTATCGACATGAGCGACTATTTTTGGTAGAGATCCCTAGAATGATTTCTAGAGAGTGATTTATGGCATAGTAACAAAATTTTGAATATAATGTTTTGGAGGGAAAAGTTGGTGATAGATCCAAAGGGTATTAAATTCACTTAATTCATTTTTGATGAGGTTGTTACTCATGTAGACAGTGTGGTAAGAAAGTGTGAATACAAGGGGAGCAAAGCATAGTATAGAGCTCAAGGCCAGAGGACCGGTATAAGTACAAAGCCAAAGGATAGAGAACCGACATAGTGCAAAGATGAATGTATAAGCAGGAAAACGGTGGTGTGCAGAGAAGATACAACTGGTGCAGATAGAGTTTATTTTACAGTGTGATCTAATCAAGCTATCGATAGCTACTCCAAAAGATCATCCTTCTATTGCTTTCTAACCATTGTAACCAAAATCCCTTATTAGGGTCGACTCTAACAGGTCCCATTGTAAAAATCCCTTAACAGGGTGTCATCTTAATTGACGATCTTAAGACCTTTAACAAGGCTACCTCTAACAGGGTAAAGGCATTGACAGGCCTTAGACAAAATCCCTTAACTGGGTGACACCTAATAGTGTCTTTGTAATCTCCTAATAGGGATGGCTTCTTACCAAGCATACTCCAAAAGAGTGCAAATTTTGTGAGTTCCTACTCACACCATGGTTTTCTCCCATTTGGGTTTCTGCGAGATAAATCTTGGTGTCACTATGTATCTTTTCATGCATGCATAATCTTCTCTAGTAAATGTTTACATTGCAAATGTTTTAATTGGATAAAACTAGTAAAGCATTGATTCACCCCTCCCCTCTCAGCACCAGTTGGGACTAACAATTGGTATCAGAGCCATATTCCTTTGGAGTGAAGCTTGACAACTTGACGATAAATATCATGGAAGAATACCAATATTAGAAGCAGATTGATGAAAGAAATGAAATTATTGCTTAGCTGAAAGAGAGACTAAGAAAATCTCTTGCAAAAAGAAAGGAATTAGCTCAACAACTAAATGAGAGTCAGGGCTGTTGGAAACCAATAACATTGAGAGGGGGGGGGATGAATCAATGTTATACCAAAAAAAAAGATTTTAGCTTTAACTAAACATATATACAACAACCAGTATATTGATATAAACAGAATTGAAAGAAGTAATGCAACCAATAAGACAAACATATAAATGTGAACCATAACATGCTGATTTATATGTGGAAAACCTCAATGAGGAAAAAACACGGTGGGATTTTTGACCCACAATATCAATTCACTAGCCATATGAAGAGATATTACAATATATGTTGGGCCTGCACTTGTAGGAAGGCTTACAACCTAGAGCACACTACTCATCACAAAAGGAGTCTCACTGACTACATAATAATCTAGACTACAACCCACAGAATAGTGAACTACTTAGTATAGCATCTCCTATGCTAGAATATAGTTCTGGTTTAAGCTTTGTTTATTCCAATTAAAACCTCAGTACCAAAATAACCCTTACAATGAATTCTTCACATACATAGTATCTCTGATATATTTTGCATTGCATTACAAGGTAAGTGCACCAAGATGGTGAACAAAAAGGGGGGTATAAGTGGCCACATTTTTTCTGAAAATAGGTAAACCTAAACTTCAAAGCGATATTTGAACGTCATGCACTCAAAACTAGGAGTTGAGAAAACAATAAAAATTGTAGTACTCTGAATCTAGTTTCTAAACTAGTAATATTTTTTAAAATTGGATAAGATCAAGAGGGTCAAACCTTTCATGCACGAAAAATTGTTCCTAATTTTTTCAGAAAAATATAACATAGCTATTTTCGTGCACTGCACAAAATATATAGTTAGATTTAGTATTTTGCAAAACGCTTTGGTAGGCTGATAGGTAAGAGTGATATATAGAAGTTCTGTATCTTTTTGTAATTTTTTGTTGAGTATTTTTTTTATGATCTTTTTGAAGTGACCGCATCTTGAAAATTTGGTACCTATTCGTGCACTAGGCATAACTTGCATCAAAATAATAAAAAATGCAAACTTTATTTTTAAAAGTGTATATAATCTAGTGTAGAACAATAATATATAATTTATTTTTAATTTGGTCAAGTATATCAAAAGTTATTAAGAAAATGGTAGACATATGTCTGTGAGGACTCTCAAGGAACTAATAAAGATAATTAAAGTTTACTATGCTAATGTTGTCCAAAAAGAAAAAAAATTATATGATCAGAAAACTGAGAAGATGTGTGAGATTATGGTGGTAAATTTAGAGATACCCACTTGATCATTTGTAAACTTGATGATGACAAAGTCGAGAAATCATGTTGGAGGATGAAAAATTGTAAAGGGATAAAAATGGGGGGAAAATGGGCATGCAAGCCTTAGGGTCATTTTCCAACCCTCTTACCAAGCCAAAACCCGCACGGGTTTTGAAAAAGAAAAAGTACTATTCACAGTTCTAAATAACTTGTATGGGTTATGTAAAACTAAAAACATTTTTTTGTGTTTCACGAAACCTATATAGGTTATGAAGACATAATACTGTATGCTTGTAAACTTAGCATTTACTACACATATGTTAGACACACCTATATAATATGTGTTTATGTATGTATATATGCATATCTATAGTTATATATACACATATTTATAAATATATACGTATATATATTTGTATACATGCATGTATCTCTTCTTTTCCTCTCTCTCTTGTCTTCCTTCCCCCATCACTGTCTTTGTCTATTCTGAGCCCTAATTATCCTCCTTGAGTTCTATCTCATCTCTCTCCCCCTCACACTTTTGTCTTTTATTATTCTCTCACCCTTTTCTCCTTCTTGTTCTCTATATACCTCATGTCTCACACCCTCTCCTCCACCTACTCTCTCCCTATCCCATTCTCTCTCTCATTATCCTATCCTATTCCCACTCTCTCCCCCTTCTCCCTCTCCCTCTCCCTCTCCCTCTCCCTCTCTCTCTCTCTCTCTCTCTCTCTCTCCCCTATACTATCTCTCCCTCTCCCTCTATCCTATTCTCCTCATCTTCGCCCTCCCTCTCCCTCTCCCTCTATCCCAATTTCTCCTCTATCTCTCCCCCTCTCCTTATCCTATTCTCTCTCTCTCTCTCTTTCTCTCTCTCTCTCTCATTTCTCCAATCTCCCTCTCTCTCCCTCTCCTTTTTCCAATCTCCCTCTCTCTCCCTCTCCTTTTTCCAATCTCCCTCTCCCCCTCCCATTTTCCCAATCTCCCTCCCTCCCTCTCTCCTTAACCCCTTCTCTCTTTTTCTCTAACTCTCTCTCCATCCCCCTCTCCTTATCCTATTCTATTCCTCTTCCTATCTCCTATTCTCTCTCTTACCCCCTCTCCCCCTACTCTTTCTCTTGTTGGCATTCTACACTCTTATGAGAATAATTGATGTTGTCATTGATGGGAACCATCTAGCAACCAACTGGAAAGTCATCGACAATTGGTTTCTACATGCTCAACATCACAAACTTCATACATCGGCAGACACCGACACCAACAGGCACTTCACTGGCATTCAGATTACATTGGCAACAATGCATACCGATACTCCAGCCGACATGGGATAAAGATTTGTTTATATGAATTGTTTTGTAATGTAATTATCTTTTGTAATCCATCATGGTATATTTTAAAAGACTCATATATGTATGAGATCTTATAGGTCATTTTGATATGAGAGAGATATAGGAGTTGTATGGTATAGGTGTGATGAGACAATTTTATATAAGGTGATATAGTTGACAACAAAGGTTTTGGTTATAGAATGAGCTTAAACTTGTACTGAACCTGGCATAGGAGATGTTGTTTTAAGTAGTACATTATATTGGATTTGATAATCCATTTTGTAGTCAGTGTGACTCTTTATTGAGTAGTGAGCTCTAGGCTGTTGGCCTCCCTACATGCGCAGGCCCCTCATTGTAAGTAGTATTTATTCCTTGGCCAGTGAGTAAATACTGTGGGTCACAAATCCCACTAAGTTTTTTCCCACACCGGGTTTCCTCATTAAATATCTTGTGTTATGGTGTGTTTCTATGTTGTCTCTATTATTTATATTTATTGCATTAGTTCTTATTTACTGGTACACTATTTTGGGATGCAAAATTATAAATAAGTTTGATTATTCTGTAAACCGGTTAGACACTGATTCACCCTCCTATCAGTATCTTTGGGATTGTCATTGAATCTAACAATTGGTATCATAGTCTGGTCCTCTATTTTCAAAAGCCTAACAACTTGAGGAAGATTCTTACACTAGTATAGATAGATAACTTAAGAAAATAGTTGGAAGGAGCTCTTGAAGATTTTGATGCAGAAAAAATGAAGAATATCAAACTTGAAGATGGTCTAGGGATTGCATAGGATTTCATTAAAGGACTTTAAGAGAACTTTGCTATAGCACAAAATAAAAGAAAAGACTTTCATGAGAAGATGCAAAATGATGATGCTGAAAAAAAGACTCTTAGAGACAATGCAAGTAAGTTGAGACAAGAAAATAGTAATATGAAGAATGAAATGTAAGATATGACTATTAGGTTATGTAAATATATTGAAGATATGAAAAAGAATGAAGAAGACTTGACTAGGAGACTTAATGATGTTGGAAATGAAGATCTGAGACTTGGTCATGAAAATGATATGTTAAAGACAAATTTGATTCACATGAAACATGATAAAGTTGAGCTTGTGAGACAAGTTGGAATTTTGGAAAATGAGCTAGCTACTACAAATAAACACAAAGACAAATTCAAGAAAATTTCAGAAGAACTTGATGACATGCTTAAAAGACAAAAACCTGATGGAGATACTAATGGACTTGGATTTGAACATGGAGAAAGTTTTGATACTGTGAACAATCAAGATTAGAACAAACCGGTAAGACAACCTAATGCTTATAAATTTAATAGGAAATGTTTTAATTGCAATGAATATGGTCATAGAGAAAATCAGTGTAGATTAAAAAAAATCAAAATACAAACTCACCCACAGGTCAATGTTCCAAATGCAACAAAGTTGGTCATAATTCAAAAAAATGCAGAATGAATGTGAAATGCTATGTTTGTGGAAGATTTGGGCATTTATCTAATCAATACAGATCACAAACTGGTCAAGGATATGGAAAGGCTATTCAAAGGAATAATCTAACTTGTTATGCATGTAACAAGATTGGACATATTGCTAAATTATGTAGAAGAAAGATTGCACCGGCAAACAACAAAGGATCTAGTTTGAAGGGAAAAGACAAGGTAGATGAAGTAAAACAAGAATTTTTAAAATAATGCATTAAGAAGAGTGATCAAAGAACTGATGAAACTATATCTTCAACAGTAGAACATAGTATTTTTCCACTAGTAGGAGATTCTTCATCTAACTGAGGAATAATCCTTAGGGGATATTACAACAATTTGAAGATCATGCAGTCTACCCTTGGTTGATGGTGAGAAGATACATTTCTTCTTTACCGGTGGATGTGTTAAGTTTTCACTTAACCAGCAAGCATTTAATACAATTTTAAAGAACTTTCTGGATATAAAGCATTGGGAAACCCTCATTTTGAACTCACCAAGAATTCAAACAATCAGAGAGCATGAAATTGAGCAAGGCATTCTAAGGTGAAGCTGGGAAGTTATTTTCAAGAATTCAAAATTTTGATTTAGAGGTATTTGTCTTTGAAATGGATTCCTCATCTTTTGTTCCAGAGTTTATTTTGAACCCTGCCATTGTGGAAAATGTTAAATGCCCTAGACTCGTATTCAAGATTATCCTCGAGATTGCAAAACAAGATGATTATATTGGAGCTTTTTCAAAAATTCCTAAGGGTGTAACATTTGTAGAAGACCCTAGAATTTACATACATTGCAACATAGAAAACCTAGGGACTAAGGAGTTGAAGAAAATGTTTAATAAAGTCATTTTTGATGAAAATGGAGTAATCAAACCTGAACATAAGATTGTGGAAAATTTAGGTTTTGTAGAGATTCTGAACATTCGTGAATTTCCAAAGGAAGTTGTCAGACTTGTATTAAGAAGAGTCCATGGAGAATTCATGTGGTTAGAGTCAGTTTGCAAGATAACTAAGGATGCAATTAAGGCAGTTACTAGTTTACCTTCAACCGATAGTAGGCCTAATAAAACCAATAAGATAGCTAACAGAAGAGTTATGGATTTAATTGGAGCAACATTTGATAACAGGTCACTTAGAGTGAATGATGTTAAGGACATAAATGTAAGATATGTGAGTATGGTACTAGGTTACAAAGCTACTCATGCAAATAGACTAAATTATGTTTCTAGCCTGTGTATTCATAGTGCATATGAGATGGTAAACAATAATGCTAAGATTGATGTGTGTGAATGGCTTAACGATGAATTAATTGACAACTTGAAGAATATTAAGGGAGACAAGAAAGGTACTTTCCATTTTGGAAACCTTATGGTATGTCTGATGTTGTACTTCACCAAGGGGATACCCAACATACGTCACAAGGATTTTGGTTATGACATTTTGGTAGGAAAACAAATACAAGATGCTTTCACCAGTATGGGCACTAACAGTGTTAAGAACATTACAGAATACTTCAAAACATTCCAATCTAAGATGAGAGCAAGAGAGAGACTACCGCAGAGCATAGTTGACAAATATGACAAAGAAATCTGCTTTGTTATTAAGAGAGATGAAAATTGGGATATGACGTAGATCTACATGTTCTGGAAACATACGCTAAAGCTCTACTTGATGGGCCAAGGGAGCCATTTGAGGATTTATTTGGTATTGGAGAAACTATTAAAAGTAATGTATCTATGTAGAAAAGGACTAAGAGAAGAGAAATATTTGTCAAAGATGCCTCAAAGAAGGTAAAGGAAATCAAAGAAAATATCCTAAACATCAGTGGTATATAAACAAGTGAACTTGAAGGACTACAACTTGAAGCACATGTTTCACTGGTTGTAACATCTTCCAACACTAATAGTGGTAAGGCTACTATGTTCAAAAGAGTAGAAAGGAAGAGAAAACCCTCACTGATACCCTCTCCTTCACCTAAGAAAACTAGAACACTAGGGAAGAAACAATAGGCAGTTAGGGAAGCAAAGAAGAAACTTACTCCTAAGAAGAAATAGACACCGATTACCCCCACATTTAATGATTTACTGAATGAGATAACAGAGGAAGGAAATTTGTCTAATGTAAGCAAATGGTATAATACTTCAAATGATACTGAAAGAAACACCATTGAGGAAATCATTGTTTTACACTTGGATATATACAAGAAAGTTTTGATAGAAGTGATTAATGAGCTACCAAATGATCTCTACATGAGACTAGAAGAAAAAAGGCTATCAGTGATGGAATTGGATAAGAAATTGAAAGTTGAAGAAATAGATGAAATTATTTCTAAAGCTAACCAGTCTATATTTCTTAGTGGACACAAACAAGTAAGATTGATGGCTAGAAGAGTTAAAGATATTACAGATGAGACTGCAGATAAATGGGATATATTCTTTGTAGAGAAAGAAATGCAAGAGGAAAAGAGAAGACCTAAAAAGACATTCAAAGTATATCAAAAAGACAAGGACAAGGGTAAAGGAAAATTTAGTGGTTTAAGGGAAAGAGATATAAGATACAATCAACACTTAATATGGTCAGAAAATTGCACCATGCAATTCAAGAATGAAAGGATGTTCTACTGGTTGACTAGGATGCATGTGACAAGTGGTGTGCAACATTTTTAGAATTTCATTGAGGCAGGGCATGGAAAGGGAGAGCATGATGGTATAGGAGCATGTGTGAAAAGAGAGTTTACCAGAGAGGAGTTGAAGTATGGAGGTGGTGAAATGTTAATAGATGTTGAAACAATTGTGCAATAGTGCAACTCTATGATGGGACCAGGTGATGTAGGTTAGTCTATGGTTTCTAGATATTTTTGGTTAATACGTGAATCTAACATTGAAAAATATCTAGATTGTTGTACACTTACTAGATCAAGTGACATGCATTCATTTAGAAGTTCAAATGCAACATCACTAGTTATTTATACTAGATAGATTGCATGCTTTTGCTCTTCGTGTATGCATTTTGTGTGGGATGAATGTGAATCAAAAGAGTGGGTTGACCAATGGTCTTGTAGACCTTTGCAAACCCTAGATACATATCAACTTCCTAGAGCACTACAAATGAACCAGATTGAAGCATCAGTGGATTTTGACGATGTATCAAACATAGTTGAACCAGGTAAAGGGTTGCAATTTTCTATAATTTTAAGCTCAATTTATTAGTATTAACTTATAATCTTCTATTAAATGCAGGTCATGTATATGCAGTTATTGCAAATGAGAATAGCAAAGAAGGAACATATTACTTTTTGTGTCATTGTATTGAGGCCAAAAAGAAATTGACTTCTACAATGGTTGATGGAGAGGGTATTGAGTACCAAATAGGATCCATTGTAGTGACAGGGACATGGCTTAGAAGGTACCATTGTTGTGTCGACTTGTATTGAGACCTCCTAAACTCATTTATTTAGTAGTCGTTGTATTGATTTTGGCATTAACTTATCCTTCTATAAAATGCAGGTACCCTATCAAAAATTATAATGCCTAGTTGTTTGAGGACTTTGAGACACATTGACATATTCTTCATTACTCAAACCTTCTTGTTGCAACAAATATTCATTTGATTAAATATAGTGGTAGAGCTCTTAACAAGGATTTATGGTTCGTGAATCTAACCATGAGGCAATACTTGAGACACTAAGGGTTAGAGCTGATTCAAAAGGTTCACTTGATTGATTTTGGACCATCTAGAAGAATAATTCTACAATATGGTAGAGTAATTTTGACAATTTTGTATATATCTTTTGTGAAGCATTGTAACTTCACTTTTTTGGATGTGATCTATATGCATATGAGCTATAATGTGCATATGTAGATGTCAAATTTTGTATATAAAAACATCAATGAGTTGTAATGTGCATATCTAGATGTTAAATTTTGTATAAAAAAATAACAATGAATTGTAATGTGCATATCTAGATGCTAATTTTTGAATCAAAAAACAACAAGTTGTAATTTGCATATTTAGATGCAAAATTTTGTAAATATCAATAGTAATGAGTTTGATCATTTATATTAGATGCCAAATTTTATATATGAAAGTGTCCATGGGGCTGATTTGCAAATTTTGAGAGCCCAAATTTGTACCATTTGATTATAAATACATTTGTAATAAACTTGTACCATTTGATTATAAATTTGTACTATTTGATTATAAATAATTGTATCTAATTCTAACATATGTTAAACAACTTGCAAATGGGTATCTGGATATGCAATTTTTTTTCCAAGTGTTTTAGGAAAGTTTTGAGTTATTGTTGAATTACCCGATTTGAAGGGCTAGTAGGAATAGTCTGAAATCGAGAGAGGCCCTTTTAGGCAAAAACAACATGACCCCATAGGTTTAAATGGATCGTCCATAAGTGCCATGGTCTCTGAGTTATGCGACATCAAAGTTTGACCATTTTTTCTACTTTGAATGCTCAAGGGAAAACATCGCTACGAGGTGGCTCAGAACAATCAGATGTCTTGGGGAGTGAGACAAGGGCACACCTAGCATAAACTTGACCACCTAGACATGCTCGCACTAATGGTTCATTCCCATGATGAGAAGAATGAAAGATGCACTATTTTGCCACCTCTCACTGACGATTTTTTATGAGACAAAAAAAATCTCACCACAAGAAAATGGAATTGATTTGTCCAAAATAGAGAGAGAATTTTTTAGGAAGCGACAACACAACCCCATAGATTCAAATGGATCATCCATAAGTTCCATGATCTCTAAGTTATGCAATGTCAAAGTTTGAGTCTTTTTCCCACTTTGAGTGCTCAAGGCAAAACGTCGCTATAAGGTGGCTCAGAATGATCAGACGTCTTGGGGAGCGAGACAAGGGAACACCTAGCGTAAACCCAACCACCCAAGCGTGCTCACATTGAGGGTTCATTCCCACAATGAGTAGAATGAAAGATACACTATTTTGGCACCTCTCACTGATTGTTTTTGACAGTTTTTGATGTAACAGAAAAAATATCACCACAAGAAAATGGAATCAAGTTGTCTGAAACCAAGAAAGGATTTTTTAGGTAGCGACAAAATGACCCCATAGGTTCAAATGGATTGTCCATAAGTGCCATGGTCTCCGAGTTATGTGACGTCAAAGTTTGACTATTTTTTCCACTTTGAGTGCTCAAGGGAAAATGTCACTACGAGGTGGCTCAGAATGATCAGATGTCTTGGGGAGTGAGACAAGGGAATGCCTAGCATAAAAAAAACCATCTAGATGTGCTCACACTGACAGTTCACTCCCACGATGAGCAAAACAAAATATGCACTATTTTGCCACCTCACTGATGGTTTTTGACGGTTTTTTATGATAATTGGTTTGATCTGATGTTAAAATGATTTCTTCAACTCTTCTTTTCAGTGATTTGGATGAATAGGTGTGTCTCTTACCCTAAGGCTGACTTGCTATGGAATAAAATTTAAATGAAAACCTTACCTAAGATGACTCATCCTTAGATAAATTTCAAATCTGCTTTGTGCACTCAAATCTTGTATTAATTAGTTCTTGAAATGATGAACTTCGCTCCATAAGCATGAGTTTATGAAATAATAACTTCACTCCAATCTCTTCATGAATGAAGGACTCAAAGCAAATTCACTTAATCAAAATACACAATATTAGCATTACCGGTGTCGATACTTGGGTATACACAATATGAGAAATAGATAGTTTAAAAGTATATGCCATATGAGTTACAAGTAATGAACAAATTGGATCACATTTCAAGACATATACACAATGAACAAGTTTGATCACATTTCAATAGAAAATAACTAAGTTTCAAGAATATCAACTTTCATATATATCAATGAATAAATTGGATCAAATATCAAGTTTCATATATATCAAAATGAACAATAATCGTGTACATATCAAAAAATGGCATAGATGCCAAATCAATAATAGTTACAAAAATGTAGCATGTTCCATGTCTGTCAAAGTCAATTTATACATATACAAATGTCTAATATATAAAAAAATTGGTCCTTCAATGACCACAACTATAACTATATGTCTCTATTGGTATCTATGACTGTGGCGGGTCATTACAATCAAGCTTCTTCAAAGCAGTGCGTGGCTCTGTAGGTGGCTGCACAAGGACAATTCAAACATTGAATCAGATATATTTTCTCAATATAACATCAAAATAACTAAATACTAAACTCTAAATTGTTTGAAGTTGAAATGTTGATTACCTCATCTCTGTCTTTTGTAATTGGGTGAGGCTGAGGATCCATGGGATGACCTGAAGGGGGTTGTAACTAGTAGAACAACATTAATACATGTTACTAACATATATGTCAAATAACACATAATAACTAAAAATGAATAGACTAAAAAAATAAAGCATATCAAAGCCTTAGATGAATGTGCTGTGGTTGTAGGAGGCAAAGTCATAGATGAATCAGTTATGACCATTTCCTATATCCATGGTAAGTGATCCAAAAGGAGTTAACTAGAGGGTTTCAACTCCACTGTGCACTTAATGAAAAGGAGTTGATCTAAGAAAAACATACCTTTTCCCTTCGTTGTGTTGGATCCCATAATATACGTGTAGGACTTATATTGAAATGGAATGGTAGATTAACAATAGGAAGTTTGGAAGGGGCCTGTAATAGGTTAAATACAATTATACAAGTTAATAACCCCAAGTTGTTGACAAACTAGATAAAACAATTTTTTGTAACATATGTAGAACAAATGCACACCGAAGTCTCGTATAGTTCTCTTGTAACCTTAGGAGGCCTAGTCGAATCTGATGTAGCTATTACCATTTCCTGTATGAAAAATGATAACATATGATATAGACATAAAGGATTTAGTTATTTTGAACAAGCAAGAATGCAATCCAAAGTGAATATGAAGATATCACCTCTTCCCTCTGCTGAACCTCATGAACATTAGGTGCATTCATTAATTTCGTAAACCCCATATGTTTTTGTATATAGAAAAAATAAATTAAGCACACTTATCAATATCTATATATACATGTTTAATCATAATACATTTCAACAAATGAATCTAAATTGTACTGAATTACCTTCTATTGTTTGGGTGTCCAAGAGAATATCTTTTTCCTACCTCAGAGTGCTATAGGATGGCTTTCTCACACAAGATGTCCTTGAGGCAGGTGGGATAAACTAATAGAAAAAAATTAACATAAGGGAAAAAAGCATGTATTTAATATATCACTTAAGTAAAAAATATATAAATCTAAATGGTACCACATAGCTATCTTGGCCAAAGTTAATGGCCGAAAGCATGATATCATCAAGTTGGGACATCTCGGCCACTGATAAGCCCTATAAAACACCAAGTAATGATACATATAATTAACAAAAGATATTTTGAAACCAATGTATTATTATATTTTTAACAAATTTACAAATCTTTACCTCTGGTGGTGAAACTACTCATGACCGTGGAGTCGACTCAAAAGTATGTGGTGTACCCCCACCACCTTCTGCACCTTGCAATGCATTTTATTTATATGTCACTTTAAATTGTTCTAAAAATAAAAATTCATTTCTTTTTATAAGATTTAGTCACTTAATTGATAACATGTCATAAACATAATTAAATGCACCTGTGTTTGATAGAGAGGGTACAACATATTGATTGGTTCATCGGTGAGGGCCACATCCTCTACAGTAGAAGCATGGAATCTACTCCTACAACATGTACATGAATGAGATGTCAAACCTTCCTCCTCCACGTCAATGTCTACACCTAGTAGGTGAGGCATATATGCTGAATGGGCTGGCTCATGCCAAATGATGAAGGAGGTGTTGCCAATGAAGGAGGTGCTATAGGTGCTAGTACATCTTCTGCTCTGACCAACTGTGTGCCATGTTGAACAATGACATCAGTCAATGATGTAGCTACCTGAAGAGTTTGTAATTTCATAGACTCCTTCAAGGATACAGGCACAGTGACATGAACCATGGGTTTAGGAGATATATGCCTCTTATGTTGTGGCTCTACCACCATATGGGCCCCAGGTCTATCCTATGCAAAGCCTCTCCCTCTACCTTGAAATTTTCAGATGTCAAAGTAATTCAACTTCTCGCCGAGGATAAAACAATACAACTTTCTCAAAAAATATAGAATCACCTCCCAATTATTACAAGGTGGTTGGTCAAAGACCACATGACACCTATCCCAAAAATCTTATTTCAACCTAGCATGAACACACCAATGTATAGGAAACTAAGTCGTATTTAGTTCTAGGTGGTTACTGGTAATAGGATCAGTGAAAAGAGCACATATGTCATCTTTACCTATGGTTTTTTTTTTCACTTGATCATATGACAACCCATCCACATAAAATGTTTGACATCTATCCCTCCATGAACCCCATTTCGTAACCTTCCTAGATACCTCATTTGCACTATTAGTCATTGTTTCTAGTGTTCTGGCAAGGGTTGAGTGGTGCTCAAGCCTAGAGGACCTCGACCTATTCGCCAATATAGAAATTTAGGCACTATTTTGTGTAAGGTGATTGATGAGATTATCTTGTGTGGCATCTACATGATCTAATGGAGGACGTGGAGGGTTTCAGGGTGGCAATGGTTGTTGAGGAGCAACATTTTGAGGATTTTGAGGGTTTTCATGTTGCTCATGTATAATGTTTACAGGGTTTTCTTGTGTTGCTTATGCAGGAGGAGGTCTTTGTTGTTTATTTCATTTTTGGGGATTGCTTGAAGAATATGACATCAAATTAATAAAAACAAAACTTAAATCAATTAAAAAGCCTTCAATTAAAATGCAAACAAAAATAATCAAACCAATCAAATCTTACTTGTTCGATGGGTGCCATTGTTGAAAATTGCTCTCAATGTTGGGAAAATCCAAAATAATTACAAACCCGTGTGGGTTCTATGGTTTTTTGGCTTTCACTTGTTGTTGTTCTATGGGTTTTGGCATTGAAAATGGCCAAAACCCATGGCCTACACAAAAAAATAATGTTTCTCAAAACCCGTACGGGTTTTGAGAAACTTTTAATTTTTTTATTAAAAAATCAAATGTTCCTCAAAGCCCATATGGGTTTTGAGGAACTTTTGGTTTTTTAAATTGTTTTTGGCTAGGCTTGGTGTTACCAAGCCTAGCAAGTTTTTGAATTTTTAGAACCCGCACGCATTATGAAATTGTTTCTTTCTTCAAAACTAAGGGTGGTGTGCCCATATTTTCTTTACCTTTCTCTTCAACTTGGTGTATCTATAGTATCAGTCTGTATCTTAGGTGAAGTGAAGAATCCTCTATGCTCTCCCAAAATTTTATCCAATCCTTCCATGTTTCCTTTATTATCTCATTCATCCTTCCTAACATTAGGCTAGTTATTCTATGTTTGTTGTTAAATGCTTTCCTATCTACAACCTCAATTGTCTTCTCCATCTCATTTGGAGTTATAGTAACACATATAGCTAAGAGTTCTTGTATCTTAATGTGTTTGTCTTCTTGCATTAGAGATAACCTTCTAGCATCTAATATGTTGTATAGCTTTGTCAATATTTGATTTTCTATTTCAATTAATGCTTTCTTATAGATGTCTAAATATAGAAGAATTTCTTCTTCCACCTCTCTTTGTTCATTAACTATAAATGTATCATAATATGACATAACATTATACAAAATCCCATCCTTAGTTATTTCATCTAAAATTTCAGCACAAGTCTTAGGCAGAATAATTATTACATTACTAGTCTCTAGTGCCAATTTAGTGTCACTCTCCTTCCTCCTTTTGGCAGTACCAGATGCAGCTGATGGTGTAGCCTCTAGTACCTGCTTCTATGTCGGTACTTTGATGGCAACTTTCCTAATCATTTGTCTCTTTGGTTCCACTTTAGATTCTTCTGGTTTCTTCCTTACAACCCTTTTGAAAGCTAAAGGTGTCTCATTATCAGTCTCAAAATCTGCAGCCATAGGTTTAGTGTGAACTACCAGATCCTTCCTCTTTCTCCCTTTCTCTGGGACAACATCAATGAGTTCCTTGATGTCCTTAGAAACCTTTTGTACAAACTTTCTTGCCTTACATTCTTGTTTTTCCCACTTCTTCCAGTTGAACTCAGTTTCAACCTCAAAAGTCTTTTGTTGTGTTGTTCCACAAGGTTTTTATGCTTCATCTATTTCTGCATCTATCAGAATTTTTGTATAGGCATCAAGGATTAATGCATCCACCTCATATCCCATTTCCTCTACCCAAATCTTCTAGGGCTTAACTACCTCCATGAGAGTCACATCCTTTTTAACCATGAAACAAATGTCGGTAGAGTATTTCTCTATAATTTTCTCAGGTATCCTTATTCTAGACCTCATAGATTTCTAAAAAGCCTTGAAGTAACCCCATACCTTGTCATCTCTAAGACTTCCCAATGCAGCAATTGATTGCTTAAATTGTCTTCCTACTCAGATGTCAAAAGCCCATTTCTTCCTTCCAGAACCAGGGGTATCATTTAGAAAGTATAACATTAAGCACACTAACAGATTTCCATACCAAAAGGTGCCCTTCTTCTCACCTTTAATCTTCGCTAAATTGATCAATAAATCCTCAAACATCTAGTCACAAAGATCTAACTCAGTATTTTCTCTCATCATTCTATAAGCGACAAAAATACATAAACTGGAAACTAAATTCAGTCAGTTATATTGAGTTACCTTGTAACCTATGATCATGCTAGCAAATTTGATGTTGATGTCGGTGATAGTGCTCACCTTCACTGATCTCTTGTCTGATGTAGCACCAATGATCTTCCTTGCTAAGTCATTTGATACTTTCTTATTTGGATGTTGCCCTGTTGATGGTAAACCAGTAATTGCTCGAATGGCTTTCTTAGTGATTTTGTAGGGTCAGTCCAGCCATATGAATTCCTCATGTACTCTGCTTAGTACATATCTGACAATCTCATCCTCGAATTCCAAAATATCCAAAATATTAGTGAACCCTAGATCTTTGAAGTGTTTATATGCCGGTTTTATTTTACCAAATTCTCCCATTAGTTCATCCATATATATCCCCTCGATTTCCAAAGTACTTAAGTCCTCTATATGACAATGAATATAAGCCCTAACATTTTCTACATATACCACTCCCTTCGGGATGCGACAAAATGCTCCAACCGAATCTTCCTTGGTAGCCACATGTGGATATGGTTTGAAAATTGGCTTGGGGTGGTCCTTAATTTCTATTATAGTTGGATTTGCAACAAAGATATGAGCAAAAGTTGATCCCGATTCCATGATTCAAGAAAAATACCTTTAGAACTCAGGTGGTGAAAACCTCTTATCAAATCCTTCTAGATGCCAGTGTGATCATTCAAGACAAAATCTGATCACCTTTGAATAGTTTCTGATTTCACTAAGTTTCTTTGAATTTCTTTGAAATCACTCTGAATGTTGGGTGATTGATAATGAAGTGTAATTGACCTTTTATCCATTGAGAAATCCCTAATTTTATGTTGACATAAATGATTGCCGATGAATGATACTAGATCTCACTCTGAATATATCAATGCTGGATAATCCTTTCCAATATCTAGAACATCTTCCAGAATCTCCTCCAGGGGCATATGCATCATCTCGCATGAAATTTTCCTACCCCTAAGGCATCTTCCTTAGTTACTGGATGAGCTCACTGTAGGTGCAAGAGCAACCTATTCTACCAAATAGGTAAACAAGACATTCCCATCTAATGATTTCTCTTTAGTCTTTCTGACCCATCTCTGAGTATGATCTTGCCGGATTTCATTAACATTCTCTTTTCCTTTATCATTTATTCCTCCATTTCCAAATGGTGGATTTTTTCTTCTACAGAACTTAGCAATATGTCTAACTTCATTGCATGTATAACATGTAACATTGTTCTTTTGAATTGCCTTACTAAAACTAGTGAAATTACTTGACCTGTACTGATTAGCCATATGTCCAAATTTCCCACAAGCATAGCATTTTACATTCATTCTACAATCTTTTGTCTTATGAACAATTTTATTGCATTTAGAATATTTACCAGGAGCAAAATCAGGGTTCTGATTTGCTCTATTTCTACATTGCCTAGCCATGTGACCAAATCTACTGTATGAAACATCTACCATTGAATTTATAAGCATTGACTTTCCTTATCTATCTCTTATAGTTTTGATCTTCATTAGCAATACCAGAACTTTGTCCTTTCTCAAATCCAAGTCCACTGGAATCTCCAATCTACCTTTGTCTCTTCAGTAACTCATCAAGTTGTGTTGAGTTGATCTTGAATTTTTATTTGTACTCACGTGCAGCAATTAAATCATCTCTTAGTACTACCATTTTTCTCTCAACCTCTTGCTCATTGCTCCCAAATTGTACCAAATTAGACATTAATATCTCATTTTTATGAGTCAACTTACCACATTCTTCAGATTTGTTCTTTAGAGATATACCAAGATTTTCTTCCTTTTTCTTTCTATCCTCAATATCCTTGGATAACCTCATAATCATAGTTTGCATTTCATTCTTCATAACCATGTTCTCTTGAATTACTTTCTGTCATTGTTCCTTAAGTGCATCTTCATTATCCTGATTTTGCAAAAGTTCCTTCCTCCTAGCTTGAACAGATGAAAATCTCTCTTGTAGGACAAGAATAAATTCTTTAGAAGAATTCAACTCATCTTGTAACTTTATGTTATTTAATCTTCTAGCATCATAGTCTTCAAGTGCCATCTCAAGTTGTTTCTCCAAATCCATATTCAATGATTCCTATTTTAGGATCTTCCTCAAGCTGTTAAACTTCCTTTGAGGCACAAGGCTCTGATTGTTGGCATTTCAATAGAAAGGAGATTGTTGGCATTTCAATAAGGATATTGAGAAGGTTGTTGGAGATTATTGATATAACTAAAGAAGGATGATTACTGTCTTAATAATATTATTTTGTCATTGATGTCAAGAAATTGATTTTCTGATTCAGTATGATGTTGCCATATCTTGAGAAGTATGTTTTGATGAGTATTAAGAGGTTGGTAAGTGACATAGAAATAATGTGATAATGAAGGGGAGAAATAAGTTATTCAATGGGCAACTATTACTGAGTTAGACAATGATGAGATCATGTTGTTTTGATTGTTTTGATATCCTACATATGTTGTTGATTATAAGTTTAATATTGTACTATGTCACTGAGCAAAGAACCTAGTCGGTAAACCCTAAGGTTATCGATATCGGTTGAAGAAGGCAGAATGTCTACCAAGTGAATTTCAGTATTAACCGAGTAACAACTGAGTTATAATAGATCGGATTGGATGAATAAAAGCATTATTTAATTAAGGATGTTGATGAGCCGGAGATGAATAAATGATTGGTATGTCGTGCAAGAAGTTTGTTAAGAATCTACGGCAATGGAAAATCAAGAGGAAGAACTACAACATAGATTGAACCGCAATAACCTAGCACAAGTTCCAAGGTGAGGTAAAATGTTTTTCTGATTGAAGGATACATTGAACCTAGTCAAGTTTGATGATTTGATGGCTAAGATTGATCATGGGAAATGTGATCAAGGAGATTAAGCGGTTAGAAATTGTTTATAAATAAGGAATTGTTGATGAACAATGCATGCGAGCAAATGTATGCACAATGATGCTAAAATAATGTTCACCGAGCATAGAAGCTTGAAGATCTGATTGAAGAGAAGATTGAGAAGCCCAGCAAGCCCAACAAGGGACAAGATAAGTCTTATGACAAGATTGTTTTCAGCAAATAGAATCTGCTTTAGCATTTTAGATGTGAAGTTGCAGATATATTTTATTACTGTTATTTATCTTATAAGTGACAAAAAATCTCTTAACCAAGTGGACCTAATAGTCTTATTTGTAAATCCTCTAGCAAGGTAACATTCTAGTTGAGTGTTTGAAATCCTTTGACAAGGTAACTTCTAACAAAGTGCAAGATTCTAACAGATCAGAGGGAAATCCCTTAACTGGGTCACATCTAGCAATGTGTTTGTAATCTTTAATAGGATTTCCTTTTAACCAAGCATACTCTAGAAGAGTATAATTCTTAGTGGGTCTGAAATCCCATAGTGGTTTTTCCCTATTTGGGTTTCCACGTTAAATCTAGTGTTATATGTGTTGTGATGTTATCTGTTCATGAGTTTGAATGTTTTATAGTTTTGGTTATATATTCTGAAGTATAAGCTACCGAGGTTGAATCTATTGAATATATTGAAGATTAAGTTTGTATGATTAACCCCCCCCCCTCTCTCTTCTTATTAACTATTGGCATCAAAGCTTTGGACTCTGGAAGAAACGTTTAAAGGTACTTGAGGCAAGATCTGAAGATGTATAAAAGGGATGCACCAAAGTTGAACAAGTCAAGTTTCTCCACATGGCAGAAAAGGATGAAGCTACATTTATCAAGAATTGGAGAATATGCAACATATTATCTAGAGAATGATTACATAACACCTAGCACCAGCCTGATGACAATGGAAGAGATAAAGGAAAAGAAAGAACATATTCAAGCTATGATTGAAATAACACCTGCATTAACCGACTCAGAGTTTAATGATCTAGAAGGCTGTAATGATGCAAAGGCGATGTGGTCTAAGCTCATATGTGTGTATGGTGGTGATGAACATGTTCAAAGAGAAAAAGTAGATAGTCTAAGAGGACAAATTGAATCCATGAGAATGAATGAAGGTGAGAACATAATACAATACAGTACAAGGTTAAAGGAAATTGTCAATCAAATTAAAGGAGAAGGAGGAACTATTGAAGAAAAGGATGTAACAAGTAAGTTGTTGAGAACCCTTCTACCTTCTTATGTCATTCGAGTCTCTACAATCAATGAATTAAGGCCTATACCAAACATGCTAGTCTCTTTGGGTGCCACTATTGGTAAGCTACATGCATTTGAGTTAAGTAATTTTGATAACAGTGGGTCTTCGGTAAATAAAGTTGAATCTACATTTAGTTATTTTCATCTTGGTGAATCTAATGACTATAATGATAGAATGAATAAGTATTCTGAAGGAAATCATAGTGGAGCAAGTGAGAGATTTTGTAAAAACAAGGAAGAAGTACACAAACTGTATGAGGAAATCAAAAAACAATAAGAGTTTGAAGCACTATTGGCCAGAAGGTTACCGAGTGGCAAAGGTAAGTATAAAGGAAAGCTACATTTGAAATGTTTCAATTGTGATAAAATAGGACATATGGCTTCTAACTACCCTAACAAAGAATCTAGTGAAAAGAGAGAATAACGAGAAGACAGACAGAAAGACAATCACTATAGAGGACATCGAGGCTTTAGAAGGAGAGATAGAAAGACATGCCTAGTAGCTGAAGAGGAATCCAACGATGATAAATCTGATGAAACTGAAACATAGGAAGTTGTTTATGTGGCTATTAAAGATGGATCAAATGAAGAAAGGTATGAAGAAAAAGCCCTAATATCTCACATAAATAATAATGATTCTTGGATCATAGACAGTGGATGCTCTCATCACATGATAGTTGATAAACACAAGTTTGTTAAATTAGAAGATTATGATGGAGGTTATGTAAGATTTAGTAATGATGCACCATGTCTGGTGAAAGGTAAAGGTTCTATCACACTTCTTGACAATGCTAAATGTAATAATGTATACTGGGTTGAAGGTTTGAAATACAATTTGTTGAGTGTAGGACAACTAAACAATATAGGATACCAAATAGAATTTCAGAAGGGAATTGTCAAAGTTCATGACAAGTATGGAATGCTAGTTGCTACTGGGACTCAAGCAAGAGGTAATACATTTCATCTTGACTCAACTTGGAACAAATGTCTATATGCAAAAATAGAAGATACCTGGTTATGGCATAAAAAATTTTGTCATGTAAATTTTGATAATCTGATTAAAATAAGTAAGAAGCACCGAGTAAGAGGTCTACCGAGCTTGGAAAAACCTAAGAATGCTATGTGTCAAGGATGCCAGATGGGTAAGATGACAAGATCAAGCTTTACAAGTAAGTCCTACACTTCTAAAGGAATTTTAGATCTTGTACACACTGATTTTTGTGGTCCCATGAAAGTTCAAAGTTATTATGGTGATAAATATTTCATATTATTTGTGGATGATTACTCAAGGATGATGTCATTTATGTTTTTAAAAGAAAAATTAGAAGTTTTTCAAATGTTTAAATGGTACAAGGCAAGAGTTGAAAATGAAATAGGAAGACAACTGAAATGTCTTAGATCTCATAGAGGAGGAGAGTTCACTTCTGATGAATTTAACTTATTCTGCAATGATCATGGTATAAAAAGGAAATTATTTGCACCAAGAACTCCACAACAAAATGGGATAGTTGAGAGAAGAAATGGATCTATTCTAGACTATGCCAAAACCCTGATGATTGAAAAGAGGGTACCTCAAAAATTTTGGAGAGAAGCAATAAGAACTACAGTTTACACCCTGAACTGAGTACAACTGAAGAAAGGAACTATGAAGACACCATATGAAATCTAGTATGACAAGAAACCTAATGTAAGTTATTTTAAAATCTTTGGAAGTAGATGTTATGTTCACAAAGATGACAGAAATAGAAAGTTCGATAAAAAAAGTAGGAAGGAACATTTCTTGGTTATTCTTCTAGAAGTAAAGCATTTAAATGTCTGATCAAATCATCTAACAAAATAGTAGAAAGTGCAAATGTGAAAATTAATGAATTTGCAGAAAGAAATGCTAAAGGAAATTCCAAAGAACCAGAAAATTATGAAGAATTTGTTTATGTTCAACTGAGAAGTCCTACCGAGAAAGTTGCTGAAGAAAATGAAGATAATATCTAGTTACCAAGTGATGAAGAAGATCATACAGAGCCTACCGAGCCTATATTAGCCAAATATGTCAAAATAAATCATGTAACAAGTTAGATTATAGGAGATAAGGATGATCCAGTGATGACAAGGAACAAACTAAGACAAAACATGTATGATATCTGAATTTGAACCGAGAATAGTAAAAGAGGCATTTAATAATGAAGATTGGGTATGCTATGACAGAAGAGATTGATCAAATCAAGAAGAATGAAACATGGACATTGGTCCCAAGACGGAAGGACAAAAATGTAATCAGTACAAAATGGATTTTCAGATACAAGCCAAATGAAAAAGGTGAGGTCATTCAGAACAAAGCAATACTAGTTTGCAAAGGTTATGCTCAAGAAGAAGGAATTAATTATGGTTAGACTTTTGCACCTATGGAAAGACTTGAAGGAGTAAGAACATTGTTGGCATATGCTGCTTACAAAAATTTCAAGGTATATCAAATGGATGTTAAATCTGCATTTTTGAATGGTATACTAGAAGAAGAAGTTTATATTAAACAACATGAAGGATTTGTTGAAGACAAGAATAAAGATTAGGTATGTAAATTGAAAAAAGCTTTTTATGGTTGGAAACAAGCACCTAGAGCATGGTATGAGAGACTGCACTCTTACTTACTCAAGATTGGTTTTATAAGAACAAGTGAAAACAACAATATGTACATGAAGAATTATGAGGATAATGGAATACTGATCTCAGCCATATTTGTTGATGATATTATTTTTTGTGGAAATGATTCTCTATGCAAGAACTTTGGAAATGAAATGTGCAAAGAATTTGAGATGTCATTAATCGATGAGATAAAGTATTTTATAGGTTTACAAATACTGCAAATGAAAGATGAGATTTTCATTACTCAATCCAAGTACATAAAGGAAATCTTAAAAAAATTTGGAATGGAGGATTCTAAACCTGTAAGTACTCCTATGACTACTAATTGTAAACTATCAAAGAATGATGAATCTGCATTTGTTGATGAGACACTTTACTGATCCATGATTGGAAAGTTGCAATATATTGTTCACAATAGGCCGGATATAGCACATGAAGTAGGAATAGTTGCAAGATTTTTTGCAGATCCCAAAGAAACCCATATGACAACAATCAAGAGAATTTTCAAATACCTGAGAGGCACTGAAGATTATGGCTTAGTATATGAAAAGAGGAATGATTTTTATTTAAAAGGTTATACTGATGTTGATTGGGCAGGAAACATTGATGATAGCAAAAGCACAAGTGGTGGAGCTTTCTTTTTGGGAGATTGACTAGTAAGTTGGCTTAGCAAGAAACAAGGATGCATTTCACAGTCAAGAGCTAAAGCTAAATATGTCGCTGCAGCATTGAATTGTACCAATATAGCATGGATGAAGCAACTGTTGGAAGGTATAAATGAAAATGTTACCGAGCCAGTAACTATACTCTATGATAATACTAGTGCCATTAACATTTCAAAGAATATGGTAATGCACTCTAAGACAAAGCATATCTCTATAAAGGATCATTATCTTAGATAAGAAGTTTAAGAGAAGAAAGTTGTGCTGGAATATATCAACTCAAAGGAGCAAATAGCAGACATCTTCACAAAGCCACTACCAAGGGATACTTTTGAGTATCTCAGAAGCAAGTTATGGGTCCTACCCCTATCTTCTACTCACTGATAGAGTTCAGTGAAAGCATCAATTTGATGACTCTATAGAACATCATTTGTGGATTGATGCTAATTTATGCACTTTAGGAGGTTTTCTAAAGGTGTGTAGGAAATAGTGAATAGAGACAAGTTGCTCTGATCGAGACTAAGATGATACATGTGTAATCACTTCACAGGGGAAGAAACCATGAATTAGTTCTTTTTCTTTTTGGCATTGTTGTCAAAGGGGGAGAAGACTAAATGGAGAAGATAGACTAAATGGAGGAGATAATTGAAGACTAATGACAAGGGGAGAAGACTTCAGGAGAAGGTTTAAACAACTCAAGGATAACAATAGAAGTCTAAACAGTAATCTAAATCTGAATCAATCAGAGTAAATCAAGTTGGTATTGCCATCAATGCCAAAGGGGGAGATTGTTGGCATTTCAATAAGGATATTGAGAAGGTTGTTGGAGATTATTGATATAATTGAAGAAGGATGATTACTATCTTAATAATATTATTTTGTCAGTGATATCAAGAAATTGATTTTTTTGATTCAGTATGATGTTGCCATATCTTGAGAAGTATGTTTTGATGAGTATTAAGAGGTCGGTAAGTGACACAGAAAGAATGTGATAATGAAGGGGAGAAATAAGTTATTCAATGGGAAACTATTACCAAGTTAGACAATGGTGAGATCATGTTGTTTTAATTGTTTTGATATCCTACATATGTTGTTGATTATAAGTTTAATACTGTACTATGTCACTGAGCAAAGAACCTAGTCGGTAAACCCTAAGGTACCTAGTTGGTAAACCCTAAGGTTATCGAGATCGGTTTAAGAAGGCAGAATGTCTATCGAGTGAATTTCAATATTAACAGAGTAACAACCGAGTTATAATAAGAAACATTGGATGAATAAAAACATTATTTAATGAAGGATGTTGATTAGTTGGAGATGAATAAATGATTGGTATGTCACGCAAGAAGTTTGTTAAGAATCTACAGCAATGGAAAATCAAGAGGAAGATCTATAGCACAGATTGAACTGCAATAACCTAGCACAAGTTCGAAGGAAGGAATACAAGTTCCAAGGTGAGGTAAAATGTTTTTCTGATCGAAGGATACATTGAACCTAGTCAAGTTTGATGATCTAATGGCTAAGATTGATCATGGGAAATGTGATCAAGGAGATTAAGTGGTTAGAAATTGTTTATAAATAAGGAATTGTTGATGAACAATGCATGCAAACAAATGTATGCACAATGATGCTACAATAATGTTCACCAAGCACAGAAGCTTGAAGATCTGATTGAAGAATAGATTGAGAAGCCCAACAAGCCCAACAAGGGACAAGATAAGTCTTATGACAAGATTGTTTTCAGCAAATAGAACCTGCTTTATCATTTTAGATGTGAAGTTGCAAATATATTTTATTACTATTATTTATCTTGTAAGTGACAAAAAATTTCTTAACCGAGTGGACCTAACAGTCTTATTTGTAAATCCTCTAGCAAGGTAACATTCTAGTTGAGTGTTTGAAATCCTTTGACAAGGTCACTTCTAACAAAGTGCAAGATTCTAATAGATTTGAGGGAAATCCCTTAACCGGGTCACATCTAGCAATGTGTTTGTAATCTTTAACAGGATTTGCTTTTAACCGAGCATACTCTAGAAGAGTATATTTCTTAGTGGGTCCAAAATCCCACAGTGGTTTTTCCCTATTTAGGTTTCCACGTTAAATCTGGTGTTATATGTGTTGTGATATTATCTATTCATGAGTTTGAATGTTTTACAATTTTGGCTATATATTCTGAAGTATAAGCTACCAAGGTTGAATCTTTTGAATATATTGAAGATTAATTTTGTATGATTCACCCCCCCATTTTATTAACTATTGGCATCAGAGCTTTACACTGATACCAATTGTTGTTGGAAACCAATAACACTGAGAGGGGGGGGTGAATCAGTGTTATACCAGAATGAATAAAATTAGCTTTAACAAAACATACATACACTAACCGATATACTGATATAAATATAATTGAAAGAAGTAATTCAACAAATAAGCCAAACATATAAATCTGAACCATAACACATAGATTTATACATGGAAAACCTGAATGAGTAAAAACCATTGTGGGATTTTTGACCCATAATATCAATTCACTAGCCATATTAAGAGATATTACAATATATGTTGGGCCTGCACTTGCAGGAATGCCTACAGCCTAGAGCACACTACTCATCATAAGAGGAGTCTCCGTGACTACATAATAATCCATACTACAATCCGGATAATAGTTAACTTCTTAGTATAGCATCTCCTATGCCAAAATACAGTTCTGGTTGAAGCTCTATCTGTTTAGGTTAAAACCTCAGTACCAGAATAACCCTTACAATGAATTCCTCACATACATAGTCTCTCTGATATATTTCACATTACATTACATCCATAACCTTATACATTCATTCATTTTTCTATATATGCATATCCTATATATACCCTATACAAATTTATGCCTTATGTCATCTTACAAGGATATATAATTACATAATACATGTTGGCCTCATAAAATAAATGAATAAGCATTAAACAATTTGTTGATGCCATATCCAAGATGTGTCGGCCTTCAATATCGATATCTTTTATCATACCATGTTGGCCTGCATTTCTAATGACCAAAGAAATGTTCTATCATGTCGGTGTCAGTGTAGAGCCTATGAAGTGCCTATCAGTATACCATATGAAGCCTGAACCCAAAAACATGTTGCCATCAATGACAACATAATGAAACGTAACCAGTAGAGTGTCAATCGCCAACAGGGACAACATAGATCAACTCTCTAAATAGACTGGATTTGAAGAAGATGAAGAAGCAGTCTTAGAACTCTTGGAAAAGAACAAGAAGCTGATCAAAGAAGTCACACATCTCAAAAGAGAATTGTTAGATATTTGATCAGTCCCAAATACACTGAGAGGGGGGGGTGTGAATCAGTGTCTAACTGGTAAACCAAAGATTTAAACTTGTTTGCAACTTTATGAACCAAATTAATATATTGGTAAACAAGCAATAAAGCAATAAAGAGAAATAACAGTATAACCATAAATGCACACCATAACACAGATATTTTTGGTGAGGAAACTCAGTAGGGGCAAAACTTCGGTAGGATTTATGACCCACAAAATTTACTCACTAGCCAATATGAATAAATATTTCTAATACAATAGGGGCCTACAAATGCAAGAAGGCCAACAGCCTATAGCTCACTACTCAATCACAGGAAGGAGTCACACTGACTACAAGATTGGATGATTAAATCTAATGACAATGTACTACTCAAAATAGCTTCTGCAATGCTGGATTTAGTACCAGTTTAAGCTCTGTCATATACCTCTGTCATAAACCTTTCTTCACTCTGCTCTGCTCTTATTCCCTCATCAAAATTATTACATAAAATTGCATATACAGATATTCACTCTCATTTAATGCTTGCATTAATTACCTATACATATTCTGCTTACCTTTCACACTTATAAAATGACCTATAAGATCTCATACATATATGAGGTACAATACATCATGTCGGCTATACAATATAATTACAATACAAAACAATATAATTTCTATGTCGGTTGGGGTGCCGGTAAGATCTTCTGTTGGTATAGTCTGGATGCCAGTGTGTATAATCTTTGTTGTGCTTGTCGGTGCTGGTAGATGATGTCTATTGTTGGTGTAAGATGCGAACCATGTTATTAGTTGGTTTCCATCAATGACAACATCAACTATTATCATCTGAGTGTATAATGCCAACAATCTCCCTCTTTGGAATTGATGGCAACACTGATGAGAAAAATCCAAAGACTAATATCCAAAAACGAAGTTCAACACTGATCCAAAAATAAGAGTGCTCCCCCTAAGAAAATAATCTCTTCTTTACAATTTTCTCCCCTACTACTACTCCCCCTTTGACATCAATGACAAAGGATGTCAAAAAGAATCAAATAATTCAAAATTATACCTCATAGCTTGTAACCAGTTGTGTACAATCTGAAAGATATCCACCAAAATCAGATTAAGACTCTACATGAATTTAGTGATGTCAGAGATAATGGTTTCATTAT
Organism: Cryptomeria japonica; assembly: GCF_030272615.1. Taxonomy (NCBI): domain Eukaryota; kingdom Viridiplantae; phylum Streptophyta; class Pinopsida; order Cupressales; family Cupressaceae; genus Cryptomeria; species Cryptomeria japonica. Next base: position 37,179,006 of record NC_081410.1, on the reverse strand, counting down.
GTTGAATCATACTGGTCAAATAATGCATTTGTTGCTCCGAGGATCTTTCTCCTTGAATTGTTGCTTTAGATAGCTCAATCCACTGAGTTATAAGGTTGTCCAATCTAGGACCAAGTTTGTTTTTCAGCTTACATGCCTTCATTCTTATCCTTGCTTTTTCTTTTTCTAGTTTTTCAATCTTTTCCTAAAAAAATCCATTTCTTGATAAAAAACTGAGGTAAGTTCCGAAGAACCTATCATGTTGTCTACTATATCATCAATATCTTTTTGTGTTTTCTTTATCTTCTCATCCATGTCTTCTATCAGGTTGTGAGGCTTGCATGCTTCCTTATATAATTCTTTATATTCCAAAATGGTGGAATTAAGTACCGGTAATAAAGAATCAATGTGCTTAGTATAGTCCTTGATAGTCTTATCAAAGAATTCACTTTTCTCCTTGTTCACCCTTTCCTTAACAGTCTCTTCATTTATTTTATCTACTATTAGAATATTTGAAGCAATGAATTTGGACAATGTGCCAATTTACCTAAAGATCCATCTTACATGTCGGTGCAATAATTTTCAAAATAGGTAAAGTGTCATCAATGGCCTTAAATGCTAAGGAATTGCAATCTGTGATCCTCTTTATGGAGTTCAAAAGTACATCTATCACATTTGTAGGCCTGTAATCCATGGTGGAAGTGCTAAGTGGAGTGTGGTGTTCTACAGTTGGTTTCTTCTCATCTCTGAATGTCTGCACATTAACCACTTCAGCTAACTTACTTCCATTATTGACCTTTTATTTATTCATTGTTTCTTCCTTTTGCTCACTCTGTGTTTCAATTTTGTTTTCAACCTTCCTCTTTGCCTTGCTGACTATTGGTTCAGCTATACTCTATTCTTGTCCTTTTCCAGTTTCAATTTGTGCTTGTATTTCTGCTTCTATCAGTTTCTCAGTTTTAAGCTGAGTAGCATCTGGGATGGTATCTATTTCCTTAACTTCAACTAGTATCTGAATGTTCTGAGAGTCAACAATGTTGACTGGTGACTCAGAGATTTCAATATTTGTAGCTTCACTTTGCTTTACCTCTATGGTTTCCTTGTCCATGACAATGTTGAAGTCCTAAGTGTCCACATTCATGGTAAAAAGAATGTTTGACTCTAGATTAGTATCATCTTGTGTCATATCTTCTTCCTTCTCTTTCAATTGACTGTCAATTTGTACCAGTGCCTCTGCAATTATTGGTGAGGTGTCCTATGCTAGTGGAGTAAGGTTATCCTTGACCGTTATGTTAGGTACACTACCAATTTTACCTTTACCTTTATCCTTCTAATATACCTGTGCAAAAGACTTATCCATTTTCTATCTATCCTTTTCTTCTTTCTTCTCTCTTTCCATAGAAAATATGTCCCATTTGTCTACTATCTCATCTACTATTTCTTTTACTCTGCCTACCATAAGGCTAACTTGTTAGTGAGCACTCACAAAAACTATTATGTTTGCCTCTGAAATTAAGTCATCAATTTCCTATTTGGAGTTAACAAGATGCACAGCAAGTAGAGCCTCTACTTTTAATTTCTTATCCAATTCCATTACCGACATTCTTTTAGCCTCTAACCTCAAATACAAATCATTAGGAAGATCATCTACAACCTCAATAAGAACTTTCTTGTAGATGTAAAGGTGCAAAATAATGTTTTTCTCTATGGTGTTCTTATATGAATCTTTGAAAGAATGATAAAGTTTATTCACATTGCTAAGGTTACCTTCTTTTGTAATTTTATTGATCAACTCTTCCAGTGTAAGAGTATCTGGTGCCTTAGGTTCTTGTTTCTTCTTTGGAGTTACCTTCTTTTTCAAACCACTAGGCTCTCTTACAACCTGCTGCTTCTTTCTTTGTGTCCTGGACTTCTTGGGAGATGGAGCAGGTGCTAGTGAGGGTTTTCTTTACTTCCTATCCACTCTCTTAAATTCAGCTACCTTGTCATCGTCAGAATCAGAAGAAGTAGCCATAGGGTAAGTGTGAGCTACCGCTATCTGCTCTGATTTTCTTTCTGTCACACTAGCATCAATACCACTAAGATTCATCAAACCTTATGTAACATCTTTTACCATTTTAGAAGCATCTTTCATGAATTTGTCTCTTTTCTTCCTCTCCATAATAGTTACACCACTTTCAATTGTTTTAGCATTGCCAAATATTTCCTCTTATGGTTCCGTTGAAGAATCTAGGAATATTTTTACATATGAGTCCAAGATATGAAAGTCCACCTCATATCCCATTTCAATAATCCATACAATTCTGGGTCTAATTGCTTCTATCCATATTTCATCTCTCTTCACTACAAAGAATATCTATTTATCATATTTATCTATGATGCTCAGTGGAATCCTTTCTCTCTGTTTCATTCTAGTTTGAAAATTCTTAAAGTAATCTTTAACCAACTCATCACTGTTAGCTCCCATACTGGTGATTGCCTCCTTTATCTATTTTCCAATAAAAATTTCATAGGCAAAATCCTTATGACCCATACCAGGGATCTCCTTTGAAAAGTAAAGCATTAAACACACTAATAGATTTCCAAATTTGAAGGTTCTTTTCTTATCACCTTTTATCTTATCCAAATTCTCTATCAATTCATCCTTCAACCATTCACAAATATCAATCTTTGCATTTCTTATAATCATCTCATGTGCACTATGAATGCATGAACTTGACACAAAATTCAACCAATTTATGTGACCAACTTTATATCCAATGACCATGCTAGCAAATTTAACATTTTTATCCTTTATATCATTAACCCTAAGTGATCAGTTGTCATATGTAGCTTTGGTTAAGCTCATAACTTCCTTGTTAGGGATTTTCTTCTTCATGTCAAGTCTAGAACTGGTGGAGGTTAAACCAATAACAACTTTGATAGCTTCCTTGGTAATCTTGAATACGGAGTCCAACCACATAAATTCTCCATGAACCCTGCTAAGGACATAGCAGACGACTTCATCTAAGAATTCTAGCATATGGAGGATGTCTATGAAACCTAAATCCTCAACTACCTTATGTTCCAGTTTCACTATCCCATCCTTGTTAGTAATTAAATTCATATACATGTTCATCAAATCTTCAGATCCTAAACTTTCTATGTTACAATGTATGTATGCCCTAGGGTCTTTAGTGAATGTGACTCCCTTTGGAATTTTAGAAAATGCACCAATAGAGTCATCATGTTTTTCTATCTTAGAAATGATCTTGAAAACAGGTCTAGGTCGCTTAATGTTCTCTACTATGGTAGAGTTTGCTAAGAATTCACGAACAAAAGATGAAGATTCCATTACGAAAGATAACTACCTTTTAATTGTGAAATCCTTGAATTCCCTAAAAAGACCTTTGCACTTCGCATTTAGAATGCCTTTGCTCAATTTTTCTCTCTTCGAATGCTTGGATGCCTGGTGAATTGAAATGAGAGGTTACAATGCTTTTATAAACAAAATTTGACTTACAACCACAATAAATGGTTCATCGATGAAGTGAAAACTCCACATATCCTCCGGTAAAGAAGAAATATAACTTCTTACCATCAACCAAGGGTAAATGCATGATTTTCAACTTGTTGCCTTACTCCTAGGGATTATTCCTTAGTTAGATGAAGAATCTCTTGTCAGTGTAGGATTACCCTATTCTGCTGATGTAGTGACAGATTCATCACCTCTCTGATCTCTCTTCCTAATCCATTGTTTTAAAAATTCTTACTTGATTTCAGTCACCTTCCCTTTCCCTTTGTTATTGGATCCTTTATTGTTCGCTGATACATTCTTGCTTCTACAAAATTTTGCAATATGCCCAATCTTGTTACATGCATAACAAGTTACATTGTTTCTCTAAATAGCCTTTCCATAACCTTGACCGGTTTGAGTTTTGCATTGATTAGATAAATGTCCAAATCTACCACAAACATAGAATTTCACATTCATTATGCAATTGTTTGAGTTATGACCATTTTTATTGCATTTGGAACATTGACTGGTGGGTAAGTTTGTATTCTGATTATCTGCATTGAATTGCTCTATGACCAAATTTGTTGCAATTAAAACATTCCCATTAAATTTATAAGCATTAGGTTTCCTTACCATTTTGTTGTGATCATGATTGTTTGCACTCCCAGAACTTTCTCCATGTTCAAATCCAAGTCCAATTGTTTCTCCATCAAGTTTCTAACTTTTCAGCATATCATCAAATTTGAACTCTTCTTGCCTTTGTATTCATTTGCAGTGACCAAGTCACTTTCCAAAGTGCTAACTTGTCTCAAAAGTTCCTCTTTTTCATGTTGTATGTGAATCAAATCTATTTTAAGCATATCATTTTCATAACTAAGCCTTTGAGATTCATCTGATCTTTCATTTAGTCTTCTAGCCAAATCTTCCTTATTCCTCTTTCTATCTTCAATATCCTGCATAGTATCATGGTTAAATCTTGCATCTCATTCTTCATATTATTGTTTGTTGGGACTCATAAAATTTGAGTATTTTGGGAGGCCCATTTCAAAATTTTTGCATCTACACTTTCAGAATGGCACTTGACTCATCAACCGGAGTGGCCTAGTTTAAAGAAGGGTAAAATGGAGCCAGTTAATTATCAAAGGGTAAGGCTTGGGAAATGTGTCCTAGACCTTTCATTTGGCCTATGAAGTGTTCTACAATTTTCAGATTTCAGTTTGGATCGATTTGTCAAGTACCCATTTCAAGTGGTGAGCTGAAAGTTGTTCGTAGGTGCAAATGCATATTTTACCAAGTGTACTTTGAGGCCTTGCATTTCATGACCAGTTGATCGTCATGTTAAAAGAAATATACCCCTGAATTGTATGCATATAAGTGAGTCCACATGCCAGGTTCCAAGTCTTTATCAATCCATTTTCTCAGTTTGGCAAGCTCAATCCATTTGCAATTTGTATTGTTTGTGTAAGTCCCTGTTTCAATTGCTAGTCAGAGCTTCACTTTGCACATGTGTAAAAGATGCCCCGATGAGTGTCATATCATAATTTTTATTCCAGGCTATTTCTAGTATGAAAGACAAGCTATTTTTCCAATTTGAAACTCCTACCAATCCGTTTGTTCAGTTTTCCAAGATGGTTTCTTTAGCCATTTTGTTTAGTTTTCAGCACTTTCGTTGTTGCATCTGTTAAAGTTGCCATTTCCATGAGCTTGCCATTTGCACCCTATCATCTTATCGGTCAAACTTAACATTCCATGGTCTTCTTTGTACTTCAAGATATTTATGCTCTAGATTTGGGGATCCACGGAGGCCATTTTATATTTTTAATGTGTGCACTTTGTGGTCCATGCACATTGATTTTATCAGGTTCAAATGCTGATAGAGCCATTTGGTCATCTTTGACCATTAATATTTCTTCATCGAGATTCGTCTTGAGAAATGGTTTGGCAAAGTGAATGCCCATATATTAGATAGTACACCTATTAGTTTGTGAAGTCTGGAAAGGTGTTCTAACTAGTTTTAAATTGCATCTTTGGGTTTAAATGCGAAAATGTGGCACAGTTGCTAGTGAGTTGCAAAACTCAGTTTAGTGATCTGAAAATTGTGTTGATCAACTTTAGAGGTATGTTCAAGGTGCCTGAGGCATTTTAGGGGTTAGTGGCATGAAAATGAATTTATTTTTTTAGCCGGACCCATTTTTGGGCCCGGTTTGGCTCATGCCCTTACTGTATTAATTTTATTGGCAACTTGGTCCATTTAGAGATGATTTTGTTTCATTATGTGGGCATGTAACTAAGAGGTTGTTAAGTGGGCCATTTTAAAGTGGAGTTTCCAGTGGCTAGTTGAAACTTTCATCCAAATGCAATGTGAAATGCCAGCCAAAATCCCACCCCATGTGATAGCATCCCTCAAAAAAATTTAAACAATTGCAAGTGGTGGGCAGAGTGCCAGTCCTGCGTGCCTCTCCAACTCCTCCAGCGTTCACGTGGATAAAGGAATTTTCCAAGCTAGTGCGTGGCTATAAACAAAGGAGACTTTAATGGTTTCAGAGAAAATTGTAATCCGCAGGTGTCTCCAATGCCCCTGCGTGGTTTTTTGAAGGCTCTAGAAACTGAAGCAAATACAATTGGCATAGTGCCAACGTCTTCCTTGCAGATGTGTAACGTGAGGTGTATGGAATGGGTAAAGATCTTTTTAAAAAATTCAAACAAATGCATTTGGTAGATATAAAGCCCAGCCAATCTTCCCCTCCTGCATGGTGATGGGCATTTGAAACTTCAACAAATGTATTTAGCAGATGTAATGCCTAATCCTCCCTCTGCGTGATGTTTGGGAGGCATTGAAGTTTTAAGGAAAATGAGTTGATAGGTGTAGAACTAGTTCCTCGCAATATATAGTAGCATCTTCCTTTTCTCATGGGCTGAAGAGACATTTTAAACTTCCAACAAATGCTATTGGCAAGCTTAATGCCAACATCCTCCCTGCATGGAAATAGTAAAGGTGTTAGCAGCCTGCTGGGCCTGTGGTGTGTTTTTAAAGAAACTTTCAAACAAATACAAATTGGTAGGTTGAAACCAAAATCCTCTCTCGCGTGGTGTGTAATGGCGTGATGTAAAACCAAACTCCATAAAATCTTGCCAGTATCCTCTCTATATGGTGTATGGAGAAGAGACATTAAAATTTTCAAGCAAATACAAGTGCCAGGCAAAAACATTTATCCCACATTGATAGTGAAGAGAGATTTTTTGTATTTAAATACAAAACCATTCATAGTGTCAAAGCTTAAAGGCTTTTTGCAAGAGGTTTCATGGCGACCCAGTGGACCCCACATGCATGCATGCATCCTGAGGCAATCAAATATTGCAGCAAACGGGTGAATTAACAAGTGAGCAAGTTGTAGATGATCTGACAGTCATCGCTATACCGCAATGTGAAAATTCTCAATGTTTAACCATCACGACTCAGCGACTAGATGGTGGGCCCAATAGGTGAGCATCTCATGTGTTAAAGATTGAGCAGGTTTGAGGAGGATCAATGGTGGTCACTGATCTGCAAGATGAAGATGTACGCCAGTTATCCATCGTGGATCGACTGGTGAGGTGGCAGTCCATGGCAAGTGAGGTGGTGGTCCAGGTGGACTTAGAATGAATCAGGAGGTGCCACGTGGTGGAGCACAAAGGAGAGGATCAAGGCAAAAATCAAAGTTAATATATAATTTTGGACTATAGTACAGAAATGCCAAAATTTAAATGACTGACCTGCATGAGAGTTTAATTCATTGGCGGGTTATTTTTTGCCCAAATGTATAAGTCTTATATATCATTGGAAAGCTCTCAATCTGAGAAGTTTGTTTCTGTGGTCAGTTGTAGCACACGTCAAGTATCTCAAGAGTAGTTTCCTCAGGATTTCAGAAATATTTTTCAGTTTGTCAGATAAGATTTTCAGCAGGCCAAGTGTGTGAGTAGTAAATGCAAAAAGATTTGGGATGATTGTCATTTTCAGATGAAATATGAAATTCTCCTCTCTTCCTTATTATTCTGAGGTCTTCTCATCTTGTAGGGGGTTCTGAATCTTTGTGAGTAGAGCTCCATAATTATGGGTTTCTAATTCTAAGTTTTTCTAGAGTTTGTATAGTGTAATATCTTCTTTCAAGTAATGGATTATATCTTCTTGTTGTAGGTGTTTTTGGTTGCAAGTTTATATGTATGTAAGGTATGCATAAATTCACACAGAATTGTCTCTGAAATATGTTTTCATTTTATTTAAATCAGACTCTCAAGGACGATCAAGTTTGTCATTAGCAACTATGTCTGTGAGTGTAATGCTTGTTTGTCGGCATTCTTCAAGGAAGAATTTAAGCTGTGTAAGCAAACATTAATAAAATGGGGTTCATATTTTAGATCTAATGATTTTGTGAATGAGCTGAGTAATGCATTTATGTAGAAATATTTAATGATGAAGATGGATTTGCAGTAGAGGTTTTTCATTTGCAGTTTGATGTATGACTCCATGCCCTTGGGTAAGGCACTGGTCTTGTAGATTCTGGGGATTCTCAGAGATTTTTAAAAAATCAAATATCCATTTACTTTTATGTTTGTAGTTTTAGTTTGTTCCACCTATATCATGCTTCAAATTAGTTGAGATTTCAATGTAGATCCAGCCCATTTGCAGTAACCTCCTAGTTGTTAAGCCTTATGAGATCTATCTACTTTTATTGATGCTATCATATGTGGGTATGAAGTTTTCCAAATCCTCTTGTAATCATTGTGGTAAATCAAGTCATAAGACTAATAATTGTAGAAATAAACTAGTTAGTCAAAAGAAGATTTTCACCTTTGATGGTTACTGTCATAATTGTCATAAGTATGACCATACTGCTTATGAGTGTAGATCTCAATCTATAAGTATGTCAAATAGAAAAAGATTTAATTGACATTGCTTCACGTGCAATAAGTTTGGACACAAATCTGAAGAATGTAGGTTCAAGTCAAATATATCAAGATCACCATTCAAACCGGTCAGTCCTAACAAAAGGAGTAATTAGCTCAATGCCATCTATTCCACGTGTGGTAATTTTGGTCATGATGCATAAAATTGCAGAATGAGAATGGGCCAGAGAAATAATTAAGGACCATGGAGGACAACTGGTATGGAATGTTTCAACTACCATAAGATCGGTCACTTAGCTAGAGAGTGCAGGAACCGATCCTACAACCGATCTGAAGATAAGAACTGGTTTAGCAAGGAGACAATTGAAGAAGTAAGTAATGAAATGAAAAAAACATTGATCAAGAAGGAAGAAGGAAAACAAAGAGAAGGTCATTCTGAAACTAGGTTATCATCCATCGGTGATGACAATTCCTCTTCTAACTACACACATTGATGCCTAGAGGGAGCACATATAGTAAGATTACTTTTGAATCCCCTTAACAATTATAAGGATATGTCTATCTGCATAGTTGTGATTCATCAAAGATCATCTAAAAGTCCTTAGTTGAAGATGTTAGCATATGTGTAGAGCATGATGACATGATGATATTGTATGTTGTCATTGATGTCAATATGCTGAAGTATGAACCGATATGTTGTAGTAAGCAAACTGGCAAGAGAACTGGTATGATATATAAACCGATATTTGTGAAAAAGTGAACCGGTATGTTTGTTCAAGGTGAACCGGTATGTTGGAATGAGAACCGGTATATGGAAGTTTTGTATCGGAGTTTCATTTGGCATGACTACCAGTTGGTAATCTCAGCTTCAAGGTTTCCAGTTGATGCATTCCAAGATTGTGTGATTCAACCGATGACATCTTGTGATGAGTTAGCATTGTAATGAAGACCATATAAGTGTTGCCATGTCAGCCTTGTGTGCGTGAAGGATTTCCTTGAGGATCTTGCATGGAGATTGATCCTATCTACCTTGGGAATGTGCAAAGTCTCTATAAATAATGGAGAGGGCATGATGAGTTATCATCTTCCTGAAGCAGAAAAGAATGAACATTGGAGAATGTCTTGAGATTTGTTCAAGACTGTTGTTTTTGATGCAATGTGATTAACATTCAGGATTGAACCATTTGGATTGTAAAACCTAAATGCTTAGGGTTTAGGGTTTATGCTATCTACCTATCTGTTTCCTATAAGGTCAATGATGTTTTTCATTTTGAAGTTGTTGGAAAATGTTATGTGTGTATCCAAGTGAAGAGATACTTGATTCTTGCCAGATCGGAGAAGTGTGTTGATACCTCCAGAGTGTGATTGCAGAAGAAAAGGAGCTAAAGTGGATCTTCCTTGGCATTGAGTGCTATTATCATATCAGTCTATTACCTATTGACTTCTAACCATTTCAGTAATTGGAAAATCCCTTGACTAGGTAGCTTTAATAGGCTTTTGTGTAAATCCTTTAATAGGGTGACTCAATTCAATGAGTTCTTCAAATCCTCTTGCGAGGTAATCTCTAACAGGGTTCTAACCTTTAACCAGGTGTTTATCCATCCCTTAACTGGGTGATCCATAGCAGGACCGATTCCTAGTAGAACCTATTGTAATAGTCTTTAACCTGACTAGGCTCCTAACAAAGAAGACTTCAAAAGAGTTCAAAGAGTAGCTTGTGGGTATTCATCCCCACCGTGGTTTTTCCCAGTTGGGTTTCCACGTGAAAAATCAATATGTCATGTGTGATGCCTTTCATGTGATGGTTTAGTGTTTTATGTCAAACTAGTAAAATATGTTGAACTAGCAGTCATTATATTTTTGATGATAGATTACTTCTTTATACATAAGGGTGAAGTGGAAATGAGGCATTAGATTGTATGGAAAGCTAAGGGTTTCTAGTTTATGTCTTTCACATTCTCACTATGTTTTACCAGTAGTAATCTGATGTAGACCAGTGTTATTGATTGCTAGTCATAGTTCAGTGTGTGCAGTCAAACCAGTTTAGGGAAAGTGTTTTTTCCTTTACTGATTCACCCCCCCCTCTTAGTACCGATTTGGTACTAACTGTTCATCATTTATTCATCAATTGGTATCAGAGCATCTTCCAGGTCCTCTATGTTGTAAGGTTAACCGCTTGAGGAAAAGATCCTACTCTAATGATGAAGAGGGAAGGTCCAAAGTTCAATAAAGACAACTTTATAATATGGAAGGACAGAATGAAGATATTCATCAACAGCATGGGTGCTCAACACTGGAGCTATGTTGAGAATGGTTATGTTATCCCTACTAGTACTCTCACCAATGATCAAAAGAGAGAGATTTAGGAGAATGGGCAAGTCATGGAAGCCCTAATCAAAAGTCTATCTGACATTGAGTTTATTGGTGTTCAGGATAAAGACAATCCCAAAGAAGTATGGGATGCTCTTGAGAATATCTATGGCGGTGATGAGCATGTGAAATAAGCTAAGGAAGAGATCCTTAGGGGAGAGTTTGAAGACATGCAGATGGTTGAAGGAGAGACCATTCAACAATATGGAATAAGAATCAAAACTATTGTTGGAGACATCAAGAGTGCAGGTGGTAAAATAGATGATTCCACTATTGTTAGCAAAGTCTTGAGATCCTTATTACCGATCTATGCAATGAGGGTTGCTGCTATTCAGGAGTTGAGGTCTATAGACAAGACAAAGGTATTCCTAGACTCCATCATTGCAAAGTTGACCACATATGAGCTAAATAATTATGATGGCAGTATTCAGAAGACTGAATCAACCTTTAGAGCATCTATTGCACCATCTAGAAAGGGCAAAGAAGCTAGTACCAGTGGTGAACCAAGTCAAAGAAGAGAAATGAATGATGAGGAGGTCCTGATGGAATTTGAAGCTCTTCTTGCCAAGAGACTTCCTAAAGGAACTAGTAAATACAGAGGTCAGCTCCCTTTGAAATGCTTTTCTTGAAATAGGATAGGACACATTGCTATAAATTGTCCTAATGGTGATAACAAGGACAAACCAGAGAAGTTCAAGAAGTTCAAAGGAGGAAATAGGAGAAACTATTTTGTAGTAGTTGATGAAGGTGTCATTGATGAGGAATCAAAATATGAAGAAAGTATAGACATTATGTTTGTAGCAGTTAAGGAAGATGTGTCAGACAAGAAGGCTCTTGTCTCCCGCTTTGATAATTCCAATGAGTGGATTATTGATAGTGGTTGTTCTCACCATATGACTGGTGACCAGAGTAAGTTTCTATCTCTGGAAGAGTATGATGGTGGTGTGGTTCATTTTGGTAATGATGCACCATGTATGGTAAAAGGTAGAGGGTCCATCTCTCTGAATGGAAAAAGCGGTGTTGATAATGTGTATTGGGTAGAAGGTCTCAGACAAAACTTTTTGAGTGTTTCCTAGCTCAATGTTATTGGACTCACTCTGGAATTCAAAGATGGAGTGTGTAAAATAAAAGGTAAGAGTGGTGAACTGATGGCCACCGGTATGTAGACCAAAGCTAACCTATTTCAGCTAAATGCAAATGTCAATACATGTCTTATGGCTAAGTTTGATGATAGCTAGATATGTCATAGGAGACTCTGCCATGTAAGCTTTGATAATATTGTGAAGGTCAGTAAGATCAAGGCAGTTAGAGGATTGCCTGTGATAAGAAATCCAAAGAATCCTTTGTTTAGAGAGTATCAACTAGGGAAAATGTCTTCCTCAACCTTCAAAGGTAAATCTTTCACTGCAGACAATTTACTTGATCTTGTGCATACTGATTTGTGTGGTCCTATGAAAACTAGGAGTGTGCAGGGAGATAGGTATTTTATGATTCTTACTTATGATTGCTCAAGAATGATGTGGGTCACATTCTTGAAGGACAAGTTTGAAGCCTTTGGAAAGTTCAAAGCCTTTAGAGCACTGGTTGAAAAAGAAAGCGACAAGAGGATTAAGTGCCTAAGAACTAATCAAGGAGGACAATTCACTTTCGGTGAATTAAACAAGTACTGTGAAGAGAATGACATCAAGAGGCAACTGTCTCCCCTGGACTCCACAATAGAATGGCCTAGGTGAGAGGAACACCCAGACTGTAGTTGAAGTAGCCAGAACTATGTTGATCCAAGGGAAGGTTGCTCACACTTTTTGGAGAGAAGCAGTGAGCACTGCAGTCTACACTATGAATTGGGTACTCATCAAGAAAGGTAAGGATAAAAATCCTTATGAGTATTGGACCAATAAGACACCAGTGGTAAGATACTTTAGAGTGTTTGGTAGCAAATGTTATATCAAGAGGAGTGAACATCAGAGCAAGTTTGATGCAAAATGTGATGAGGGAATATTCCTAGGGTATTCCACAAAGAGAAAAGCTCTCAAGTGTTTCAATAATAGGACTCGGAGAATTGTTGAAAGAATCAATGTTAGAGTTGATGAAACCTCTGAGAAACCTGAGGAAATCGACAGTGAGCAAGTAGGAGAGGAATTGATAGTAACCTTCTGGGAACTAGTTACAAAACAACCTAGCACTGGTAACAGTGCTCCTACACCGGTAGATGCTGATGCTGATGAAGATGAGGATGAAGAAGAAAAGCAAGAGGAAACAACTAAGATGATTCCTAGGTATGTAAAGTTGAATCATGATCCAAAGAAGATCATATGAGATAAGGATACAGGAATTCTTACAAGAAGAAAGGTTAGAGAAAATTCTTGCAAGATCTCTGAATTTGAGCCTAAAAAATTTAAAAAGGCACATAAAGATGAAGACTGGATCAAGGCAATGGAAGAGGAACTTGACCAGATAGAAAAGAATGGTACATGGTCTTTGGTACCCAAACCTAAGCATAAAAATGTCATAGGCACCAAATGGGTTTTTAGAAATAAGTTGAATGAAGATGGCATAGTGGTAAGAAACAAAGCCAGACTGGTGTGCAAAGGATATTCTCAAGAAGAAGGAGAAGACTATGGAGAAACCTTTTCTCCAGTAGCTAGATTGGAAGGAGTTCGTATGCTTCTTGCATATGTAGCCTTCAAGGGATTCAAAGTATATCAAATGGATGTAAAATTTTCATTCCTGAATGGAATACTAGAAGAGGAGGTCTATATAGAGCAACCAGATGAGTTTTCCCTATCAGAAGATAGTGACATGGTGCGTAGACTACATAAAGCCTTGTATGGACTAAAGCAGGCACCTAGAGCATGGTATGAATGCTTGCACTCCCATCTTGTGAAGATTGGATTTGAAAGAACAAGTAAAGATAGCAATATCTACTTGAAATTAGAAGGAGATTAGATTCTGATCTGTGAAGTATTTTTTGATGACATAATTTTTGGTGGAGATGACAAGATGAGTCATGACTTTGCAGATGAGATGAAGAAGGAATTTGAGATGTCACTTATAGGGGAGATTAAGTTCTTCATTGGACTACAGATTCAACAAATCAAAGATGGAATCTTTATTACTCAGTCCAAGTATGTCAAAGAGGTGTTGAAGACCTTTGGCATGGAAGACAGCAAACCGGTTGGTACACCGATGGTGACCGATTGTAAATTATCAAAAGAGAATGACTTAGTGTTGGTAAATGAGAAGGAATACCAATCAATGATTAGTAAATTGCACTATGTAGTACATAGTAGACCAGACATTGCACATGCAGTGGGCATTACTACACGGTTCTAAAAAAGCCCAAGAGAATCCCACTTGGTAGTAGTCAAGTGGATTCTTAGATATCTGAAAGGAACTATTGACTATGGATTATGGTATCCATATAGTAATGATTTCAACCTGAAAGTGTTTGCAAATGTTGATTAGGTTGGTAATGTGGATGATCAGATGAGCACAACCGGTGGTGCATTCTTTCTTGGTGGTAGACTAGTCTCATGGATGAGTAAGAAGTAGAGTTGTATCTCTCAGTCTATAGCAGAAGCGTTGTATGTTGCAGCATTTATGAACTGCACCTAGACAATTTGGATGAAGCATGTATTAAATGGCTTCAAAGTTCCTATATCTGAACTAGTAAGTATATTTTGTGACAACACAAGTGCAATTAACATCTCCAGGAATCCAGTTTTACATGCTAGAACCAAGCACTTTGAGTTCAAGTATCATTTCTTGAGGGAGAAGGTTTAGAACAAAGAGGTTGTATTGGAACATGTTTCCAGTAAGGAGCAGTTAGCAAACATATTCACCAATCCTCTACCAAAGGCTACCTTTACCTATTTGAGAGGTGAATTAGGGGTTCTACCCCTTCAAGAGCTGAACTAAAGGTGTGTGCTCCACATCAGTCAGGTTTTACATTGATATATCTTTTTCAGGATTGGTGTGTTGAAGGATGCTACTCCTTAGGGGGAGCAACATAGTGGAACATAGATGTGTATGCCTCCACTTTGGCATTCTTGTCAAAGGGGGAGAAGATGTGAAGCGGAAAAGATATCTGCCATATTGTGGAGAAGATGTGAAGCAGAAGGAGAAAGATATCTTTGTATATTTCCATCAATGCCAAAGGGGGAGATTGTTGGCATATGTGCAAAGCATGATGATATGATGATATTGTATGTTGTCATTGATGTCAATATGCTAAACTATGAACCGGTATATTGTAGTAAGCAAACTAGCAAGAGAACCAATATGATGTAAATTGGTATTTGTAAAAAAGTGAACCAGTATGTTTTTTCAAGGTGAACCGGTATGTTGGAATGAGAACCGGTATATGAAAGTTTTGTATCAGGGTTTCATTTGGCATGACTACCGATTGGTAGTCTTAGCTTCAAGGTTTCGGTTGATGCATTCGAAGATTGTGCGATTCAACTGATGACATCTTGTGATGAGTTAGCATTGTAATTGAGACCAAATAAGTGTTACCATGTCAACCATATGCGTATGAAGGATTTCCTTGAGGATATTGCATGGAGATTGATCCTATCTACCTCAGGAATGTGTGAAGTCTCTGTAAATGGTGGAGAGCACGTGACGAGCTATCAGCTTCCTAAAGAAACAAAGAATGAATGTTGGAGAATGTCTTGAGAACTTTTCAAGACCGTTGTATTCGATGCAGTTTGATTAACGGTCAGGATTGAACTGAGTGGATTGTAAAACCTAAATGCTTAGGGTTTAGGGTTTATGCTACCAACCTATCTATTTCCTATAAGGTCGATGATGTTTTTCATTTTGAAGTTGTTGGAAAATGTTATATGTGTATCCAAGTGAAGAGATACTTGATTCTTTCCAAGCTAGAGAAGTGTGTTGATACCTGTAGAGTGTGATTGCAGAAGAAAAGGAGCTAAAGTGGATATGCCTTGGCATTGAGTGTTAGATTAGTGTATTAACTATTGACTTCTAACCATTTCAGCATTTGGAAAATCCCTTAACCGGGTAGCTTTAACAAGATTTTGTGTAAATCCTTTAAAAGGGTGACTCAATTCAATGCATTCTTCAAATCCTCTTGCGAGGTAACCTCTAATAGGGTTCTAACCTTTAACTGAGTATTTATCCATCTCTTAACCAGGTGATCCCTAGCAGGATCGGTTCTTAGAAGAACCTATTGTAATAGTCTTTAACTTGACTAGGCTCCTAACAGAGCGAACTTCAAAAGAGTTCAAAGAGCAGCTTGTGGGAATTCATCCCCATCGTGGTTTTTCCTAGTTGGGTTTCCATGTGAAAAATCAGTGTGTCATGTGTGATGTCTTCATGTGATGGTTCAATGTTTTATGTCAAACTGGTAAAATATGTTGAACTAGCAGTCATTATATTTTTGATGATAGATTACTTGTTTATACATAAGGGTGAAGTGGCAATGAGGCATTAGATTGTATGGAAAGCTAAGGGTTACCAGTTTATGTATTTCACATTCTCACTGTTTTTACTAGTAGTAATCTGATGTAGACCAATGCTATTGTTGTTGGCATTATGTGAACTGGTATGTGGACATAATGACATTGTATGTTGTCATAGATGTCAATATGTTGAAGAGGTGTGAACTGGCATATGTGAGAACTGGTATAACACTGTGAACTGAAATGTGTGCCAAAGTCAAGCGGTGTGCTTGTTCAAGGTGAACCATCATATGGTTATGGGAACTGACACATGGAAGCGTTGTATGACTACCGGTTGGTAGTCTCAACTTTAGGGTTTTCGGTTGGTGTGCTTCAAGCTTGTATGGCTCAACAGGTGACATTGTGTGATGAGTTAGCATTGTAATGAAGAACAGATCATGTTGCCACATCAACATTGTGCGCGTGAAGGATCTTGCATGAAGGAGATTGTTCCTATCCACATCGGGAATAAGAGAAGTCTGTAAAATGTTGATAATGTGTGATGGGTTATCAACCACCATAAAATCGGTGAAAATGGACAATGGAGAATGTCTTGAGATTGGATCAAGACTGTTGTGACTAATGGAGTGTTCTCAACTGTTAGGATTGAACCATTTGAATTCTATAATGTAACAGGTTTAGGGTTTAGGGTTTATGCTACTGACCTATCTATTTTCCTATAAGGTCAATGTTGTGTCTCTTTCTTAGGTTGTTGGCAAAAGTTGTGTGTGTATCCAAGAGAAGGGATACATGATTCTTGCTAGACCAAAAAGAGAGAAGTGATACCTGCAGAGTGTAAGTACAGAAGGTGAAGAGGAGCTTAAGTGGATTTGCATTGGCATTCAGTGCTGTTACTAGATCATTGTAATATCTGTTGATCTCTAACCACCTCAATAGTTAGAAAATCCCTTAACAGGGTAGCCTTAACCGGCTTGCTAAAAATCCTTTAACAAGGTAACTCAGAGCTACTGAGTTCAAAATCCTTTGGCTATTGAGTTCTTGAAATATTCTAACAAGATAACCTTTAACAGGGTTTAACCCTTAACTAGGTATTGTAGCCATCCCTTAACCAGGTGATCTCTAACAGGATTGGGTCCTAGCAGAACCTTTTGTAATGTCTCTAATTGGACAAGGCTCCTAACAGAGCGAACTTCTAAAGAGTTCAAAAATAGCTTGTGGGTATTCATCTCCATCATGGCTTTTCCCAGTTGGGTTTCCATGTGAAAAATATGCGTGTCATGTGTGATGTTTTTATCTTGTGATGCTTTGCTATTGTCTATCAAACATATGATGGTTCTGTGTTTTATGCCTGTTAATAAAACATGTTGAACTAGCTGTTATTATGGTCTGATGTTAAATTACCTATTTATGCATAAGGGTGAAATGGTAGTGTAGTCTTGAGTTGAGTGAAAAGCTAAGCGTATAACTAGTTAATGCTTGTCTTAGACATTCTTAACTTTACCAGTTGCACTCTGTTTCAAACCGGTGTCACTGTCTACCAGTCATTTGAAGTGTCTTTTGTGAAACCAGTTTTGGACTATATTTTTGCCTGTACTAATTCACCCCCCCTCTTAGTACTAGTTTGGTACTATTCGTTCATCATTAACTTATCAATTGGTATCAAAGCATCCTCCAGGTCCTCTGTGTTATAAGCTTAACTACTTGAGGTAAAGATTCCAGTCAAATGATGAAGAGGGAAGGTCCAAAGTTTAAAGGAGAAAATTTTAGTATATGGAAAGATAGAATGAAGATATTCATCAGAAGCATGGGTGCTCAACACTGGAGCTATGTTGAGACTATCTATGTTTCTCCTACTGGTACCCTTACCAATGACCAAAAGAGAGAGATGTAGGAGAATGGGCAAGTCATGGAACCCCTAATCAATAGTTTATCTAACATTGAGTTTATTGATGTTCAGGATAAGGTAAATCCCAAAGAGGTATGGGATACTCTTGAAACTATCTATGGTGGTGATGAGCATGTAAAAATGGCTAAGGAAGAAAGCCTTAGAGGGAAGTTTGAAGATATGCGGATGGTTGAAGGTGAGACCATTCAACAGTATGGAATAAGAATCAAAATCATTGTTGGAGATATCAAGAGTACATGTAGTAAAATAGAAGATTGCAGTGTGGTAAGCAAAATCCTAAGATCCCTATTGCCGGTCTATGCAATAAGGGTGGCTACTATTCAGGAGTTGAGATCAATAGACAAGACTAAGGTATCCTTAGACTCCATCATAGCAAAGTTGATAGCCTATGAGCTAAATAGTTTTGATGGCAGTGTTCAAAAGACTGAATCAGATTTTAAAGCTTCTGCTATTCCATCCAGAAAAGGAAAAGAAGCTAGCACTAGTGGTGAACCAAGACAGAGTAGAGAAATGGATGATGAGGAGATTCTGATGGCATTTGAAGCTCTCCTTACTAGGAAACTTCCTAAAGGAACTGACAAATACAAAGGTAAGCTACCTTTGAAATTCTTTTCTTGCAACCAAATAGGACATATTGCTATAAATTATCCTAATGGTGACAACAAGGACAAACCAAAAAGGTTCAAGAAATTCAAAGGAGGAAACCACAGAAACTATTTCATGGTGGTTGATGAAGGTGTCACAGATGAAGAATCAGAGGATGAAGAAAATGAAGATATTGAGTTTGTTGCTATCAAAGAAGATGTGTCAGACAAGAAGGCTCTTGTCTCCTAGTTTGATAATTCCAATGAGTGGATCATTGACAGTGGTTGTTCTCACCATATGACTAGTAACCAAAGCAAGTTTCTTTCCTTGGAGGAGTATGATGGTGGTGTGGTTCACTTTGGCAATGATGCACCATGCATGGTCAAAGGTAGAGGGTCCATTTTTCTGAATGGAAAGAGTAGTGCTAACAATGTGTATTGGGTTGATGGTCTCAGACACAACCTTCTAAGTGATGCCCAACTGAATGACAGTGGACTCACTCTGAAATTCAAGAATGGAATTTGCAAAATCAAAGGAAAGAATGGTGAATTGGTGGCCACCTGCATGAAGACCAAAGGTAACCTATTTCATCTGAATGCAAATATAAGTACATGTCTTATGGCTTAATTTGATGATAGCTGGATATGGCATAGAAGACTCTACCATGTAAACTTTGATAACATTGTGAAAGCTAGTAAGATCAAGGCAGTTAGAGGATTGTTGGTGCTAAGCAAATAGGATAAAACCTTATGTACAGAGTGTCAATTGGGGAAAATGTCTTCCTCAACCTTTAAAGGTAAATCTTTCACTGCTGACAGCTTACTTGATCTTGTGCATATTGATTTGTGTGGTCCTATGAAAACTAGGAGTGTGCAGGCTGATAGGTACTTCATGATTCTCATTGATGACTGCTCAAGAATGATGTGGGTCACATTCTTGAAAGATAACTCTGAAGTCTTTGTAAAGTTTCAATCTTTTAGAGCATTGGTGGAGAAGGAAAGCGGTAAAAGGATCAAGTGCTTGAGAACTAATCAAGGAGGGGAATTCACTTCTGGTGAATTCAACAAGTATTGTGAAGAACATGGCATCAAGAGGAAATTGTCTACCCCTCGGACTCCATAGCAGAATGGCCTAGTAGAGAGGAATAATTGGATTGTGGTTGAAGTAGCTAGAACCATGTTGATTCAAGGAAAGGTAGCTCACACCTTTTCGAGAGAAGTGGTGAGCATTGTAGTCTACACAATGAACCAGGCACTTATCAAGAAAGGTAAGGAGAAAGCTCCTTATGAGTATTAGACCGGTAAGACACCTATGGTTAGCTACTTTAGAGTGTTTGGCAGCAAATGTTACATCAAGAGGAATGAACACTAGAGCAAATTTGATGAGAAATGTGATGAGGGAATATTCCTTGGATATTCCACTAAGAGCAAAGCTCTCAAGTGTTTCAACAATAAGACTCGGAGAATTATGGAAAGCATCAATGTAAGAGTTGATGAAACCTCTGAGAAAATTGAGGAAACCGATAGTGAGCAAGTGGTAATCGAACTGGTTGCAACCTTCTGGGAACCGGTTGTTAGTCAATTGAGTACCACTAATAGTGTTCCTACATCGGCAAATGTAGATGCTGATACTGATGGAGATGAGGATGAAGAAGAAAAGCAAGAGGAATCCATCAAGACCATTCCTCGGTATGTCAAGCTAAATCATGATCCTAGTCAAATAATAGGAGATAAGGATGCAGGAATCCTTACAAGGAGAAAGGTTAGAGAAAACTTATGTATGATCTTTGAATTTGAGCCTAAATCATTTAAAGAGGCACATAAAAATGAAGACTGGATCAAGGCAATGGAAGAGGTACTTGACCAGATAGAGAAAAATGGTACATGGTCCTTGGTACCTAGACCGGAGCATAAAAATGTCATTGGTACCAAATGGGTCTTCAGAAATAAGCTAAATGAGGATGGCATAGTAACTAGAAACAAAGCTAGATTGGTATGAAAAGGATATGCCCAAGAAGAAGGAGAAGACTATGGTGAAACCTTTGCTCCTATAGCCAGATTGGAAGGAGTTCATATGCTTCTTGCATATGCAGCTTTTAAAGGCTTCAAAGTATATCAAATGGATGTAAAATCTGCATTCTTAAATGGTGTACTTGAAGAGGAGGTGTATATGGAACCTTTAACAGGGTTTAACAAGGTAACCTTTAACAGGGTTTAACCCTTAACTAGGTATTGTAGCCATCCCTTAATCGAGTGATCTCTAACAGGATTGGTTCCTAGCAGAACCTTTTGTAATGTTTCTAACCGAACAAGGCTCCTAATAGAGTAGACTTCTAAAGAGTTCAAAAATAGCTTGTGGGTATTCATCCTCACCCTAGTTTTTCCCAATTGGGTTTCCACGTGAAAAATATGCATGTCATGTGTGATGCTTTGCTATTGTCTTTCAAACATATGATGGTTCTATGTTTTATGCCTATCAATAAAACATGTTGAACAAGCTGTTATTATGATTTGATGTTAAATTACCTGTTTATGCATAAGGGTGAAATGGTAGTGTAGTCTCAAGTTGAGTGAAAAGCTAAGTGTATAACCAGTTAATGCTTGTCTCAGACATTCTTAACTTTACCAGTTGCACTCTATTTCAAACCAATATCATTGTCTGCTAGTCATTTGAAGTGTTTTCTATCAAACCAGTTTTTGACTGTATGTTTGCCTGTATTGATTCACACCCCCTCTCTCGGTACTAGTTTGGTACTATTCATTCATTATTAAGTTATCAATTGCTTACTAGTCATAGTTCAGTCTATGTAGTCAAACCAGATCAGGGAAAGTGTTTTTTCCTATACTGATTCACCCACCCCTCTCAGTACCAGTTTGGTACTAACTATTCATCATTTATTCATCAAAAGAATGTCTTGTGAGTTAGTTATTTGTGTATCGGTATTGGTAACAAGTAAACAGTAAATTCAAATTGGTGTACTTTAAGTTGTAATTTTCAAAATGACCATTTTATTATAATGCTAATAAATCTCAATGGATAAATAAGGAATGTCAACACATTTTTATTTATCCTGCCTTTCCTGTGAATCTCTCGAGCTCCTATGTGATCAAAGGTGATTTGAATCTTGCTAAGCTTTATTTGTGCAGAAAATTCAAGACAACGATAGTGGTGTTTGGTACTCCCAAGGAAAAGGTATTCAACCTCATCTGGGAAAATATTGTTTGAAGGTCATCATGGCGGTGCCGATATTGATTCCTATGTTATTTGAAGCTATCAAAGAACCCCAACCCGAGTTCAAGCTGCACCCGATGAAAGTCGATGAAATTGACATGACTAGTGCTTTATCATCTGTGCCCTTTGGTGTATTTTTGGTAGAAGATATTCGCTCCTACATTCATTGTGAGCTCTAAGAGATTGGGGACAAGTTCATTCGAAATGAGTTTAAATGGTTCTGTGTTAATGATCAATTGAAGGCAGAATTTCTATCTCTGAAGACCAAGGGTTTGGCTAATGTTGTTGATTTTCCTTATCAGTTTCATGACAACTAGGTTAGGTATGTACTGAGTAGGGTTCATGATCATTTTTTGTGTCTGGAAGCTCAAGCACCAATCAAGATTACAAAGGAGGTGATTTGAAGAGTGACAGGGTTTAGTGCAACCGGTGAAGCATTAACCCTAAGATCGATTTCATCGTTTGAAGTCTTCGGTTAACCAAATCTCAATGTGATAGTGGAGAAATGACAATCACACATATTGAGGATGTTGAAGTAAGATTTTCCTTTGCAGTACTATGTTACAAGGTTTATCACTATGTTACAGGGTTTATCAATCAAGCTAGATGAACAGTGTGTCGAGTGGTGCCATACATGCTGGCTATAAAATTATCAAGGAGGATGCAACCTATGATATTTGTGAGATAATTAAAAGTAAATTTATAGTGAACATGGAAATAATTAAGAAGGACAAGAAACAATCCTTCAAATATGGCTCACTTCTGCTATGTATATTTTTCTATGTGCAAAACATTTTCCTCGGTAAGGGTAAGTTAGTATGGTCTGAAGAGAAACCTATCATGGTTTAGATAGGTGAATGTCTAGGGATATAGTAGATAAGTTTGGTGAAACAATGTGGGGATACTTTAAGGAATTCCAAATTAGAATGCACAAGGGGGAAAGAATTCCAACCGGAATAGTACAAAAATACAAAGACAACATTTGTTTTCTTGTAGATACAGATTGTTGTATCATTCAAGCAGTTCAACCCAAAACCTATTGGGTTCCACCTATGGGATATGAGGTTGTAGAAGATATTATTAAAATTCATGTCAATATGCTATTGTCCAAACTGGTAGACTCGAAGGCAAAGAGATTTGGAACTTGTAAGGAGGAAAGCTCCAAAATAAAATAGGAAGTTCAAGTGCCAATTATGAAAAGAAAAGTGCGAAGAATGATTGATACTCTTGACAAGAAATATGGAGGTGAAGCATTCAGTGTCACTACCTCCACTGGTGCTAGTGAGCAAATAGGGGACAAACCAAATAAAGATGAAAAATTAACAAGAGAGAAGAACAAAGTGTCAAAGACAAAACCAAAGGGGACTGCAACAACCAAGTCTACAACATATACAAAAAATAATGATTCAGGTACTCCTATATCATCCCCAAGTAAAGATAGATTAGTAGGAGTGACACATTACAGAAAGAAGAAGAGTGAATGAAAGGTTGATTCAAAGCTCAAAAAGGATGAGAAAGAGGGTGATATCACTGACACCCAATTAGATGTGGAAATTAAAGAGGTTAGAAGGAGTAGAAGAAACAAAGATTCAATAATTGATGAATTGGTCAATGGGATCAAAGCATTTGGAGGTTTATTTGGTGTTGGGAGAACATATTCCCTCAGTAATGAAGAAAACAAAAGGAAAATTGAAGAAGCCTTGATCTGGAACTTGCACAAGTTTTGTCGGACTCCTAGTGAATTATACGACATAATCCCATCAGATTTGCAAAATCAAATTGAAGGGAGATGGAAAGCATCTCTAGCTACTGAAAAGGAACTCAGAATAAAAGCACTCATGGAAGTGCAACATGAATTAGACCTTGATAAAGCTTCACTAGTGGCTAAAGTATGCATTCAATATTTTAAAATAAGGAATAGAACTAGGAGAGTGGTAGTAGGTGAAGTTGGAGGAGTTCACGTTGAAGGTGTTGCCTTGTGGAAGAAAATTATGGATCAGAAAAAGGAAGCTAAAGAAGAAATAGCAAAAGGAACAAAATAGGATCTAGGTGTAGCTGCTCTTGACAAAGGGAAAGGTAAGGTAAAAGACTCCACTGGAGACTTTGATACTTTCATAGTTGAGGAAATCATAGGAAATGTTATGTTAGACATTCCTAAGCTGACAAAGGATGTTGAATAACTGGTTCACACTTCACTGGTGAAGGAAGCTGATCAAACTATGCTTCCCAGTCAAGATGAAGTGATAGTTGAAGACATTCCTTATGAGGATACACCTCACAGAACCTTATTGACACCAAATCCTATTCTCTCTAAAGAAGGAAAAGAGGAAGAGAAGAAAACAAAGGAAGGAAAAGAGGAAGAGAAGAAAGAAGAGGATAATAAAGCAATGATGGGTAGTCCTCCAACAAAGAGGAAGTTAAATTTAGAAAATGAAAGTGAGAAGAAGTTAATAATTATCACAACAACTAGTTCAGAAGTTGAGACTGTCAAAAAGGAAGATGAAATAGAGAAGGAAGAAGAGGGAGACTTGGGCATTGATATAAAGAAAATGACTCCCAAGTAGCTGATGAAGGTTTTAGAAATATTGAAAATGCAAGCTAAAAAGGCTAAGCTAAGAGAAAGAAAAAGAAAGGAAAGAATTCTCAATTTTGCCAAAACAATTCTTTCTGACCTAATTCCTAACATTGTTATTGATAATACTGTCCCCATCATTGATCAATTAAATACTCTCATTACAACAATTAGTTAAGATGCAACCAATCTAGAGAAGGTTGTAGTAAGGCAATATGAATCAAAGAGAGGAGATAGTTTAATGGAATAAATATTAGTTGGAAAAGTTGCCCTCTCTACCCTAATAGAAGAAGTCAGAAATATACTTCAGGAAGTTGGTCAATTACTGGTCAAATCTTCAAGTTTTAATGATTTCATTAGAGATCTTGAAGACAAAAACAAATTAGACTCAAAAAGAAATTCAAGATCTAATAAGTTATTTTGATCCTCTCACTAGTTCAGCATCAACTTTCACTGGCAAAGTCAAACAACTTAATCAAGAAATCAGAAGGTTGAAAGAAGAAGAGGACAAACAAGGTCTTAGTTTGTTAGAGTTATAGTGCTACCTGGCACCAATTATTGACTTGATGAAAATGAACATTAAATAAACCAAATGCTTCATAAATTAACCTGACTACAAAAAGGTTGATGATATGGAGGTTTTTTTACATTGTTACATGGCCACTTCACCACCATGAAACAAGTAAAATCTTCATGGGAATCCTCCTTGAAAGTAGCTAAAGAAAATTTCAAGGATTTTTTACTTTACTTTAAATAAAATAAGTCCTTTTGTATAGTCTTTGCCATTGATGGCAAAAGGGGGAATTTTAGAGTCTTGTATAGTGTGAGTTATAAGGGTCAGAAACAGGGGCCAGTACCGACACAATTTTGTAATGTTTTGTAGTATTTTCCACCAATGCCAAAGGGGGAGTTTGTTGGAATTCTGATGCATTTTGTATGAATGGTGAATGATATGGTTGTCATTGTTGGAAACATCATTTCCTAAGTCCTCACAGTTTATAAGCAATAAGTTGACAGGTATAAAGTGGTTAACCGACTAAGCAGTGAGTAGACCGGCACATAAGAGGATAGCCGATAAGCAGCAAGTAGATTAGCATAGAAGAGGTCAACTGGAAAGCAAAGAGTAGACTAGCACATCAGTATAGAAAAGGTAATCAGTAAGTAGATTTTGATTGGTACACTGGTAGAGTCTATAACTGATAGACTCGTAACGTTCAGTTAACATCCAGATAAATCGACAGTCTTCTCTAATCAACCGATGAACTTATCGACATGAATGACTATTTTTGGCAGAGATTCCTGAAATGATTTTTGAGAGTGATTTATGGCATGGTAATAGAATTTTGAATAGAATTTTTTGGAGGGAAAAGTTGGCAACAGATCCAAACGGTATTAAATTCACTTAATTCATTTCTGATGAGGTTGTTGCTCATGCAGAGAGTGTGGTGAGAAAGCGTGAATAGAGGGAGAGAAAAGCATATTCCAGAGCTGAAGGCCATAGGACCAACATAAGTACAAAGCCGAAGGATAGAGAACCGACAAAGTGCAAAGCTGAATGTATAAGCAGGAAATCGGTGGTGTGTAGAGAAGATTCAACCAGTGTAGATAGAGTTTGTTTTTATATTGTGATCTGATCAAGCTATTGGTAGCTACTCTGGCATATCATCTTCATGTTGCTTTCTAACCATTGCAACCAAAATCCCTTATTAGGGTGGACTCTAATAGGTCCCATTGTAAAAATCCTTTAACAGGGTGTCATCTTAATTGATGATCTTAAGACCTTTAACAAGGCTACCTCTAATAGGGTAAAGGCAGTGATAGGCCTTAGAAAAAATCCCTTAAATGAGTGACACCTAATAGTGTCTTTGTAATCTCCTAATAGGGATGGCTTCTTACCTAGCATACTCCAGAAAAGTATAAATTTTGTGAGTTCCTACTCACACCGTGGTTTTCTCCCATTTGGGTTTCCATGAGATAAATCTTGGTGTCACTGTGTATCTTTTCATGCATGCATAATCTTCTGTAGTAAATGTTTACATTGATGAATGATAAGTTAGTGTAAATTAGAGTTAAATATTTTAATTGGATAAAACCGATAAAGTGATGATTCATCCCTCCCCTCTCAGCACCGCTTGGGACTAACAACTTTAAGATAAATTGAATTCTTCTAAGGAATTCATTCTTGTCCTATAGGAGAGATTGCCATCTGTTCAGGCTAGGAGGAAGAAACTTTTGCAGAATAAGGATAATGATGAGAAAGATGCACTTAATGAAAGGTTTCTGAAGTTGAGTAAGGAAAAGATAGTTATGAGGAATGAAATACAAGTTATAACTATGAGGATGCCTAAAGAGATTGAGGACCAGAAGAAAAAGGAATAAAATCTTATTGTATCTCAGAAGAACAAATTTGAAGAATGTGAAAGGTTGGTTCATGAGAATGCTATGCTGAGAATTGATTTAGTACAATCTCAAAGTAATGAATAAGAGCTTGAGAGACAAATGATAATTCTGAGACATGATCTAACTATTGCAAGTGAGTATAAAGAAAAATTCAAGATTAGTTCACCACAACTAGATAAGTTATTGAAGAGACAAAGGAAGAATGGAGATTCTAGTGGACTAGGATTTGAACAAGGATAGAGTTCCAGTACTACAAATGAAGATCAAAACCATAAGGCACCGGTAAGGAAGTTTATTGCTTATAAATTTACTGGTAGATGCTTTATTTGTAATAAATTTGGTCACATGGCTAGGTAATGTAGAAATAGAGCAAATTAGAACCCTTATTCTACTCTTGGTCAATGTTCTAAATATAATAAGTATGGTCGTATGATATAAGATTGTAGAATTAATGTTAAATGTTATTCATGTGAAAAATTTGGACATATGTCTAATCAGTGCATGTCAAACAATTACAATAATTTTAGCAAAGAAATTCAAAAGAACAACATTACATGTTATGCATGTAATGAGGTTGGACATATTGCTAAGTTCTATAGAAGCAAGAATCCATCGGTTGGCAATGAAGGATCAAATGACAAACGAAAAGAGAAGGTTAATGAAATTAGGCAAGATCATACCTAGAGATGGGTCAGGAAGTCAGAAGAACAATCAGCAGATGGTAATGCACTGGTTACTCAACTGACAGAGGAGGTTTCTCCTGCACTGACAAGAAGCTCATCTAGTAACTAAGGTAGATGCCTTAGGGGTAAGAAAATTCATGAATATGATGCATATGCCACGGGAAGAGGTTCTGGAAGATGTTCCAGACATTGGAGATGCTTATCCAGCATGTAGATGTTTGATCGAGATCTGGTATCTTCCACCAAAAGTCATTGATGTCAATGAGAGATTAGGGTTTCTTGGAGGATAAAAGGTCGAATTCACTTCATTTTTGATCACTTTGCATTTAGAATGATTCAGAGTGATTCAGAGGAAGTCTAAGGAAAATCAGTGTGATTGATATCATCTTGAGCAATTTCACTAGCGATTGAAAGAGGTCTTTAGGATTTTTCACCAATAGCAATTCAAAGGTATTTATCTTCAATCATGGAAGTGGGATCCTCATCTAGACCTATCTTTGTTGCAAATATGACTATTGTTGAGGTCAAAGACCATCCCAGACTAATTTTCAAGCAATATCTGCATGTTGCTACCCTGGACAATTCGGTTGGAGCTTTTTCCCGTGTCCCGGAAGGAGTTGTGTATGTCGAAGATGTAAGAGCTTACATTCATTGTCATATTGAGGATTTGGGAATGATTGATATTAAGAGAATTTACATGAATGAGCTAATGGGAGATTCTAGAAAGATTAAGCCCGAATTCCAGCATATTGTGGTTTTAGGGTTTACAAGCATTTTGGATATTCTAGAATTTGAAGATGAAATTGTTAGGTATGTTTTAAGAAGAGTGCATGGAGATTTTATTTGGTTGGATAAACCATATAAGATTATGAAGGAGGCCATCAGGGCAATCAATGGTTTATCACAAGTTGGACAATGTTCAAAGAAGAAATTTTTAAATGATTAGGTCAACAAGATTATTGACACAACCTTAGACAAGTGGTCAATGAGGATTAGTACTATCGCCGACCCAGACATTAGATTCAGAAGCCTTCTCATTGGTTACAAGGTAACATAATGAAACCAACTAAATTCTATTTTTAGCTCCTACATTTATGCAACTCATAAAATGACAAGGGAGAATGAGAAGTTGGATCTATGTGGTTGGATTTTGGATAAACTGTTGATAAACCTAGGAAAGATTAAAGGAGAAAAGAAAGGAACATTCCAGTATGGTAACCTAATTGTTTGTTTAATTCTATTTTTCATCAATGAGACTCCTGATTTTGGGAAGAGAAAATGGGCATTCGATATCCCGGTAGGGAGGCAACTAAAATAGTCAATTGCTACATTGGGTATTCAAAGAGATGACAAAGTGTGGGGTTACTTTAAAGCATTTCAAAAGGATATGAATTCTAGGATGAGGGTTTCCAAGCACATTGCTAATAAGTACTTAATTGACATATGCTTCATGGTCAAGAAAGATGAAACTTTGATGGAAGCTGTAAGGCCCCAAAAGATTTGGATTGAGGAAATGGGTTATGAAGTTGATGCACAAATTCCTGATGCTTATGCACAAATGCTAAATGATGCATTGGTAGATGAAACTACAAAAAGATTTGGTACTACTAAGAAAAAGATGCAAGAGGTTGAAACTGAGTTCAACCAGAAGAAGAGAGAGAAGTAGGAAGACAAGGCAAGTAAGTTTGTTGAAAAGGTTTCATGAGACATCAAAGAATTGATTGATGTTGTCCCAGAGAAAGGCAGGAAGAGGAAAGAACCATAAATATTCATTGATCCTATTGCATCAGAATCTACATCTGAGGATGACACACCCCTAGCATTCAAAAGGGTATTGAGGAAGTAAAGTGAAGAGACCAAGGTAGAGGATAAGAAGAAATCGATTAGGAAAGTCATTATCAGGGTACCAATAGAG
Organism: Cryptomeria japonica; assembly: GCF_030272615.1. NCBI lineage: Eukaryota > Viridiplantae > Streptophyta > Pinopsida > Cupressales > Cupressaceae > Cryptomeria > Cryptomeria japonica. Next base: position 37,149,559 of record NC_081410.1, on the reverse strand, counting down.
AGAAGAGAACCTAAAGAAATACCTTCAGCCCCATCCAGTACTAGAAGGAGAAAGAAGAAGGATGAGATTGAATCTAGTAATGTAACTACCATTCCACCAAAGACTTGTGCAAAGTTAGTTGATGAAATTACTAAAGATGGTATGTTAAAGAATGTGCAGTTTTATTATGAACATTTAGATAATGATAGACAAAGAGAGGCAGAGGAATCAACTTTGTTGTATTTGGATATCTATAAGAAAGCCTTGATAGAAATTGAAAACTAAATACCGACACAATTGTATGATATTTTAGATGCTAGAAGACTATCATCAATGCAAGAGGACATTCATATAAAGATACAAGAGTTGTTATATGTTTGTGTTTCTATTGCTCTAGAGGAGATGGACAAGACACTTGAGGTTGCAGATAGAAAAATATTTAATAGCAAGCATAGAATAATCAGTCTTATGTTAGGTAGAGTAAATGAGATAATAAAGGAGAGACACAAGGCATAGGTTAAGTTATTTGAAGAGAACCATGGTTTTTATACTTCACTAGAACCTAAGAAAGATACTGCAGACATCCCAATTCAAGGGAAAGATAAGGGTATTATGGGTTCTTCACCCTCAACTTTGAAAAAAATAAAGATAGTAGATATTGAGCCCCTGGTAGATACAAATGTATAGGTAAATGTTGAGATACCGGTATATATAGAGAGAGAAAAGGTTGATAATGTATAGGTTACTAATGTTGAGGACAACAGTCCTTCGGATTAGTTTGTACAGGATGAGATTACAGTTTCTAGGGAGGAATCAAAAGTTACAGAGATTGCACCAAGTGGCGAAGCCACTAGTGCAAGTGAGGAAGCTATAAAGGTTAAAACTTCAAAGGAGAAGAAAGGGGAATCGGGTAGGGAACTGGTAGTTAGTCCATCATTGTTGTCAATGACACCTCATAGGTTGAAAAGAAAAGAATAATTGAGATTGTTGGCATTGCACACTCCAATGAGAAATTGTAGGTGATTGAAGGTATTGTCATTGATGGAAACCTTGCAATCCTATGGCACCAACAGACACCAACACCGATAGCAAAAAAGATGATTACCAACACCCTAGTCGACAGGATTTTGATTATTGTATATTATATTTAATTGTAATATCTTTTTGTAAGCCAATGAGACGTATTGTAGTAAGAATCATATATAAGTATGAGATCTTGTAGATCATTTAAGATGTGGATATGGGAAGATTATTGGAGAAATAATATGTGAATATTAAGGCAGATTTTGGAGTAAGGTTTATAGTTATTCTATGAGCTTAAACCGCCACTGAACCTGGCATAGCAGATGTTGAACTAAAGTAGTACATCATATTGGATTTAAATAATCCATTTTGTAAGTCAGTGAGACTTCCTTTTTGTAATTAAGTAGTGAGATTTAGGCAGTTGGCCTTCCCACATGTGCAGGCCCCTTTTGTAAGTAGTATCCATTCATTAGCTAGTGAGTGAATATTGTGGGTCACAAATCCCATCAAGGTTTTTCCCACACTGGGTTTCCTCATTAAAAATCTTGTGTTATGGTGTGCTTTCTATGTTGTTCTTATTGTTCACATTTACTGCATTAATTCTTGTTTATCGGTACACTATTTTGGAAAACAATTTATTTAATAAGGTCAAAAAATCTATTAACTGGCAAGATACTAATTCACCTCCCCCTCTCAGTATCTTTGGGAATCCTAACAATTGGTATCAGAGCCTGGTCCTCTTTTTTCAAAATCCTAATAGCTTGAGGGAGATTTCTGACACTGGTATAGATGGATAACTTGAGAAAGCAATTGGAAATAACTCTTTCAGATTATGATGCTAAAAAGTTGAAGAATATAAAACATGAAGATGGTCTGAAGGTTGCACAGGAAATCATTCAAGGACTTCAGGAGAATCTTACTATTGCTAGAAAGAAAAGAAGAGAACTTCAACATGAGAAGATACATAATGATGATGATGAAAAGGAAACCCTTAATGATCTTGTAAGCAAGATTAAGCAAGAGAACATGACCTTGAGGAATGAGATGCAAGATATGACTATGAGATTTTGTAAAGACATTGAAGACAGAAAGAAGAATGAAGATGACTTAGCTAGAAGAATCAATGATGCTGGAACTGAAAATCTAAGACTCAGTCATGAAATGATATGTTAAAGACAGATTTGATTCACTTGGAACATGATAAAGCTGAACTCATGAGGCAGAAGGATTTCTTGGAAAATGAGTTGGCTACTGCAAATCAACACAAAGAGAAACTCAAGAAAAGTTCAAAAGAACTTGATGATATGCTGAAAAATCAAAAACCTAATGGAGATACTAATGGACTTGGCTTTGAAGTTGGTGAAAGCTCTGGTACTGCAAATAATCATGATCATAGTAAACCAGTAAGACAACCCAATGCCTACAAATTTAATGGGAAATTCTTTAACTGCAACAACAAATTAGTGTAGATCTAGAAACTATCAGAAAACTAATGAACCCACCGGTTAATGTTCTAAATACAACAAAATTGGTCATAATTCAGAAAACTGTAGAATAAATGTAAGATGTAATGTTTATGGAAGATTTGAACTCTAATCTAATCAATGCTGAACACATACCGGCATAGGATATGGAAAAGCTATTCAGAAAAATAATGTGACTTGTTATGCTTGTAACAAGATTGGACATATTGCAAAATTCTGTAGAAGTAAGACATCACCGACAAATAACAAAGGACCCAGTTTAAAAGGTAAAGAGAAGGTTGAAGAGGTAAAGCAATAATTTTCAAAACAATGGATTAGAAAGAGAGATCAGAATTATGATGAGACTATTCCTTCATTGGTAGAATAGAGTATCACTCCATCGACAGGAGATTCTCCATCTAGCTGAAAAGAAACCCTTTAGGGGTATGTCAACTAATTGAAAATCATGCTAGTTTACCCTCGGTTGATGGTAAGAAGATGAATTGCTTCTTTACTAGAAGATGAGTTAAGTTTAACTTAACCGACAAGCATTTATTGTGGTAGTTGAAGGAAATGACATTATAAAGCAAGTGTTTTTCACTCTTTTTCACTCACTGAGCATTCAAATTTCCTAAGAGCGCAAAAAACCCAAGCGAAGGCATCCACAGCGAGAAGTGAAGCAAAATATTTCAAGAATCCAAACCTAAAGGTAGATTAAGGTATTTATCAAATGGCTTCCTCCTCTGCACCTGAATTCATTGTAAACCCTATTGTTTTTGAAGTGGTTAAACGCCCTAGGCCTGTATTCAAAATCATACCCAAAGTAGCGAAGCAGGATGATACCCTAGGTTCATTCTCTTAAATCCTTGAAGGAGTTGCATATGTAGAAGACCCTAGGATATACATACATTGTCATATTGAGGAACTAGGTGATGATGAAATTATGAACATGTATAGGACTATAATTTATGATGAGAATGGTATTGTGAAACCAAAACATAAGATCATAGAAACCCTAGGTTTTGTGGAAATACTTAGTATTCTTGATTTTCCTAAGGAAGTCATGAGAATTGTACTCAGTAGAGTTCGTGGAGAATTCTTTTGGCTCGATTCTATCCATAAGATCACTAGAGAAGCAGTAAAGGAAGTGACTGGCTTACCTTCCACAGGTAGTAGGCCTGACAAATCTAAGAAAGTTCCAAATAATATTATGATAAAATTAACTGGTGCAACCCATGACAACAAATCCTTAAGAGTGAATGATGTGAAAGATATAAATGTCAGATTCATTAGCATGATACTAGGATACAAGACTACACATGCTAACATATTAAACTTTGTTTCTATTTTATGTATCAAGAGTGCTTATGACATGGTGAACACTAATGCTAAGGTAGATATATGTGAATGGCTAAAGGATGAATTGATTGATAATCTGAAGAAAAGGTGATAAGAAAGGTACTTTCAGATTTGGTAATCTACTTGTGTGCCTATTGCTATACATTACTAAGGAAGTTCCCAGTGTAGGCAAGAAAGAATTTGGTTTTGACATACCAATAGGAAAACAACTTTTGGATATCCTTACCGGCATGGGAGATGACAGGGAAAACAACATAATTGAATACTTCAAAGCATTTAAGGCTAGAATGAAAATAAGGGAAAGGTTATCTCAAAGCATAGTTGACAAATATCAGAAGGATATATGTATTTTTATAAAGAAAAATGAAATCTGGATGGAGGCAGTGGTTCCTAGAACTATTTGGGTGACAAAAATGGGTTATGAGGCTGATGTAAACATAATTGAGACATATTCCAAAGCCCTACTTGAAGCCCCTAGAGAACTTGAAGAGAAAATATTTGGTAGTGCTGAAACCATTGAAAGCAAAGTACAAAAAGTTAGAAAAAGGAAGAAAAGAGAGGAAACTATTAGAAAAGCATCAAAATAGGTGAAAGAGATCAAGGAAAATATATTGAATATCACTGGTATTAAGGAAAGTGACTTGAAAGGGTTACAACTAGAAGCTCACCTCTCACCAATTGGAACTTCATCTAACAGTGAAATCCTAGCTAAGTTTAAGAGAGTAGAAAGGAAAAGAAAACCTTCAGTGGCACCCTCTCCTGCACCAAAGAGAACAAGAAGGAAACAACAGGTAGTAAGTCCCCCAACAAATAAAATGACACCAAGGAAGAAGAAGGAAAAACAAGTTATTCCTCCTTTAGACAATATTTTAAATGAAATAACAGATGAAGGAAACTTGTCTAATGTCAATAAATTGTATGATACTCTTACTAATGAAGAAAAGGAAAGCATAGAAAATAGTATCATTCTACACTTAGATATTTATAAGAAATTTTTGATAGAAGTTGTAGATGATTTACCGAGTGACTTGTATAGGAGACTTGATGCAAAGATACTAGCTATTATGGAATTGGACAAGAAAATAAAGATAGAAAAATTGCTTGCAATTTATCCAATTAAATCAGCAGATGAAATTGATGAATTAATAAGTGAGGTAAATAGGACAATATTTTCTAGTGGTCACCAACATGTAGGTTTAATGGTTGGCAGAGTGACTGAAATCTCTGAAGAGACAACAGATAAATGGGATATCTTCTTTGTGGAGAAAGAAAAACAAGAAGAGCTCAAACAACCCAAAACTTTCAGAGTTTACCAAAGGATAAGGAAAAGGTAAAGGCAAGGTAGGTGGACCTCCAAGCATAAAAGTGATAGACAACTTGACCCCACCTCCTTCTGATACTCCACTAGTTGAGACTATTGATACACCACCGATAAATGATAATGTTGTGTTGGAAACAACACATGAGGACACCAATCCTGATTCAGAAGTTTTATACACAATGGATAGTGATACACAAGAGGTAAATATTGGGGTTGATAAGGAAACCATTGTGAAAAGAAAGATGTCGCTACTAAGCCATCGGTTGACTATATTGCAGTTGATAATGTTGAGATTGGGGTTGAGACACAACTTGAGAAAACTGAACAATCAGTTGATCCCCTAGTTACTGGAATGGATACTAACAATACCATTAATACCAACACTGAAAAACCTACAAAGTTAGAGAAACCAGCTGATAACATAGAGAAACTAGTTGAGATACTGATAGTGGACAGTACAAAGGTGCATACTGAGAAATCAGCAGTGAATACCACTGAGACTTCATCAGAGAAACTAACAGTAGAAAGTACAATGAAACCCACTGAGGTACAGGTTGAGAAACGGGAAGACAAAAAGGTTGAGTCACAGGTTCATGCGGAGACAATACCACCGGCAACAACTGAGAAGCCCAAACCTTTGCTGATAAAAATGCAAACACAAACTGACCTACCAGAGGTCAATATAAGCAAAGAGGTTACTCACACTGGTGGAATGCAGATTGTTAAGGTAGTTGGACAATCATCTGGTTCTTCCATGACAGAATTCAAACCAACTAATGTAACAGAGGTATTATTGGAATCAATTAAGAAAATAATAGAGTGTAATGCACTAGCATATAAGGCTATTGATGATACCATTCCTATTCTAAAATTGATTGCACCCAAGTGCAATGTGGACAATAAAGATTCTTTAAGTCAATTAGACACATTGTCTAATTATATCACTGGTAACATATTGATAGTTGAACAGATAAATGAGGAGACATTTAGAGAGAAAATGATTAAAGAAAAAGAGAAATTCTTTGATGAGACAATAAAGAAGTGCATGGGACATATTGACACACTCCTACCGACACTAACCAAAACAATAATTGAGTTTAAGGAATTGTATAGAGACACATGTAAGACTGATATTTTGACAGTGGATATAGATAAGAAGACGAGTAATGTGCAGAAAGAAATAAATGATATACCTGACAATCTCATCGGTTCATCAGAACCCATATTGGTTATAGAGAAAGAAATAGAAGGTTTTGAGGAGAAAATTGAAAATTTTGAAAAAGAGAAGGAAAGAATAAAATTCAAAGCAAAAGAGCTTAAATGTAGGCTTGGTCCTAAACTTGACAACCTCATCTCTTTGAGAAAAGATATCTCAGAAGCACTTGTTCTAGGAGTAAAGACACCGGAAGAGAAAATGCACATTCTCACCAGTACAATTCAAAGGACTAAAGTAGCATTGAAGGATAGTGAAAGGTTCACTCAGAGCCTAAATTTTACATTGGCAGATCTATTTCAGATTGTAACCAATCGGTTACAGGGTTCTAGCTAAGAACTACACTCAGTTGACATTTTTGACAACCTTTGTCATTTATGTCAAAGGGGGAGTAGTATAGATGAGAAAAATGATGGACAAAAGAGATCATCTGCTCAAGGGGAGCACACAATTTTGGCATAGTTTTTGGTAAGATTTTTGGACTTCAAATTTTGGATACATTTTTGAATTTTTCTCATGGGTTTTGTCATCAATGCCAAAGGGGGAGATTGTTGGAATTGCACACTCCAATGAGAAATTGTAGGTGATTGAAGGTATTTTAATTGATGGCAACCTTGCAATCATGTAGCACCAGTAGGCACCGACATCAGTAGATAGTTTACTGGCAATGACAAAGATGATTACCGATACCCTGGTCAACAGGATTTTGATTATTGTATGTTGTATTTAATTGTAATATCTTTTTGTAAGCCAACAAGGTGTATTGTAATAAGACTCATATATAAGTATGAGATCTTGTAGATCATTTAAGATGTGGACATGGGAAGATTATTGGAGAAGTAATATGTGAATATTAAGGCAGATTTTGGAGTAAGGTTTATGGTTATTGTATGAGCTTAAACCGGTACTAAACCTGGCATAACAGATGCTGAACTAAAGCAGTACATCATATTGGATTTACATAATCCATTCTGTAAGTCAGTGAGACTTCCTTTTTATAATTAAGCAGTGAGATTTAGGCAGTTGGCCTTCCTACATGTGCAGACCCCTATTGTAAGTAATATCCATTCATTGGCTAGTGAGTGAATATTGTGGGTCACAAATCCCATCAAGGTTTTTCCCACACCAAGTTTCCTTGTTAAAAATATTGTGTTATGGTGTGTGTTCTATGTTGTGCTTATTGTTCATATTTACTGCATTAATTCTTATTTACTGGTACACTATTTTGGAATGCAATTTATTTAATAAGGTAAGAAAATCTATTAACTGGCAAGATACCGATTCACCCCCCCTCTCAATATCTTTGGGAATCCTAACAAAGATGAGTTCTACTGAACTCATGATGATGGTTGCACTGAAAATTTTGAAGGAAGGATCTATGGCTAAAGGTATTATTGATCACTCTATCACTGTTTTGCATAGACTTGTCCTAGAGTGCAAGTTTGTCAGAGAAGTGAGTCCATTCAATAAGCTTAAGACTATCATCGATCACATTTCAAAGGAATTTCAATCCTTGCAACATATATCAAACCGACAAGCACTGGAGAGGTTCACACAGGCAAAAAGAGCTACATTTGATCAAGTGATTGTGTTTGAGAGGAAGAATATTAATCAAAAGTTGAAATTGATAGATAATGCATTGAGGTAGTGTACTAATATCTTCAGAGTATGCTATAATATAGGTTTTCTTACAGCTGAGACAAATAAAATGATTAAGGATATTTAGGAGGAGATTGCAGGTATAGCCAATTATTTTGATGGATTGAATTCATTAACTACATCTATAGATGGTCAGCTTTTGGTTTTGGAAGCCCAAGTTTTTTCTCTACAGAAATAAAAAGATAAAATCATAAGGAGAGCCAAAAGTCTTAGAGGTTTGGTGAGTCCCCGATTGGATTCACTAAGTGTACATAAGAAGGAGTGGATAGATCTAGTTGGTAAGCCCACACCGACAGAGGTTAATGGGAAAGAGTCATTTGCCCATATGCTAAATGGACTTGTATCTATTTCTGGCATTTTAAAATAAGGTTGGGATACTCATCTTGAGCTATTGGAGAAGGCCTATCCAAATATTTTCAAATACATCCAGCTCTAGTAAGGTATTTTGGGACATATTCATTGTACAATCTTTCATCCTTCGTCCCAATTCTTGGCTATTTGGTACTTTTTAGTATTTTTGATGGCATTGATGTCAAAAGGGGAGTGATATAGATGTGAAAAAGAAAAAGGGAGTTGTATACATTAGGGGGAGTATACGTGGAGAGATATGGAGATATGGAGTATTTTGTATTATTTTGTATTGATGGATATTCAACTCAAGGGGAGAAGTTTAGGACAAAATTGGCAAATGGAAGCCATGATCATTTTTCACATGAGTGTTGCCATCAATGAAAAAGGGGGAGATTTTTGGAAATTGACACTCAATTGGTTGGATTCAATATGTTGTCATTGATGGAAACATGGCAACTTATTCTAGCTCCATATTTTGGGTTAGTTGTGTACTAGTAGGCACTTCACAAACACTACATCGACATCGATACCAACACCGACAGGTTGGAAGGAATTATATATGAGAGAGAATATGTATGTGAGGATATTTTTGTAAAGGATCATTTCGGTATAGGGTTAAGGGTTTTAGACCAGAATAGAAAGAGATTAACCAAAATTGTATTCAGGCATAAAAAATGTTATCTTAGCAGTTCAATCATTTCTTTGGATATGAGTTTGGATTTGTATGTAGTTAGTGAGGCTCCTTTTGTGATTAAGAAGTGTGCTCTTGGATGTAAGTCTTCCTGCAAGTGTGGGCCCCTATATTTTGTAATATCTCTTATATGGCAAGTGGATTGATATTGTGGGTCACAAATCCTGCTGTAGTTTTTCATCTTTGAGGTTTTCCACATATAATTTTGTGTGTTATGGTAGTCATTTACGTGATTGGCTTACTGGTTTCTTTACTTCTTTCAATTCTATGTGTACTTGTATACCAGTTGGTGTATGCATGTTTTAATAAGGTTAAAATTACTCATTCCGGAAGAACACTAAGTCACCCCCTCTGTTGGCATTTTTTTGTTGGCATTTTGCATATAGATTGCATTAATGATATGTTGTCATTGATATCAGTTGAACTAGTAATGGTATTCATGTTATTAATGATATTGTTGTTTTTGATATTGGCTAGTAACCGGTATAAAGGGTTAAACCTTTCTATGCAATGTAATTGGTGAACCCTATTAGGTGTTAAACCCTAACCGAATAAGTTTGTTGGTTTATTATCTAATGAGAGGTAATGATGGAAACATGTGTGATCATTGTATGAGGATAAGTTCATATTGTTTTGGCACATTTGTTTGTTTCTAGGGAAGGAGAAAAGTGGATTGCATCTAATTCATAGTGCATGATGAGTTTCAAAGTCTGATGAAGTGGTGATCATGGAGTGGTTGGAATTTTCTTGAAGAATGTGAAGAGATTCTTATGATTTATAACTGTTAAGATTGTACTAACTTGTTTGTAATCACGATGATGAGAATTAGGTTTTTGTTGTGTGACCAACCTAATTGATTTGTATTTAAGGTCGATGAAGTTGTTTGTAAAAGTTGTTGGCAAGATTGGCAGAAACCTATTGAGTGTGTAGTTTCCTAACCAGTGAATGGATCTGCACTTTGAGTAAAGGCAAATTGAAGCTTAAAAGGATTTGATCAAGAAAATGTAGTGCTAGTTAGACAGATCAAGAAAACCTATTGTTTTCTAACAATTATAGCAGAAGTGAAATCCCTTAACCGGGTAAGCTTTAACAAGCTTGGTTACTCATTAAATCCTTTAATAAGGTGGTCCATTAGCTTGGATTCTTAAATCCTCCAGCGAGGTTACTCCTAACAAGGTATTTTTCTTTTCATCAATGCATATTTGTAAATCCCTTAATCAGGTGATTCCTAACTGGAATTAGTTCTTAATAGGACTTATTGTAAAGTTTTAACAAGCTTGGCTACTAATAGGGCGAACTTCATAAGAGTTCAGATAACTATCCTTGTGAATCTCATCTCACCATGGTTTTTACCTATTTGGTTTTTCCATGTATAAACATTTATGTCAAGTGGTGAATGTTTTTGTGGTTATGATCTTATTTGTTGATTTGATTAACTTCTGATAAGACATAATAACTAGAAGCATTGAAAGATGAATATGTTGATATATAATTAAGCATTGTTGATGTTTACAAGATTGAATTGTTTACTGTTAAGTTGTCATAATAGTTAAACTGGTTGATGTCAAGTATTCTTATGAATATTGATCTTGACTGTGATATGTTTACTTTGTGTGATTGAATTTGAGTTTATTAAATTTGTATCAGTTTTTCAATATACTGATTCACCCACCCTGTCAGTATTCTACTGGATACTTATTCTTTCATCATACCATCAATTGGTATCAGAGCATCTCAAGTCCACTTTAATCTAAAAGCCTAACAACTTTAGGAAAATATCTTGTAGATCATGATGAAGAATGAAGGTCTGAAGTTTGACAACAATAACTATAGAATATGGAGTGACATAATGAAGATTTACATTAAGAGGCTTGGTAGTCAATATTGGGATCATATAGAAACTAAGTATATTACACCGACTAGCACCTTGACTGATGATTGGAAGAAATAAAAACAAGAAAATAATCAAGCATTACAGGCTATTATCATTTCCCTTTCTGATGTTGAATATGTAGATGTCCATGGTCTTGAAACTACATATGAAGTATGGAAAAAATGAAGAGATTTATAGCGGTGATGAACATGTTAAGATTGCTAAAGAGGAGATTCTAAGAGGAAAGTTTGATGACATGAGAATGTTTGAAGGCGAGAATATCTAGTACTATGGTCAAAGGATAAAAGAGATAGTTGGTGAAATAAAGAGTGTAGGAGGGAAAGTGGAAGATACCACAGTGATCAATAAGGTACTGAGAACCTTGCTACTAGTCTATGCTATCCGAGTCGTAGCTATTCAAGAGCTAAAGTCCATTGAAAAAACTAAGGTATCTCTTGACTCTATTATTGGAAAACTTACTACTTTGGAATTAAATGGTTATGATGGTAGTGTACAGAAATCAACATTTACATTTAGAGGTTCTACCTATAACCCATCTATGAGAAAAAGTAGAGATACTAGTCATGGTTATGAATCTAGATCCAGTAGATACGTTGATGATGAAGACATCTTTGTGGAACTTGAAGAATTTTTGGCAAAACGACTGCCTAGAGGCATTGGTAAATATAGAGGTAAGCTACCTTTAGAATGTTTTGCATGCAACAAGATTGGTCATATAGTAGCTAATTGCCCTAATGGTGAAAATGAATACAAGAGAGACAAATTTAAGAAGTATAAGGGTAAAGGCAAGAGAGATTGTCTTGTAGCTATTGACAATGGTATTACTGATGGAGAATATGATGATGATGCTAGTGAAGATATTGTATTTGTAGATATTAAGGAAGAGATATCAGATCAGAAGGCACTAGTATTCAGGATGGATAACTCTGATGATTGGATCATTGATAGTGGTTGTTCACATCACATGACCGGTGATCAAAGAAAATTTCTTTCCTTGATGGAATTCGATGGCAGTGTTGTTAGACTTGGCAATGACTCACCCTATATGGTTAAAGGTAAGGGAGATATTTTTCTTAATGGGAAGAGAAGTGCTAACAATGTTTATTGGGTTGAAGGCCTAAAGCACAATCTTTTGAGTGTGGTACAACTTAATGATAGAGGATACCCACTGGACTTTAGAAATGGTATGTCCAAAATATTTGACAACAAAGGTGAATTGATTGCAACGAAGAAACAGACCAAAGGTAATCTATTTCATCTTAATCCTAAAGTTAGTAACTATTTGATTGCAAAGATAGATGATAGTTGGCTTTGGCATAGGAGATTTTGTCATATAACTTTTGACAATATTGTTAAAGTGAGAAAGTCTAAGACAGTAAGAGGTATGCCTCAGCTAGACAAACTGGTTAATGCTCTTTGTAAATAATGTCAGTTACGAAAGATGATTTATTGAACTTTCAAGAGCAAGTCCTTCTCAGCGAAGCACTTGTTAGATTTATTTCATATAGATCTATGTGGACCAATAAGAACAAGAAGCATTCAAGGTGACATATATTTCATGATCTTCATTGATGATTATTCAAGGATGATGTGGGTCACATTCTTGAAGGATAAGAATGAAGCTTTTGGTAAATTCAAGGTATTTAGGGCCTTAGCTAAGAAAGAGAGTGCTAAAAAGATAAAATGTTTGAGAATAGATCAAGGCAGTGAATTTACTTCTGAGGAAATCACCAAGTACTATGATGAGAATGGTATCAAGCGGCAACTTTCTGCACCAAGGACACCACAACAAAATGGTATAGCAGAGAGAAACAACTGCTCAGTGGTTGAAGTTGCTAGGACTATCTTGATACAAGGTGTAGCGAAAAACATTCTGGAAAGAAGTTGTAAGTACAACTGTCTACACAATGAATTGAGTTTTGGTGAAAAGAGGTAAGGACAAGACCCCTTATGAATATTGGTATGGGAGATCACATGATGTTAGCTATTTTAAGATATTTGGAAGCAAATGCTTTATTAAAAGAGGTGATTACATAAGAAAATTTAAAGCTAAGAATGATGAAGGCATATTTCTTGGCTATTCCACCAAGAGTAAGGCCTATAAATGCTTCAACAATTGGACACAAAGAATTGTTTAGAGTGTTGATGTTCATGTCGATGAATGTCTTGAAGTCTCTGAAGGAACCATTTCTAGGAAAAGGGATGAAGATCCTTGCATTTTTCTTTTGGAACCTAAAACTGTTAAATCGGAAACCGGTAAAGCAAATAGTGATGTATTTGTTCAACCAGAACAAATAAATTCAAAAGAAGATGATAATGAAGAAGTTGAACCTGAAGAGAATGATCATATTATTCCTAGGTATGTGAGACTAAATCACAGTCCTAAACAGATTATTGGGAATAAGGATGTTGGAGTACTAACTAGAAGGAGAATAAGAGATAACTCTTTCATGATCTCAACCTTTGAACCTAGACGTGCTAAGGAGGCATTTGGTTATGATCATTGGGTTAAAGCTATGGAGGAGGAATTGGATCAAATTGAGAAGAACAACACTTGGACCCTAGTACCTTGATCGGTAAACAAGAATGTTATAGGTACTAAATGGGTGTTCAGAAACAAGTTAAATGAAGATGGTGATGTAGTTCACAACAAGGAAAGATTAGTCTGCAAAGGTTATGTGCAAGAAGAAGGAGAATATTATGGAGAAACTTTTGCATTCATAGAAATATTGGAAGGTGTCAAAACTTTACTTGCATTTGCAGCTCATAAGAAGTTTAAGGTTTACCAGATGGATGTAAAGTATGCATTTTTGAATGGGATATTGGAAGAAGAGGTTTATATAGAGCAACCTGATGGTTATGCATTGATAGATAAGGAAGACATGGTATGAAAATTGCATAAAGATTTGTATGGATTAAAGCAGGCACCCAGAGCATGCTATGAATGACTTCATACACATTTGATGAAGATAGGCTTTGCTAGAACTAGTGATGACAACAACATTTATCTCAAGTCTAAAGGAGATGAAATACTTGTTAGTGAAGTATTTGTTGATGACATTATATTTGGAGGTAATGATGACATGAGCAATAGTTTTGTAGATGAAATAAAGAATGAGTTTGAGATGTCATTAGTAGGGGAAATAAAAAACTTCATAGGCTTACAGATACAACAAATGAAGAATGGTATTTTCATTACTCAATCTAAGTATGTGAAAGAGGTTTTGACGACTTTTGGTATGAGTGACTGTAAACCAGTTGGGTAAGTTGTCCAAGGAAGATGCATCTAAGTTTGTAGATGAAAAGAATATAGGTCAATGATTGGCAAATTACACTATGTTGTTCACAACTGACCGGATATTGCCCATGCAGTTGGTATGGTTGCTATATTTTAGAAGAATCCAAAGAAAGCACATCTGATGGCAACCAAGAGAATTTTTAGATATCTAAAAGGTACTATTGACTATGGGTTATGGTATCCATATGGTAGAAATTTTGATTTGAAGGCATACACAGATGCCGATTGGGTAGGAAATATTGATGACCAGAAGAGTACTATTGGTGGAGCACTCTTTCTAGGAGGAAGGCTAGTTTCATGGAGTAGTAAATAGTAGAGTTGTACTTCACAATCTACTATTGAAGCTAAGTATGTAGCAGCTTATATGAATTGCACACAAGTTATTTGGATGAGGCACTTTTTGGAAGGTTTTAAGATGAAAATCTCAGAACCAATAAAGATTTTGTGTGATAATACAAGTTCAATAAACATTTCTAAAAATCAGGTTTTGCACGCAAGGAATAAGCACATTGAATTGAAGTATCACTTCTTGAGGGAAAAATTTCAAAGTAAAGATGTTATCTTGGAGAATGTTTCAACCAAGGGGCAGCATGCAAATATGTTTACCAAACCTCTGCCTAAGACCACTTTTGAGTATCTTAGAATTCAATTGGGGGTTGTCCCTCTTCATGAAGTTAGTTAAGCATGATTTTGATTGCATCAGTCCCTGAATTACTTGTAGAATCTTACGTGGATTGATGTAGAAGTGGATGTATTCCACATGGGGAGCATCAAGTTGCAGTATGATGTTGATGCACCGTGAGAGCTGAATTACATGTTTTTACTTTCACTTTGGCATTTATGTCAAAGGGGGAGAAGAATTATGTGATTGAGGAGAAGAATTATGTGTCTAATTAGGTGAACTAGTGGTAGGCTGAAGATAGATAAAGCAAGGTGAATACTTGTTAATATAAACCAAGATTCCTATTAACCAATCTCAGTAGCAATCAGAGGCATTGATATTTGTATTTCCATCAATGCCAAAGGGGGAGATTGTTGGCATTTTGCATATAGATTGGATTAATGATATGTTGTCATTGATGTCAATTGAACTAGTAATGGTATTCATGTTATTGCTGATATTGTTGTTTTTGTTATTGGCTAGTAACCGGTAGGAAGAGATTTGTGGAAGATGTTGTAAACCAGTATGTTAAGTTTGTGAGTTGAACTGGTAAACCGGTGTAAAGAGTTAAACCTTTCTATGCAATGTAACCAGTAAACCATATCAGTTGTTAAACCCCAACCGATCAAGTTTGTTGGTTTATTATCTGATGAGTGGTAATGATGGAGACACATGTGATCATTGTATGAGGATAAGTTCAGATTGTTTTGGTGTGTTTGTTTGTTGCCTAAGGAAGGAGAAAAGTGGATTGCATCTAATACATAGTGCGTGATGAGTTACAAAGTCCAATGAAGTGGTGATCATGGAGCGGTTGGAATTTTCTTGAAGAATGTGAAGAGATTATTTTGATTTCTAATGATCAAGATTGTACCAACTTGTTTGTAATCTCAATGATGAGAATCAGGTTTTTGTTGTGTTACCGACCTAATTGATTTATATTTAAGGTCGATGAAGTTGTTTGTAAAAGTTGTTAGGAAGATAGGCAGAAACCTGTTGAGTGTGTAGTTGCCTCACCAGTGAATGGATCAACACTTTGAGTAAAGGCAGATTGAAGCTTAAAAGGATCTGATCAAGCAAATGTAGTGCTATTTAGATAGATCAAGAAAACCTTTTGTTTTCTAACAATTACAACAAAAGTGAAATCCCTTAACTGGGTAAGCTCTAACAAGCTTGGTTACTTATTAAATTCTCTAACAAGGTGGTCCATTAGCTTGAATTCTTAAATCCTCCAGTGAGGTTACTCCTAACAAGGTATTGTGCTTTTCATCAAGGCATATTTGTAAATCCCTTAATCGGGTGATTCCTAACCGGAATTAGTTCTTAACATGACTTATTGTAAAGCTTTAATAGGCTTGGCTCCTAATAGGGAAAGCTTTAGAAGAGTTCAGAATGCTATCCTTGTTAGTCTCATCTCACCGTGGTTTTTACCTATTTGGGTTTTCAACATATAAACATTTGTGTCAAGTGGTGAATGTTTTTATGGTTATGATCTTATTTGTTGATTTGATTAACTTCTGATAAAGCATGATAACTCGAAGCATTGAGCGATGAATATGTTGAGATATAATTAAGCATTGTTGATGTTTACAAGATTGAAGTTGTTTATTGTTAAGTTGTTATAATAGTCAAACCGGTTGATGTCAAGTATTCTTATGAATATTGATCTTGACTGTGATATGTTTACTTTGTGTGATTGAATTTGAGTTTGGGAAATTTGTATCAATTTTTTTGTATACTGATTCACCCCCCTCACCTCTCAGCATTTTACCGATCACTTATTCTTTCATCATACCATCAATTGGTATAAGAGAATCTCAGGTCCTCTTTAATCTAAAAGCCTAATAGCTTGAGGAAAAGATCTTGTAGATCATGATGAAGAAAGAAGGTCCAAAGTTCAACAAAGATAACTATAGAATATGGAGTGACAGAATGAAGATTTACTTTAAGAGTCTTGGTAGTCAGTATTGGGATCATATAGAAACTAAGTATATTACACCGATTGGAACCCTAACTAATGGTTAGAAGAAAGAACAACAAGAAAATCATCAAGCATTAGAGGCTATTATTAATTCCCTTTCTGATGCTGAATATGTAGATATTCATGGTCTGAAAACTGCATATGAAGTATGGAAAAAACTTGAAGAGATTTATAGTAGTGATGAACATGTTAAGATTGATAAAGAGGAGAGTCTAAGAGGAAAGTTTGATGACATGAGAATGTCTGAAGGTGAGAATATCCTACAGTATGGTCAAAGGATAAAAGAGATAGTTGGTGAAATAAAGAGTGCAGGAGGGAAAGTGGAAGATGCCATAGAGATCAATAAGGTATTGAGAACGCTGCTACTGGTCTATGCTATCCAAGTCATAGCTATTCAGGAGCTAAAGTCCATTGACAAAACTAAGGTATCTCTTGACTCTATTATTGGCAAAATTTCTACTTTTGAATAAAATGGCTATGATGGTAGTGTACAGAAATCAGAATCTATATTCAGAGCTTCTATCTCTGACCCATTTGTGAGAAAAAGTAGAGATACTAGTCATGGTTATGAATCTAGATCCAGCAAAGATGCTGATGATGAAGACAACTTAGTGGAACTTGAAGCATTATTGGCAAAATGACTTCCTAGAGGCATTGGTAAATATAGAGGTAAGATACCTTTAAAATGTTTTGCATGCAACAAGATTGGTCATATAGTAGCTAATTTTCCTAATGGTGAAAATGAATACAAGAGAGACAAATTTAAGAAGTATAAGGGTAATGGAAAGATAGATTGTCTTGTAGCTATTGACAGTGGTATTAATGATGGAGAATCTAGTGATGATGCTAGTGAAGATATTGTGTATGTAGCTATCAAGGAAGAGATATCAGATTAGAAGGCACTAGTATCCAAGATGGATAAATCTGATGATTGGATCATTGATAGTGGTTGTTCACATCACATGACCGGTGATCAGAGAAAATTTATTTCCCTGAAGGAATTTGATGGCAGTGTTGTCAGATTTTGCGATGATTCACCCTATATGGTAAAAGGTATGGGAGTTATTTCTCTTTATGGGAAGAGAAGTGCTAATGATGTCTATTGGGTTGAAGGCCTAAAGATCAATCTTTTGAGTGTGGCACAACTTAATGACAAATGATACCCACTGGAGTTTAGAAATGGTATGTGCAAAATCTTTGACAACAAAGGTGAATTGATTGCAACCGGGAAATAGACCATATTAATCCTAAAGTTAGTAACTATTTGATTGCAAAGATAGATGATAGATGGCTTTGGCATAGGAGATTTTGTCATATAAATTTTAACAATATTGTTAAAGTGAGCAAGTCTAAGATAGTAAGAGGTCTGCCTCAGCTAGACAAACCGGTTGTAAAGAATGTCATTTAGGAAAGATGACTTCTTCAACTTTCAAGAGCAATTTCTTCTCAGCGGAGCACTTGTTAGATTTGGTTCATACAGATCTATGTGGACCAATAAGAACAAGAAGCATTCAAGCTGATAGATATTTCATGATCTTCACTGATGATTGTTCAAGGATGATGTGGGTCACATTATTGAAGGATAAGAATGAAGCTTTTGGTAAATTCAAGGCATTCAGGGCCTTAGCTGAGAAAGAGAGTGGTCAAAAGATAAAATGTTTGAGAACAAATCAAGGTGGTGAATTTACTTCTGAGGAATTCACTAAGTACTATGATGAGAATGGTATCAAGCAGCAACTTTCTGCACCAAGGACACCACAACAAAATGCTATAGTAGAGAGAAACAATCAGTCAGTGGTTGAAGCTGCTAGGACAATGTTGTTACAAGGAGGTGTAGGGAATTTTTTTTGGAAAGAAGTTGTAAGTATAGCTATCTACGTAATGAACCGAGTTCTAGTGAAAAGAGGTAAGGACAAGACCCCTTATGAATACTAGTATGGGAGATCACTTGATGTTAGCTATTTTAAGATATTTGGAAGTAAATATTTTATTAAAAGAGGTGATTACATAAGCAAGTTTGAAGCTAAGAGTGATGAAGGCAAATTTCTTGGCTATTCCACCAAGAGTAAGGCCTATTAATGCTTCAACAACTGGACATAGTAAGATCTCTTTGTAGATCAAGGTAATGGATGATTATGGGATTATCTATGTGCGAATAAGGTTGTAATCATATGCAAAGGTTTTGGATGATCATAGGTGATCGAATTAAGTTTGTGTAAGAGGTTTAAGACCGTCGGTATTGAGCTTAACCAGAACTATACTCAGGCATAAGAGATGTTATTCTTGTAGTTCATTCATCTTTCTAGATTGTAGTCTGGATTTCTTTTGTAGTCAATGAGGCTCCTTTTGTGATGAGCAGTGTGGTCTAGGTAGTGTGCCTTGCTACATGTGTAGGCAAATCTTATTGTAATCACATACTTACTGTAGAAGTACTATCTGACTTTGGGTAGGCTTCCCACTATGGTTTTTCCCTTTACTAGTTTTTCAACGTCCAAATCCTAGTGTTCTGTGTTGTGGATGGATGGTAATTGTTTTGTGATTTATGTTTGTGCTTAATTGATATATCCATTATTCTGGTATTTTGTTTATGCATTCCATTAAAAGGTTTTGTGTGCTTAAAGTTTCATAATCTGTTGACAAGTGATTCACCCCCCTTTTAGTTGTCCATTGATTATCCTAACACTTAGTATAAGAGTTTGGTCCTCTCTACAGAAGCTTAACTGCTTGAAGAAGATCCTATGGCATCTAATAGTTCATCTGTAGCTATTTTATGGAGAGAAACCCCTAAACTTAATTTTGTTGGCTTGATGATGATTGTAATGAATTCATCATATGTTGTCATTGATGAAACACATACACACACATATGATTATATTGTCTACCAGTGTAACTTAAAAGTTGTTTACACTTCAACCGGTATACTAAAGGTTTATTTCTAACCAGTACTTCATGACAACTAGTATATGTATAAAGATAAACACTTGGTTATATGTGTCTCAATATAAACATGAAGATCCAGTGAAGACTATCTCAGAAGCCTCAAGGACAAGTGGTTTAACTCTAACCAGTATTAGGTGTTCCAATTGGTACTCATACATTTTGTGAGGAGTTATCCCCACCAACAACTTTTGGTGGTATTTTTGTGGTGATTTATGATCACTTGACTAGATACACTACACCTAGGTAATTATGTTATGATTTCTTGAGGCCGACATGAAATCTAAATGTCTATATATTGACATCAGAATTAGTTATGTTTAAGATGAGAGAAAGTGATATGTTATGTGCAAAAAGAGAAAAGTGTTAAGTTGCAGAGTATGTTGAGAAGAAGTTTTGAATATGCTTAGAAGGATCTGATCAAGCAAGTATTGTGCTACTCAGACAGATCAAACCAATCCTGTTGTCTTCTAACAATTACAACAGAATTAAAATCCCCTAACCAGGTAAGCTCTAACAAGCTTCGTTGTTCAAATCCTCTAACAGGGTGATCCATTAGTTTGGATTCAGAAATCCTCCACAGAGGTTACTCCTAACAGGGTACTACCTTTCACAGGCTATAAGCTTTTAATCAAGCTTTGGGATCTCTAACAAGATTTGCTCCTAGCAAAGCACTTTGTGGACCTTAACTAGTCAATTATCTATTACTACAGATAGTTAACTTGTGAGTTCCATCTCACCGTGGTTTTTACCTATTTGGGTTTTCCACGTATAAATACTTGTGTTATGGTGGACGTTCTACTTATTATGGATGTTGTTATATCATTGGGTTGCATGCATTGTGTTTAAAAGTTTTGTTAAGTTCATCTATTGGTTACTAGTTGAAGTAGTTTTCTTTTTTGTGTCACTAATTCACTCTCCCTCTCAGTGCTTTTCAAGTCCATCAATTGGTATTAGAGCCGAACTTCTTTAAAGCCCGATCTCTTAGAAGGGAGCCTTGAAACCACCATGGGGGACATGGACTACTTTGAGATGGATAGAGAGCTTGAAGATAGCAGAAATGAGCTTGAAAATTTTAGGGTCAAACTGAAAGCTTCACAAGTCAAAAGGAGAGAGCTAACTGAACAACTGTTAGAAATATTTGATAATAGTTCTTCAAATGAGGCCAATATTGATGCTTTAGCCAAGGTGGTTTAAATGTTTAATGGTGAAAAGCTAAATCTAAGGAGAGAGCTAGAAAGTCTTACTATCTGCATGAGTCAGGAACTAGAAGCTAGAAGAGTTGTTGATGATCTTATCAAGGAAAGAGATCATGAGATCTCCAAGATCAAGCGAGATAATGCCACCTTGCATGAGAATTTGGATGCTGGAAGAGAAGAAAAGGGGAACTTACAGCTAGATCTTGAACTAGCATCAACTTTGAGAGAAAGCCTATCAAAACATAATGAAGATCTCACCAAACAACTTACTGAAGCTAATGAGAGACTGGAAAAGTTCACGAAGAGTTTTGCCTTGCTAGATGAAAAAATCCAATCACAAAGGATGAAAGGTGATACCTCTGGACTTTGTTTTAACACATCTGAGAAAGGAGAATCATCTAGTACAAAGAGAAACACTCTTAAGAACAAATGTTCTCCTAAGATCAAAAAGCCTACTAGTAAGAAGGTCTTTAAACCTATTTGTTTTGTTTGCCATAAACCTGGTCACACTGCAAATGTTTGTAGAGACAAACCTAACAAAAATGCAATCTACAATACTAATGCTAAGTATGTGTCTAATAAATTTGAAGGTCATTTCTTCACATGCAAAATGTATTTTTGATAGAAGTGATTTTTCACTTTGATTTACCCTAACACATTAGAGAAAAGATTTTTGAGTGCTTGTAGAGCCTAGAAGAGTTTGTTAGCTGATTTTAGTTGAAGTTGAACTAAGATTTGTGTGTTCAAGGTAATTTAAAGGTTGGAGAGGATAGAACTAGTGTGCACTTGGGGCATTCAACTGGTAAATGAGGCAGCGTGTGCAAAATAAGGTATTTTTTGAATTTCTTTAAATGAAATCTAGTTTATCTGAAATGGCCTTGTCTTCAAAGTCACTAGGGAAATTAATGATCATGTCTGAACCTATGGAAGTTGTAAAAGCAGATAAGATTGTGTCGTATAATGCATTATCACAAGTTCCTAGTGGTGTTATAGTAAAGGGAGATTTGTCCAACTATATTTATTGCAATATTGTAGATCTAGGATAACTATCTATATATACTCAGTTGAAATCACTTTGTGATCAGAATGGGAAAATTCAAACAGATTATATTAGGGTTTTTGAGAAAGGTTTTCACAACGTGGCTTACTTTCTTGAATATTTTGAAGAAAAGCATATCAGAATTATCTTGAGTTGGGTTCATGGTGAGAAGATGTACTTAGAAAGAACACATAACATAACCAAGGAATCCATTCAAGCTATAACTGGTTTTTACTCAACCAGTGAGGTATCTGTGGTGAGGTGTATTTCAAGAGAGACAATATACTCCCTAACCAGATCAACATCTAATAAACAAGCTTTTTCTGTCAACAATATCAGTGTTAGCATTATGGATGAATTGATTATGTATGGCATTGATGTTTTTTCATTGATGTCAACACTAGCAATTACCGACAGACAGGTTACCGGTACAAGATCTAGTGTTACCGGCAGAACAAATTATCTATTGGACACTTCCAACATTTTTGGATCAGTGAAGTATATTGAATTTCATGAGTTATATGCTCCATGAGAATGTTTTGGTTAGTTGGTATTGGCTTGGTAATTGGATGTTATCATACACTCTGGTAAACCCTTATTGACACTAGTTTAAGGCTTTACCAGTAGAGCTTTCATTGAGGAATCATGACAGGATGCACAATTGGTGTTGCTGCATCTTCTTCGAGGATTTTAGGATATTGAATATGTTCATTGATCATGCTTCAATTGCTTGAAGACATTGCTTTGGTGTGGTGGACCCAGAATAGGTCTAGTACCTATCTAGGTTATGGACCGGTATCATGCTAGTGTGTACTATACACATTACCTAGATGATTCAAGATGTTTTATGGATTTGTTATTATTGTTTTGGTTTTAAGCCGACATGGCATATCATTGTAATAAGGAATTATGTAATGATATTATTATAATATATATAGGTGGCCGACCTAATTGGTTTAGGCCTTAGGGTTTGTATAAATAAGAGGTAGAAACTCTTTGTAAAAGTATCATGGTTATTGAAAAGGTCATGGTCAAGGAATTTACTGTGTGAATATTGTAATATCATTTAGGTAGAGGAGTTGATCGATCATTGGTGATCGGATTGGATTCAGAAGAGGATTTAGTCCTCTGGCATTGAGCTTAACCGGGACTATAATCAGGCATAGTAGATGCTATTTCTAGTAGTTCACTCTATTGGATCTTTGACCATTTATCTTGAGAAGTTTGCAGCCTCTTTGTAGTGAATGAGACTCTTTTGTAATGATCAGTACACTCTAGGCAGTGTGCCTTCTTGCAAGTGTAGGCCCCTCATTTTAACACATACTTTCTACAAAAGTATCATCTGACTGTGGGTAGGCTTCCCACCATGGTTTTTCCCTTTCCAGGTTTTCCATGTACAAATCATGGTGTTATGTGGTATAGTTGATTTGTATTGATTATCTGGTTAATTAATAAATTGTATTGTTTACCAGTATCTGTTTCTATCGGCATCTGTTTGTGCTTTACCGGTACTTGATTTGTTTAAGGTTATATTGTGGATTAAAAGTCATAATCTATTAACAACTGATTCAGCCCCCCCCTCAGTTGTTCACCAGTTATCCGAACAATTGGTATCAGAGCTTTGGTCCTATTTTGTAGAAGCTTAACCACTTGAGGTAGATCCTATGACAACTAACACTTCTAATCCATTGACAACTATTTTCAGAAGAGAAATCCCTAAGCTTGATGGAAAAAATTATGGGATATGGAAAATTCAAATGGAGACTCATCTTAGATGCCTTGGAAAGGATATTTGGGAGATCATTAAGAAAGGATATACACCTTATGATCCAACATCCGATAATCCTGCTTCTGTAAACCTAGACAAGAATATTGAAAATGATTGCAGAGCTAGAGAAGCCCTCTTATGTGCACTTATTGATCAACAAATTATGGGATTGACTGACAAACCATTGGCTAAGGTTATATGGGATAAATTTCAAACTCTGAATGAAGGTGACCCTATTGTCAAAATTGCTAAACTTGATGGTTACCGGGTAAGATATGAAAACTTGAAAATGGAAGAAAATGAAAGAATTGTTGTGTTTATGGAAAGTGTAAATGAGATTGTTATGGGAATTCAATGTTGTGGAGGATTTCTAAGTGAAGATGAAATAGTTTCCAAAGTCTTGAGAGCCCTTCCACTGGCTTACAAGATGAAGGCAACTGCAATTAATGAGCTAAGAACATTGGCAAAAACTTCAGTCAACATAGACATTCTGATTGGGAAATTATCTTCTTTTAAGCTTGAAGAATTTGGATCTTCTGGAGTTGTAAAGTCTGAACCTACTTTTCATGCATCATCATCAACATCAACTTGCAAAAGTGATTGGAGAGCCCTATATGTAAAAGAACTAGAAGACATGAGGAAAGAAGATGAAGATCTTGAGCAACTTGAAGCCTTATTTGCTAGAAGAGTACCTAAAGGTCCAATTGGAAGTAAGTATGAAGATAAAGAACCTTTTAAATGTTTTTCATGCAATAAGATTGGTCATTTTGCATCTAGAAGTCCTGAATGGAATGCAAGGTTTGAGGAAAGAGTTAACAAAACATTTAAGCCTAACCCAAATAGATATGGATTCAAGAAAAATAAACAATGCTACATAGCAGATGAGGAAGGAGTATTTGATGACTCTGGAGATGAACTGGTAGAAGACTCTGGTAGGGGATCTAGAAATTGAAAGGAAAGGGTGTTATATGCTTTGAAAGAAGATGAACCAGAACTGGCTATCAAAAATGAAGAGAAGGCCCTGGCAGCAAAAGTTGAAGATAACGATGAATAGGTAATTGATAGTGGATGCTCACATCATATGACTGGAGATAAAAGAAAATTTATGTCCCTCCAAGAATACAATGGTGGTCAAGTTAGATTTGGAGATGACAAGGCATGTATGATCAAATGTAGAGGTATTATTTCTTTGGATGGCAAGCATAACACTAATAATTTCTATTATGTAGAAGGTTTAAGGCATAATATTTTGAGTGTTGATCAATTAGTTGATAAGGGTTTTCAACTTCAGTTTAAAGACAGAAAATGCAAAATCATTAACAAGACTAGTTTGGAAATTGCAATCAGTATTCATATAGGAAGTAACATCTTTCACCTTAACAGTGATAATAAGACATGTTTTATTTCTCATATTCATGAGATTTGGCTATGGCATAAGAGGTTGTGTCATATTAATTTTGATTGTATTGTTAAGATCAGTTCAACTAAGGCAGTTAGAGATATACCTAAGATTATGAAGCCTCATAATCTGGTATGTAAGGAATGTCAATTGGGTAAGCAAGTTTGAAGCTCTTTTAAGAGCATACTTGATAAATATAATGATGTACTTGATTTGATTCACACTAACTTATCTAGTCTAGCAAGGACTAGAAGCTTTCAAGGTGGAAAATATTTCATGTTGATTATTGATGACTATTCTAGAATGATGTGGGTAGCTTTTCTAAGGGAGAAGTCTGAAGCTTTTGAGAAATTCAAGATCTTTAAAATGAAGGTTGAAATAGAAATTGGATTGAAAATTAAATGTCTCAGATCAGATCATGGCAGTGAGTTCACTTCTCATGGACTTAATAGCTATTGTGAGACAAATGGAATCCAGAGATAACTATCTACACGTAGGACTCCTTAGCAAAATGGAGTAGTTGAAAGGAAGAACAAAACTATTTTGGATGTAGCTAGATGTATGATGATGGAAGCCAAATTGCCTCATATCTATTGAAGAGAAGTAGTGATTACAATAGTCTATACATTCAATAGAGTTCACATTAAAGGTGAAACCAGTAAGACCCCTTATGAACTATGGTTTGGACTTACACCTACTATTAAGTATTTCAGAATTTTTGGAAGTAATTGTTATATCAAAAGAGATGATTCAATTGGAAAGTTTGATCCTAGATGTGATGAAGGAATATTTCTTGGTTAATTAGTTCAAAGAAGAGCTTATAGATGTTATAACAAAAGATTGCAGAAAATTGTGGAAAGTGCTAATGTGAAAGTGGATAAATAGTACAAAAATCACTCTATATCATATGACAGGAATCTGACAATGGAAATGATCATAACATAAATAGAAATGCCTCAATTGGTACAAGAAGTTGAAATAGTTACACCGGAACTATAAAAAAATTCAACTGTGACTGATGATCAGAATGGTGAACCTAAAGTTCAAAAGACTCCAAGGTATGTAAGATTAAATCATTCTGAAGATCAAATTATTTGAGATAGAAACAAAGGAGTAATGACAAGAGCAAAAATGGCAAATGAAGAGGTATGTCTTATTTCTCAAATTGAATTGACAATTGTTATTGAAGCTTGTAAGGATAAACATTGTTTAAAGGGTATGGAAGATGAATTAGATCAAATAGAGAAGAATGAAACTTGGTCTTTAGTTCCCTGACCTAAAAATAAGAATGTTATTGGAACTAAATAGGTTTTTAGGAATAAACTGAATGAGGATGGTCAAGTTGTAAAAAACAAGGCTAGATTGGTTTGTAATGGATATTCTCAAATGAAAGGAATTGATTATGGTGAGACATTTGCAGCTGTAGCTAGAATTGAAGCTATTAGACTATTTGTTGCCTATGTAGTTTATAAGAACTATAAGGTTTATCAAATGGATGTCAAATGTGCATTTTTGAATGGTGAAATTGAGGAAGAAGTTTACATTGAGCAACCTGATGGATTTTCACTAACAGATGACAAAGACATGGTTTAAAGATTGAAGAAAGCTTTATATGGTTTGAAACAGGCTTCTAGAGCTTGGTATGCAAGGTTGGATAATTATCTTTTGAAGCTTGGTTTTACTAAAGGTAGTGCTGATAGTAATCTATATTATAAGATCACTGATAATGATATTCTAATTATTGAAGTTTTTTTTGATGATATCATTTTTGGAGGAGAACATAAATCGTGCATGGAATTTGCTAACAACATGAAAAACGAATTTCAAATGTCCATGATTGGTGAGATGAAATTTTTCTTAGGTTTGCAGATTTCTCAAATTGACAAATGAATTTTTATCTATCAAACTAAGTATCTGAGAGAATTGTTGAAAAAGTTTGGTATGGAGAACTCCAAACCAGTAAGTACTCCTATGGCTACAAATGAGAAATTATCTTTCAGGGATACTTCTTCACCAGTAAATCCGACAAGGTATAAATCTATGATTGGTGGTCTGTTATATCTAACTTTGACTAGACCTAATATTATGAATGCAATAAGTATTGTTTCAAGATATCAAAATAATCCTAAAGAAAATCATGAATGTGCAGTAAATAGGATATTCTGGTATTTGTAAGAAACAACAAAATATGGTTTATGGTATTCCAAAAATGATGATTTCACTTTATTTGCATATACTAACTCAGATTGGGCAGGTGATGCTGACGATAGGAAGAACACTTCTAGTGGAGCTTTATTTCTTGGAAAGAAACTGGTTTCATGGATAAGCAAAAAATAGTCATGCATTTCTTTATCTACTACAGAAGCTGAGTATGTTACAGCAACAACTAATTGCACTCAAGTTTTGTGGATGAAGCAAATGTTGAAAGATATCAGGGTAAATTGTAGTGAACTGATAGTTATCTACTGTGATAACTCTCCAGCTATTGACATGTCTAAGAATCTAGTATTTCACTCTAAGACTAAGCATATTTCAATAAAGTATAACTTTTTGAATGACAAGGAAGAAGAAAAAGAAGTCAAATTGGTTTATGTGAACACTAAAGAACAGATTGTAGACATATTCTCTAAACTGTTGTCTAAAGAATCATTTGAGTATTTAAGAGATAGGTTATGGGTTTCTTCCCCTCTAGCAGAGACTTGATTGATGAAGTTTGTCATCAGTCTGACATGTATTATCAAATACATTATTCATTTTGGCACTGATGAGTGGTGCTACTACTCAGAGGGAGTAGTCCACTTTGAGGTTCAGAGGTTAATATTATTACTTTGATATTTTTGTCAGGTTTTTGACATTGATGTCAAAGGGGGAGAGATAGTAATGTGAAAAATCATTTTGAACTTTACAGAAATATCATTCATAGGGGGAAGAGCTATTGATTGATTGGTTGTCTTCCATAGGAGGAGACTTGTTTGGCATATGTTGGTACTTAGATGTTTTTCACATCTAGTGTTGCCATCAATGCCAAAGGGTGAGATTGTTCGTATTATGGATTAATTGATTATGTGTGGCATTGATATTTTGTCATTGATGTCAACACTATCAGTTACCAGTAGATAGGTTACCGGTACAAGATCTAGTGTTACCAACAGAAGAGATTGTCTGTTGGACACTTCTGGCATGTTTGGATCAGTGAAGTAAATTGGATTTCATGAATTATATGCTCCATGAGCATGTTTTGGTCATTTGGTATTGGCTTGGTAATTGGATGTTATCATACACTCTAGTAGACCCTTACCGGTACTGGTTTAAGGCTTTACCACTAGAGCTTTCATTGAGGAATCATGACACAATGCACAATTTGTGTTGGTGCATATTTTTCGAGCATTTTAGGATGTTGAATATGTTTGTTGATCCTACTTCAACTGCTTGAAGGCATTGCTTTGGCATGGTGGACCCATAATAGGCTGGGTACCTATCTAGATTATGGACTAGTATCATGCTAGCATGTATGTTACCTGGATGATTTGAGATGTTTTATGGATTTGTTATTATTGTTCTGGTCTTAAGTCGACATGGCATATCATTGTAATAAGGAGCTATGTAATAATAATATTATAATATCTTTAGGTGGCCGACCTAATTGGTTTAGGCCTTAGTGTTTGTATAAATAAGAGGTAGAAACTCTTTGTAAAAGTATCATGGTTATTGAAAAGTTCATGGTCAAGTAATTTAATGTGTGAATATTGTAATATCATTTAGGTAGAGGAGTTGATCGATCATTGGTGATTGGATTGGATTCAGAAGAGGATTTAGTCCTCTGACATTGAGCTTAACTGGGACTGTAATCAAGCATAGTAGATGCTATTTCTAGCAGTTCACTCTATTGGATTTTTATCCATTTATCTTGAGAAGGTTTTAGCCTCTCTATAGTCAATGAGACTCTTTTGTAATGAGCAGTATGCTCTAGGTAGTGTGCCTTCCTGCATAGGTTGCATAGGTTGCGTAGATCATTTTCATGTCATATCCTAAGTCATTGTCATAATCATTGCCTTCCTGCATTTAGTCTCAAAAATTTAGTTTGTCAAACTTAAAAAAATCAAAACTTTGGATGATACCCTAAGTTGTTGTTAGGGAGTCTTGACCTTGTCTAAAATTTGTCCTTTCATTAATATCATTTTTGTCAAACCTAGCTTAGTATCCAAGCATATCAGTGAGACATTGTCAATTTGTCCTATTGTCACTTGGTGCTTTTGTCCTTTGAGGTCTAGACATCATTTCAATTTCCTAAGGGTCTCATTTTTAGAATTGCATTCATGATTTTGTCAAAATCTTGAAAAACAACAAAAACATTAAGTTGCATTGTCATCCTTTTAGGTTGCATTTGTCAATCCCATTAGTTGCATTTCATAGTGACATGTTTGTTGAAATGAGGTCTCAACCTTCTTACGAAGCCATGTCATCACAATTGAGAAATCAATCATGTCAATCCAATCTCTACATGTCTCAGAACTTAAATCAAACTTATCATGATGATGTAAATGTCCAAATACAAAAACTAGAGGAGAAACTAGCTCAAGAAAAGGAGATTTTGGAACAAAAAGTGAAAAACATTGAGAAGAATAGATCACAAATGTCCAAAATGTTTCAAAAATTTCCAGGTCAAAATCCAAAAATTGAGCCAATTGATGTAAGATCTCTTATTGAATGATCAGACATACCAGCTCTCCTCTCACAAATAGAGATGATAAAACAATTTCAAGAAAAGAGACAACAACATTATGTGCCTCCACAACAAGAACAAGAAGGTGTTTACTATCAATCACATTTTCAACCATCGCAACCAATTGTTCAACATTTCCAATAGACACAACCAATGGTCCAACATATACAACCAACACAACCAATGGTCCAATTTCAACAATATGTCCAACCAACTATACAATGTCCACAAATAGTTCAACCAATGGTGGAATATCAACAAGTTCAATCAACATATCAATGTCAACAACCACAACCAAACATTCAAAAACAAAGGTTGCAGCACACACCAAGCCAAATTTTGAACATGTCAAACCAATTTGATCAACATCTAGTTCGATATCAAAAGATGACATCAAACCAAAACCAACTCCTTGCCAAACAAGTTCAAATTCTAGATACAACTATGTCAAAACCTCGAAAGAAAGGTGGCTTTATTGCAAGGATCTTAAGGAAACTACCAAGTGAGTTCTTTAAGGAAGATCAAGATAATACAATTATGTCTAGCAATGCCTCATCCCCCCACAAACAAATTGACTCTCCAATGGCATCTATCCCTACACCTTTAGAAGTTTCACAAGAACCTTCCATACTGTCCTAATCAAACAATACACCCAAGGGTGAAATTATCCAGGGGCTATCCATAATTGATTGCCAAAATAATCCAATTCATGATGCACATCCTTGTCATGTTTCAGAAATACAAGACCCAATGCAACCATGCACATTATTGCCATTACCTATTTTAGAAGACCCCACTTGAAGTCCCTCTTCCTCATGTTCAAGCATTGATTCCTTGCTAGAATCCATCACAAATGTTCAAAGTGCATTTCCTTCATCCCAAAACATTGATTCCTTGTCAGAATCCTCCATGCATATCCAAAGTCCAACCTCATGTCAAGAGGATAATTTAGAGCATGAAGAAATGAGTCCTAAAGAAAATCAAGATCAAGATCGTGAAACCTTATCATCCCATCTAATTGTTGACCAGGATCCCATTTCCCCAGACACTCGCAATGATTCCATTATTCCTGTCCATTCTATCCAAGAACACAATATCCTTTCAAATCCCATTGACATTCCACTTCCTAAGAAAGATCAAGATATCCCTTCCATCCTTTCCGATGATCCCATTAAAAGTCAAGAGCAAAGCACCTTTAAAGAGGATTCCAATGATCTTCCTCCTTGTCAAGATCAAATTATTCCTTTAAATCCTCCACAAGATCCTTTTGTTCCTCCATCTCCTTGTCTTAATGCTCCATATACACTCCAAGAGCGCATTTCTTTTGATGATCCCATTATTTCTCCCATTCCATCTCTTGAAGAGCCTATCATTGAACCATGTCCACTACACAATCCTAGTCCCCCTGATGATCCTAATCCCCCTCATGATTCTAATGTGTCAGTGCAAGATGTTCATGAACCCTCGACATGCATAATGGGTTCTTCCACTTTGGTGCAATCCGATCCACTTCAAGATCTCATTATTTCTCTCATATCATATCCACCTCATAATGGACTTGCATCTTCCTCTAAAAGCACAAAGTATCCTACAAGTCAAGATATTCATAAAGGTAAAGGAGTAGATCTCTATAAGCAAGAATCCCTTCATGTTAAAGAAGATCTTAAGGGTCATGTCTACACAACTCACTCTCAAGACGTTGGTATCCCTCCATCAAAATCAAAACATACACCTTCCCCATCATACTTTCCATCCATCTTAGGTCCTTATATCCTTGCATCCTGTATGCAAGGTCAGCAAAGGCACACATCCTTGAGTAAATTTCATCAAACCAAAAGAAGTCCATTTCATTCCTATCCATCCATGCATTCCATTCCCCCTCCAAGCAATTTGGATGCCAAGTGTAAATGTCATAAATCTAGCAATCCACATGTATTCAAGGATCAACATGTCCAATATAATCGACATGTCAAAACAAAGAAAAATTTGATCTATAAAGAAAAGGAAAAATCCAAAAGGCCACAAAGGCCCACTGAGAAAAATAAAGGAAATTCGAAATCTCTATGGGTTCCTAAATCGCTTGTGCAAGCAATGCACTCCAAGGAACTACAAAAAAATGAAACATCAAAAACCATGTGGATCCCTAAGCGGCTCGTTGAAGCACAAATGCCTAAAGAAACTTCCAACTTGGCATCCAAAGTTGCTATTCCTCCATCCAACCCTCTCAAATTTGTTCCTCCATCACCTTCTTCATCCATTTTGGGCCCTTATGTCCCAAAATCCATAGCCTTTCCTTCGTCAAAATCTCAATATCCAAAATACATTTTTTCTCCATCAGTCCATCACCCCTCAAGGTGTGAGCCAATCTCAATCTTGCCAACATTTCTATCCACTCAAGCACGGTTCTTCCAATACCCTATCCATTATCCAATGCATATTTTCCATCCTTCCATCCCTCTGGTCCAATCCTTTGCATAAATCCTTGCCTTAATTTCATCTCTTTTTCCATGTCCTTATCCTACCAACGTCTTTGAGCATACTTTTAAAGGTCATGGTCCATTTTTTTTTCAAGGCTACTATCCAAACAAAAGGACACTTGAGTCCTTCTTCCATCCCCTATCATGTGTCCATCTTTTATTGAAAAAGTCAAAATACAAAAAAAAGTGAAAAAAAAAGAAAAAAAAAAGTAAAGCAAAAATAATTCGTCGATTGGTGAAAACCTAGCAAACAGGCGCCTTGGGCAAGTACCATGATGAAAACCTGGCAAACAGGCATCATGCGTAATCTATGAACTTCTTGCACACCATAATTGGGGGCAGGTTTCCTCCTTCATATCCTATTGCCCTTCATTATCCTATCATACCATGTCATTACCCTTCATATCCTATTGTCCCTCATGTCCAGTTTCCCTTTCCACCTTTGCTCTTGACAAGGCTGACGCTCTTCATGAGCATCATGCATCTTGTTTGCAGCTTTCAGTCTATCATAGCTTTTGGTCATTTATCCATTTGCTTATGATAACTTTTCATCCATATTCCTTATCTTATTGCAACTTTCTGCCACTATCCTATATCCTATCCCGACCTTTAGTCTATGTCCCTTATCTATTCTTGGTCTTGCTTATCCTATCCATATCTTATCATGATACATACACTCTTTTTCATTCCTTGATCTTGATCTGACATAAGGATGGGAAATGCAAAACATAGTTTCAAAAACCTCTTGACATGTCCCTCATGCCATGTCACTACTTTACATTGTCATATCCAGTCTCTTGTCCCATTACACAATAAATTGCATCCATATTGTCTCCATGATAAAATGTCTTTGTCTTCCCTCTATCCACCAACTTTTTAGAAAGCCTATTTATTCACCTGTCATATTCCTTGCCTTGCTAGACACTGGGGGAAAAATCATAAAAATCAAATACTATCCTAAAAAAATCCCTAAAAATAAAAAAATGTCCTGAAATAATCCAAAAACATTCAAAAAAATGTCCTAAAAAAAATCCCTAAAAATCACATAATGTCCTGAAAAAATCTCTAAAAATCAAATAATGTCCTGAAAAACATCCCTAAAAAGTCAAATAAAGTCCTAAAAAAGGGACAAAAAAATTTCAAAACATCAAAATCCAAAAACAATTTCTTTGGCATTTTGCATTTTGTCAATAAATGGTCCCCTTTGTGCATAGCCAGATCGCTGAGCATACATCCAACATCAAATCGATCAAACATTTGTCTAGACAACAAATAGATAACATGTTACAACATTGTGCTTTAACTGAAATCACGCATTAACAGATGAACTTTTCAATCAAACCAGACATTTCAAACTAATCACAATTGTCATGTCAATCCATCAACATCAATATCATTTGTCCTTGTCACTATTATCATGGGTCTTATGCAGGGTGTGCAATACTCGAAACCAGACTGTGTCCTGTCTTAGATGGGGTACCGCATTCCCTAAAACTAGACAGCATGATCATTCTTGTTTTTCACTTTTGATAATGACAATCAAAATGTTTGTTTGACTTGGTTGAATTTGTGCATCTTATCTTTTTATTGATTTATCTTTGACTTTGATCATGTTCCTATGTTGCTCGATGATGTCACTGCATGATTTAGAGTGACCGGGATGGTTCATGGTCCCTTTCCTCTTTTTTGTTATGTTTGTTGTTTGTGGAATGTTTGTCACAAACTGGGGCAACTATATCATTGGGTGTTTGTGATAAGTACATTCGCTTTGTGAATTCCGCACATACCTTGACCCTTGATGTATACACCCTAGGATGCTTCACTCATTCCTTATGTGCGATGTGTCTATCTTTTGCAAAAAGGGTTACATTCCAGCTCTGGCCTTCAATGCCATGATGCCCTGTATCCGCTTTGCTACATTAAATAAAGGTTCTCACCTACTTATGTGCATTTGTGAAAGAAAGTTTTCCTTCATCTCTAACTGACCTCTATCTAATTTCTTCTTACTAACATTTCTTCCGTCAGTCTGGTCATGGTCTTTTGTGCCTTCCACTGCTTGTCATTTGTGCATCCGACCTCCGATTTTTGATCCATTCAAACCTATCATTTTCTATCATTCTTATCGATCAATTGGCCTCTTTTCTGGATTTTTCTAACCAATTCCTCGAGGGGGCATGCATATGTCATTGTTATTGTCTGGGGCATTTTCATTATTGTTCTTTGAAACAATGCTTAAAATCGCATTGTCTCAAAGAGGGGGAAAATGTAGACAACTAAAAATGGTCAACGCTTGCGGAGTCATACTTTAACATTTGTGCATTGCCTTATTTTAGGGTTCTTGCATTGCATTAAAATTTCTTCTATGTTGTGCACTTGGTCTTTATCATTTGCGAGCATCGAGTCCTTCTTCTACATTCCTCATTTTTATCGCTTTCGAATTAGGGTTTTGTCCTCTTGTCAATCTTGTCATTTTGCGATCGATTCATCATCGATCCTTGTCCTTGTCAATCTTGTCATTTTGCAATCGATTCGTCATCGATCCTCATCCTTGTCAATCTTGTCATTTTGCGATAGATTCATCATCGATCCTTGTCCTCTTGTCAATCTCATCATTTTGTGATCGATTTGTCATCGATCGTTGTCCTTTTTAAATCATGTCAATTTGGATCAATTAGTCATTGTTCCTCATCAATTGGTGCCTATCAATTTGGTCTCTTTGTCAATCTTGGTCAATTTGTCAACCAATCTCAATCATTTATCAGCATTGGTCCTTTGTCAATCAAAATCATGATCAAATCGACATTAATTTCTTGTTGTCTTGACCTAATTCCTTGTGCTCTTATTTCTAGGATT
The DNA here is from genome assembly GCF_030272615.1 of Cryptomeria japonica. NCBI lineage: Eukaryota > Viridiplantae > Streptophyta > Pinopsida > Cupressales > Cupressaceae > Cryptomeria > Cryptomeria japonica. The sequence continues at coordinate 37,114,274 of NC_081410.1, read as the reverse complement.
TTATGATTTATTCATTTAATCTTGATTGTCATTTTCCCTCTAGGTTAAATAATTTATTTATTTATCCTAAGTTTTCTTGTCACAATTAAATATTTATTTAATTGGCTTATTAATTCCCCCTCTTTTTGTGAATTAATTAATGAATGAAAAATTATTAATTAATTCACCTAATTTTCTAATTTCATCAATGTCTAATTTCTTAATTTCCAATTCATCATTTCTAACCTAATTTTCTAATTTCTCCTAATTTCTATTTCTATTTCAAATTTTTTTCATAACATCTTGCATAGCAATTTGTCATAATTTGTCATAAACTGTCATAATTTGTCATAACACCTTGCATAGCAATTTTTCATACACTTGTCATAATTTTGCTATTCTTAATTTGAATTTCCATTCGAATCAATTTCATGCTAATCTTGTCCTCTCTCCAATTTGTCTATAAATTGGATGATTTTCTTCAATCATGAATCTAACCACATTTTTAGAGAATCAATCACGCTTCTAGTATCCTTACGCTGTCATCTCATCTTGTCAATCTTGCTTTCGTACTATGCTTGTGCACTTGTAGGTGAGATCCACAAACACACTAATTTGAAGGAGAAAGAAGGACAATGGAGAATTCTGGAGGAGATATTCGCGTTTGTAATGGTTTGCATTTGGTTTGAATGTCTTACTTTCAATATCTCTATTGAATGTTTTTAGGATTTCTTATCATTGCAATCTAGTTTTTGTGATTGAGCTAGTTTAATATTTCTATTTGCTTTGATGATTTCCATTTTCCTATCTACAAAGGGTATTTGGAAGGTTTAGGGAAAGAGCATTTATTTCACTAAAAAGTTAGGTGTGCAAATGATAAAAGACAACTTTATCTCCTTATTTGTCACTTTGCATTCAAAGAGAAAGAGGTTAAGAGTGCTTTGCAGGCAGATTTTTGAGAGATCAAAATTTGGAAGCGATTTTCGTGCTCAACCCTAATCCGACGGGAAAGGTATTTATCTGTGAAACTTTTCAAGTTGAAAATTTCTGAAAATGGACACTTCTTTGGTCATAGAAATCATCAAGAGATCTCAGCTCTAGTTCAAGAAACATCCATTCAAATCTATTGAGGTAGATCCACTAGGTGCATTTTCCTCTATATCGTATGACATTGTTTATGTAGAGAAAATTAGGGCATACATTCATGCAAATCTTAAGGAGTTAGAGAGCTTCAAGTTGTTAAATCTATACTCTAAGCAACTATTGGGAAGTGATTTCAAACTTAAACTAGAATTTAAAGTGTTTGAAGAGAAGAACTTTGCTCAAATTGTCCAGTCTCCATAGTTAGATGAAAATGAATGGGTCTGGTATGTTTTAAGCCAAATTCATCATGAATTTATATGGTTAAGAAAACTATTTAAGATTACTAAGGATGTCATCAAGGTTGTAATTGGTCTAAGCTCATCCAGTGGTTTTCCCTCATTGAAGTCCATAATGAACTAGCTCATCACTGATACTTGACCAGTTCAAGAATTTACCAAAGAGTAATGACAATCAATCATATACTTGAGGATGATATAAAATTTTCTTCCATGGTGATTGGCTACAAAATCTATCACTCTAGCCGAGAAAATGTTGGCATATGTGTAGATTTTGATGACATGATGATAGTATATATTGTCATTGATGTCAATATGCTAAAGTGTGAACCGGTATGATGAAGTGTGAACCGGTATAGTGAAGTGTGAATCGGTATAAGTGTGAACCGATATGTCTAAGTAAGTAAAATGGCAAGTGAACCAGTATATGCAAAGTTTGTATCAAGGTTTCACTTGATATGACTACCGATTGGTAGTCTCAGCTTCAGGGTTTCCGGTTGATGCATTCCAAGTCTGTGCGATTCGACTGACGAAATCCTATAATGAGTTAGCATTGAAATGAAGATTATATTATGTTGCCATGTTAGCCTTCTGCACGTGAAGAATTTCTTGACGATCTTGCATAAGAAGATTGATTCTATCTACCTCGGGAATGTGCAAAATCTTAGTAAATAGTGGAGAGCGTGTGATGGGTTATCAGCTTCCAGAAGCAATAAAGAATGGACAATGTAGAACATCTTGAGATTTGTTCAAGATTTTTTTACCCTATGTAATGTGTTTAAATGATAAGGATTGCAACAACTTTATTTTTAACATAGATGCTTAGGGTTTTAGGTTTTTACCTCCAACCTAATTGTTGTCTATAAGGTCAATGATGATTTTCATTTTGAAGTTGTTGGCAAAGAATTATATGTGAGGTAATTCTTGCTAGACCAGAGAAGTGAGTAGAGACCCACATAGTGTGATTGCATATGTAAAGGAACTGAAGTGGATCTACCTTGGCATTGATTGTTGTTATCAGATCAGTGTATAACCTATTGACTTCTAACCATTTCAGTAGTTGGAAAATCCCTTTACCAGGTAGCTTTAATAGGATTTTTGTAAAACCTTTAACAAGGTGACCCAAAATCATTGAGTTCTTCAAATCCTCTTGTGAGGTAACCTCTAACTGGGTATTTAGCCATCCCTTAACCAGGTGATCCCTGGCAAGATTGGTTCCTAGCAGAACCTATTGTAAAGTCTTTAACTAGACAAGGATCCTAATAGAGAAAAATTCATAAGAGTTCAAGAACAACTTGTGGGTATTCATCCCCACCATGGTTTTTCCTAGTTGGGTTTCCACGTGAAAAAAATCAGAGTGTTATGTATGATGCTTTTTCATGTGATTATTTAGTGTTTTCTGTTAAGTGGTAATGCATGCAGATCTAATGGTCATTGTATTTCTGATGTATTAGTTGCTTAAGCATATGGGTAAAGTTGAGATGAGATATTAGGTTATGAGAAATTCTAAGTGTTACCGGTTTATGTCTTTTACAGTACTATGTTTTACCGGTATTGTCTTGGCTTAGGTTGGTGATGTTGTTTGACAATTAGTGAAGTCTTTGCAGTTTAAGTTGTCAGTGAAATTTTTGTGTGTACTAATTCACCCCCCCTCTCAGTACCTATTGGGTGTTTACTATTCATCATTATTCATCAATTGGTATCAGAGTGTCCTCCAAGTCCTCGGTGCTATAAGCTTAACTGCTTGAGGAAAAGATCCTATTCTAATGATGAAGAGGGAAGGTCCTAAGTTCAATAGAGATAACTTTAAGATATGGAAGGATAGAATGAAGATATACATTAAAAGCATGGGTGCTCAACACTAGAACTATGTTGAGAATACTTATGTTGTCCCTACTGGTACTTTCACCGATGATCAAAGAAGAGAAATTCAGGAGAATGGGCAAGTCATGGAAGCTCTTATCAGCAATTTATCTGATATTGAGTTTATAGATGTTCAAGATAAAGACAATCCCAAAGATGTATGGGATACTCTGGAGACTATCTATGGCGGTGATGAGCATGTGAAGAAAGCTAAGGAAGAAATCCTTAGAGGAAAATTTGAAGATATACGGATGGTTGAAGGAGAGACCATTCAACAATATGGGATAAGAATTAAAATTGTTGTTGGAGACATCAAGAGTACACGAGGTACAATGGATGATCACACCATTGTTAGCAAGGTTTTGAGATCCTTGTTACCAGTCTACGCAATAAGGGTTGCCGCTATTCAGGAGTTGAGATCTATTGACAAGACAAAGGTATCCCTAGACTCCATCATTTCTAAGTTGACCGCATATGAGCTAAATTGATGGTAGTGTTCAGAAGACTGAATCAACCTTTAGAGCATCTGTTGCACTATCTAGAAAGGGAAAAGAAGCTAGTACCAGCTATGAACCTAGACAAAGTAGAGATATGGATTATGAGGAGATCTTGATGGAGTTTGAAGCTCTTATTGCCAAGAGACTTCCTAAGGGAACTAGAAAATATAGAGGTAAGCTCCCTTTGAAATATTTTTCTTGCAATAGGATAGGACACATTGTTGTCAACTGTTCTAATAGTGATAATAAGGACAAACCAGAGAAGTTTAAAAAGTTTAAAGGAGGAAATAGGAGAAACTATCTTGTTGCAGTCGATGAATGTGCCACTGATGATGAATCAGAAGATGAAGAAAGTGAAGACATAGTGTTTGTAGCCATTAAGGAAGATGTGTCTGACAAGAAGGCTCTTGTCTCTCTCTTTGATAATTCTAATGAGTGGATTATTGATAGTGGATGTTCTCACCACATGACTTATGACCGAAGAAAGTTTCTGTCTCTGGAAGAGTACGATGGAGGTGTAGTCCGATTTGGTAATGATGCACCATGTATGGTAAAAGGCAAAGGGTCCATCTCTCTAAATGGAAAAAGTAGTGCTGATAATGTGTATTGGGTAGAAGGTCTCAAGCATAACCTTTTGAGTATTTTCTAGCTGAATGATAAAAGGCTTACTCTAGAATTCAAAGATAGAGTGTGCAAAATAAAAGGAAAGAGTGGTGAACTGATGGCCACTGGTATGTAGACCAAAGGTAACCTATTTTAGTTAATACAAATATCAGTCAATGTCTAATGGTTAAGTTTGATGTCAATTGGATATGGCATAGGAGACTCTACCATGTAAATTTTGATAACATTGTGAAGGCCAGTAAGATCAAGGTAGTTAGAGGATTGCTTGTGCTGAACAAACCAGAGAATCCTTTGTGCAGAGAATGTCAACTGGGGAAATGTCTTCCTCAACCTTCAAAGGTAAATCTTTCACAGCAGATAATTTACTTGATCTTGTGCATACTGATTTGTGTGGTCCTATGAAAACTAGGAGTGTTTAGGGAGATAGGTACTTTATGATTCTTACTAATGATTGCTCAGGAATAATGTGGGTCACATTCTTGAAAGACAAATCTGAAGCTTTTGGAAAGTTTAAAGCCTTCATAGAACTAGTTGAAAAGGAAAGTGGTAAGAGGATTAAATGTCTTAGAACTGACCAAGGAGGTGAGTTCACTTATGGTGAACTCAATAAGTACTGTGAAGAGAACGGAATCAAGAGGCAACTATCTGCCTGCCAGACTCCACAATAGAATGGCCTAGTAGAAAGGAACAATCGGACTATAGTTGAAGTAGCCAAAATGATGCTGATTCAAGGGAAGGTTGCTCACACTTTTTAGAGAGAAGCGGTGAGCACTACAATCTACACTATGAACCGGGTACTCATCAAGAAAGGTAAGGATAAAACTCCTTATGAATATTGGACCAGTAAAACACTAGTAGTAAGATACTTTAGAGTATTTGGTAGCAAGTGTTATATCAAGAGAAGTGAACACCAGAGAAAGTTTGATGCAAAATGTGATGAGGGAATATTCCTAGGGTATTCCACCAAGAGAAAATCTCTCAAGTGTGTTAACAATAGGACTCAGAAAATTGTTGAAAGTGTCAATGTTAGAGTTGATGAAACCTCTGAGAAACCTGAGGAAACCAATAGTGAGCAAGCGGTAGATGAATTGAGTGTAAACTTTTGGGAACCGGTTGCAAAACAACCAAGTACAAGCAATAGTGCTCCTACACCAATAGATGTTGCGGTAGATGAAGATGAGGATGAAGAAGAAAAGAAAGAGGAATCAACTAAGATCATTCCTAGATATGTAAAGTTGCATCATGATCCAAAGAAAATCATATGGGATAAGGATGCAGGAGTACTTACAAGAAGAAAGGTTAGAGAGAATTCTTGCATGATTTTTGAATTTGAGCCCAAAACATTTAAAGAAGCACACAAAGATGAAGACTGGATTAAGGCTATGGAAGAGAAACTTGACCAGATAGAGAAGAATGGTACATGGTCTTTGGTACCCAAACCTGAGCACAAAAATGTTATTGGCACCAAATGGGTATTTAGGAACAAGCTAAATGAAGATGGTACAATGGCAAGGAACAAAGAAAGACTAGTATGTAAAGGATATTCTCAAGAGGAAGGAGAAGACTGTGGAGAAACCTTTGCTCCAGTAGCTAGATTGGAAGGAGTTCAAATGCTACTTGCATATGCAGCCTCAAGGGATTCAAAGTGTATCAGATGGATGTAAAATCTACATTCCTAAATGGAATACTTGAAGAAGAAGTGTATATAGAGCAACCAGATGGGTTTGCCCTATCAGAAGACAGTGATATGGTGTGTAGTCTACATAAAGCATTGTATGGATTGAAGCAAGCACCTAGAGCATGGTATGAAAGTTTACACTCCCATCTTGTGAAGATTGGATTTGAAAGATCAAGTGAAGATAGCAATATCTATCTGAAGTCAGAAGGAGATCAGATTCTGATCTATGAAGTGTTTGTTGATGACATAATTTTTGGTGGAGATGATAAGATGAGCCATATATTTGTGGATGAAATGAAGAAGGAATTAGAGATGTCACTAATTGGAGAGACCAAGTTCTTCATTGGACTACAGATTTAACAAATGAAAGATGGTATATTTATCACTCAGTCCAAGTATGTCAAAGAGGTGTTGAAGACCTTTGGCATGGAAGACAGCAAACCGGTTGGTACACCGATGATGACCAGTTGTAAATTGTCAAAAGAAGATGATTTGGCATTGGTAAATGAGAAGGAATACCAATCAATGATTGGTAAATTGCACTATGTAGTACACAGAAGACTGGACATTGCACATGCAGTGGGCATTGTTGCACGTTTTTAGAAAAGTCCAAGAGAATCCCACTTGGTAGTAGTCAAGCAGAGTCTTATATATCTTAAGGGAACTATAGATTATGGATAGTGGTATCCATACAATAATGATTTCAATCTCAAAGTGTTCATCGATGTAGATTGGGCTGGTAATATGGACAACTAGAAGAGCAGAACCGGTGGTGCATTCTTTCTTGGTGGTAGACTAGTCTCATGGATGAGCAAGAAGCAGAGTTGTATCTCTCAGTCCACAATAGAAGCAGAATATGTAATAGCATTTATGAACTATACTAAGACAATTTGGACGAAGCATGTATTAAGTGGTTTCAAAGTCCCTGTATCTGAACAGGTGAGTATCTTTTGTGATAACACAAGTGCAATTAATATCTCCAAGAATCCGGTATTACATGCTAGAACTAAGCACTTCGAGCTCAAGTATCATTTCTTGAGGGAGAAAATTAGAACAAAGAGGTTGTATTGGAACATGTTTCCAATAAGGAGTAGTTAGTAGATATATTCACCAAGCCTCTACCGAAGGCTATATTTACCTATTTAAGAGGTGAATTAGGGGTACTTCCTCTTCAAGAAATGAACTAAAGGTATATACACCACATCAATCAGGTATTACACTGTCAAATATTTTTCAGGATTGATGTGTTGAACGATGCTACTCCTCAGGGGGAGCAGTATAGTGGAACATGGAAGCTTATGCCTCCACTTTGGCATTATTGTTAAAGGGGGAGAAGATGTGAAGCAGAGAAGATATCTAAAGTATTGAAGACATATAATATGGAAGAAGATATAGAGATATCTTTGTGTATTTCCATCAATGCCAAAGGGGGAGATTGTTGGCATATGTGCAAAGTTTGATGACATGATGATAGTGTATGTTGTCATTGATGTCAATATGCTGAAGTGTGAACTGGTATGATGAAGTGTGAACCGGTGTGATGAAGTGTGAATCGGTATAAGTGTGAACCGGTATGTTGAAGTAAGTAAAATGGCAAGTGAAACGGTATATGGAAAGTTTGTATTAGGGTTTCACTTGATATGACTATCAGTTGGTAGTCTCAACTTCAGGGTTTCCGGTTGATGCATTCCAAGTGTGCAATTCAACTGATGACATCCTGTGATGAGTTAGCATTGAAGTGAAGATATATCATGTTTCCATGTCAGCCTTGTGTGCGTGAAGAATTTCCTTGAGGATCTTGCATAAGAAGGTTGATTCTATCTACCTCGAGTATGTGCAAAATCTTAGTAAATGGTGGAGAGCATGTGATGGATTATCAGCTTCCAGAAGTAGTGAAGAATGAATGATGCAGAACATCTTGAGATTTGTTCAAGATTGTTTGACCCTATGTAATGTGTTTAAACAATTAGGATTAGAGAGATTGTATTGTTAACGTAGATGCTTAAGGTTTTATGTTTTTGCCACCAACCTAATTGTTGTTTATAAGGTCGATGATGATTTTCATTTTGAAGTTGTTGGCAAATAATTATATGTGAGGCAATTCTTGCTAGACCAGAGAAGTGAGTAGAGACCTACAGAGTGTGATTGCAGATATAAAGGAGCTGAAGTGGATCTAACTTGGCATTGCGAGTTGTTATTAGATTAGTGTGTTACCTATTGACTTCTAAATATTTCAGCAGTTGGAAAATCCCTTTACCGGGTAGCTTTAACAGGATTTTTGTAAAACCTTTAACAAGGTGACTCAAAATCATTGAGCTCTTCAAATCCTCTTGAGAGGTAACCTCTAATAGGGTTTTAACCTCTAACTGGGTATTTAGCCATCCCTTAACTGGGTGATCCCTAGCAGGATAGGTTCCTAGCAGAACCTATTGTAAAGTCTTTAACCGAACAAGGCTCATAATAGAGTGAATTTTAGAAGAGTTCAAGAACAACTTGTGGGTATTCATCCCCACCGTAGTTTTGCCCAATTGGGTTTCCATGTTGTTGGTGTAAATAAATATTCATTATGGATATTATTACACTTACTTAAGTTAACTTAGGATAATGCATTTCATAGTAGTTTGGATATGAGACACTTGGGTGTTTGTGTCACATTGGGATAGTGTGTGTAGGAGAAATTCCACCTTTTATGGTGTTGATCTTGTTATTACACTATCATATCCACTTATTGTGGAGTGATAATTCCACCTTCGGTGGGTGATCCACCTCATGAAGAATATTATATTATTTCTCCTACCTACCCACACCTATTTCCTACCTACCCTTGTTTCTCATTGAGCCACTTGTCATATTTGTGTGCTCATACATCCATATGGCCTTGCCTATATAAGCAGGCCTCTATTCATTGTATTGGTTAATCCAGTTGATCATTTTTATATTGATGAGAATACAGTTTGTTCTTGTCATTCTATTGTCTCTTTTATGCTTTTCATTGTGCCCTTGATCTTGGCAAAATCCAACACATGTGAAAAAAATCAGTGTGTTATGTGTGATGATTTAGTGTTTTTTGTTAAGTGGTAATGCATGCAAATCTAATGGTCATTTTATTTCTGATGTATTACTTGCTTAAGCATATGGGTGAAGTTGAGATGAGATATTAGGTTATGAGAAATTCTAAGTGTTACCGGTTTATGTCTTTTATAGTCCTATTGTGTTTTACTGGTATTGTCTTGGCTTAGGTTGGTGATGTTGTTTGACAATTAGTGTAGTCTTTGTAGTTTAAGTTGTCGATGAAATTTTTTTGTGTACTGATTCACCCCCCCCCCCTTCTCAGTACCTTTAGGGTATTTACTATTCATCATTATTCATCGGAGAACTCTATATCTAGTACTACAATCTATGCAACCTTTTAGATGATTAGGGAAAATAAGAAATATGACTTATGTGAGTTATTGTGTAGTGAGATAATGAAGAATTTTACCAAGATAAAGCAAGACAATGAGAACACTTTCTAGTATGGTACCTTGATCTTATGCTTATTTTTTTCTTCATAAATGAGGTTCTAGGTATTAGGAATGTACAATGGGCTTATGACAGACCGATAGCTTTTCAAATCAAACAAATTTTCTATAGCATTAGTGACAGCAAGGCTAGGAAGACTTCTCTTTGGGGATACTTCAAGAAGTTCCAAAGTGTGATGTACGATAGGTAAATGATCCCTAAGTCAATTTTTGAAAAGTATCAAGACTTAATATGCTTCATGGTTGATACTAATCAGTGCATAATGGAAGTAGTAGAACTTAGGACAATCTGGATCATGCCTATGGGGTATGAGATAGATGAGAAAATTCTTGATATGTATGCTCAATATCTCTTGAGAAAGCCAATAGATACTTCCAAGGAGCAGTTTGGCAGATTTGCAAAAAAAGACCTACAATTGCATTCTTAGTTCAATAGACATGAGATAGTCTAGAAGGTGAGGAAGGAAGTTGATGAGTATGAAGAAAATATTAGCATTTCTAAGGTGATGGTATGATGAATCAATAAGGATTTAGACAACTACTGAGAGGGGGGGTGAATCAGTAGATAGAAAACTAACTAGACTTTCACAAACTCAAAAACAACCTCTCAAGTCAAAGTCAGAATTGACTGGTTCAAACACTGAACTACAAATTGCAATATCATTGTCAAGTATATCGGTTAACTGTTATAATAGAATAACAGTAAAACAACTCTAAAACTCTCAAACCTTTTGACCAAAACATCCAAATACTTTACTAACAAAACTAAAAGCTCATTTCAAATTGTTGTCCATCATCATATCATATTTAAGTGGATTTACTAGTTAAGCAAATTAACCATAGCAAACATAACCACAAAAAAATTCACCACTTGACATAATGATTTTGACATGGAAACTCAAATAGGAAAAACCATAGTGGGGATGAATACCCACAAGTATTCTGAACTCTTCTAAATTTTGCTCTATTAAGAGCCAAGCCTGTTAAAGATTTGCAATAAGTCCTATTAAGAACAGATCTTGTTAGGGACCAATCGGTTAAGAGATTGACCATAATGCCCTACTAGAAGCAATACCCTACTAGGAGTAACATTGATAGAGGATTTGAAATACAAGCTAATGGATCACCTAGTTAGAGGATTTAGATAACACTAAGCCTGTTAGAACTTACCCGGTTAAGGGATTTGACTGTTGTAATTTTTAGAGAATAATAGGGGTTTGTTGATTTGGAAAATAGAAATACTTTGCTTGATTAGATCCTTTTCATGCTCCTATCTACCTTTACACATACTACAGATACATCTCCTAGTCTGGCAAGCAATCACTCTTACATTCAACCAAAATTGCCAACACTACAACAAAACAACTCATCGATGTTATAAGCAAAACAACAAGTCAGTAACACATCACAAACCTAAGATCTCATATAGATTACAAACAAATCAGTTCAAGTATGACCATTGGATTACATAGCAATAATTGCACATGATTCAAGACAATCTCAACCACTCCTTGATCATCACTTCATCGATCCATGTAACTCATCACGCAGTTTACATTACATGCAATGTACTCGCTCATTCCCAAGATAAAACCATTATCGCTATGGGCCAAAAACCATTTGAAACTATTCACATACAACATGCATACATGGCATAATCATTACTGCTCATCATTTGATCATAAACCAATACAACCAATTCACCAAGATCCATCAGTTAGGGTTTATCAAATCAATAGGTAGGGTTACCAGTTGATCTCACCGCTTCTCAAGTAATACTAATTTCCTTCACTAGCTCACCTACTGGTTGCAAAACAACATCATTACAACATCATTATCGATTACAATTGACATCAATGACAACATAATAGTTCATCAATGTAATCTTTATGCAAATGCCAACAATCTCCCCCTTTGGCATTGATGGCAATACAAGTATCAAAACCCTTGATTGTTATGATTGTGAGTAAGAATCTTGGTTTACATTTTACCATGTACTCTCCTTCAACTGAGTCTCCATGTCTTTAGCTGGTAACTGGCTATAGATCTTCTCTTTGTTAATCATACAATTCTTTTTTCCATAATCATATAGTTCTTCTCCCCCTTTGACAACAATGCCAAAGTGGAAGTAAAACATGAGTGTCACACTTCACTATTCTGCATCAACAATCTGCAACTTGATGCTCCCCCTATGGAATAACTCCACTCTACACCAATCCTACTTCAAGATTCTTTAATTAGCTTTGGGACTGATGTATTCCACATCTACTCATTTGACTTCATGTAGGGGCACAACCCCTAGCTGACCTCTAAGATACTCAAAAGTAGTCTTAGGTAGAGGTTTAGTAAAGATATCTTCTAGCTACTCCTTAGTAGATACATGCTCTATTAACACATCTTTACTCTACACTTTCTCTCTCAAGAAATGATATTTCAGCTCAATATGCTTGGTTCTAGCATACAACACCGGGTTCTTTGAGATATTTATTGCACTGGTGTAAAATATTTATAGGTTTTGTGATCTTCTTCTTAAATCCTTCCTCAATGTGTTTCATCCAGATTGCCTAGGTACAATTCATATATGCTACAACATATTCAGCTTTAGCACTGGATTGTGATATACAACTCTGCTTCTTGCTGCTCCATGATACAAATCTTCCTCCAAGAAATAATACACCATCGGTTGTGCTCTTGCTATCATCAACATTGCCTGCCCAGTCTGCATTTGTATAAACCTTCAAATCAAAGTTACCTACATATGGATACCATAATCCATAGTCAATAGTACCTTTCAAATATCTGAATATCCTTTTGGTTGCTATCAAGTGTGTCTCCTTTGAATTCTTCTGAAATATGGAAACTAAACCAAGTGCATGAGCAATACCCAGTCTGTTGTGAACAACATAATATAGTTTCCCTATCATTGATCTGTACTCCTTTTCACTAACAAATGTGGCTTCATCCTCCTTTGATAGTTCACAACCTATAACCATTGGTGTCCCAATTGGTTTGCAGTCACTCATTCCAAATGTCTTCAATACCTCTTTCACATACTTAGACTATGTGATAAAAATACCACTCTTCATCTGCTAAATTTGCAAAACTATGAAGAATTTTATCTCTCCTACTAGAGATATTTCAAATTCACTTTTAATCTCATTTACAAAGTCATCACTCAAGACATTATTGCCTCCAAATATGATATCACCCACAAACACTTCACTAACCAATATCTTATCTCCTTTAGATTTGAGATATATATTGTTGTATTCACTGGTTCTCTAAAAATGTATCTTCTTTAGGTGTGAATGTAGCCTTTCATACCATGCTCTTGATGCTTTCTTCAAACCATATAGTGCCTTGTGTAGTTTACACACCATATCCTTTGCATCAGTCAAAGCATAACCATCTAGCTGCTCAATGTATACTTCTTCTTCCAGTATTCCATTTAGAAAGGTTGACTTCACATCCATCTAATATAATTTGAATCCCTTATATGCTACAAATTCAAGTAGAGTCCTAACACCTTGCAATATAGTAACTGGTGCAAATGTCTCACCATAGTCTTCTCCTTCTTCCTGTGCATAACCTTTGCATACCAATCTAGCTTTTTTTTCTAACTACTACTCCATCTTCATTCAGTTTATTCTTGAATACTCATTTAGTACCTATCACATTTTTATTTACCGGTCTGGGTACTAGGGTCTATGTATTGTTCTTCTCAATCTAGTTAGGCTCCTCTTCCATATCTTTAATCCAGTGATCATCTCCAAATGATTCCTTAGTAGTTCTAGGCTCAATAGTGGATATCATGCAAGAATTCTCTTTGATCTTTCTTCTAGTTAACACTCCAACATCTTTATCTCCAATAATCTAGTTAGGATTATGATTGAGTCTCACATACCTTGGACTAACATGATCATTATCTTCAGGTTCTTCTTCCTCACTTTCATCATCTTCTTCTAAATCTACATGTTCTGGTTGAACTGGTACTACAACATTTACTTCATCAGCTTCTGGTTTCACTGGTTTTGGTTCCAAATTTAGAATGCAAGGTTCATCTTCTTTCTTTTTGTTGGTGTAAATAAATATTCATTTTGGATATTATTACACTTACTTAATTTAACTTAGGATAATGCATCTATTTTTAGTTTGGATTTGAGACACTTAGGGAAGTGTGCACTTAGGGATAGAGCTTGTAGGAGAAATTCCACCCTTTGTGGTCTTATTTTGCTATTACACTCCACATTCAGTGGGTCATCCACCTCTTGTGGAATATTATATTATTTCTCCTACCTACCCTTGTTTCTCATTGAGCCACATGTCATATTTGTGTGCTCATACATCCATATGGCCTTGCCTATATAAACAGGCCTCTATTCATTGTATTGGTTAATCCAGTTGATCATTTTGCATATTGATGAGAATACAGTTTGTTCTTATCATTCTATTGTCTCTTTTATGCTTTTCAGTGTGCCCTTGATCTTGGCAAAATCCTACATGGTATCAGAGCCATTGGGGCTTCGTTGATCAGTTTTTGGAGACATTGTGGAAGGCTTCTACTTTCGGATTTAGGGATCTTCATTTTTTGGGGGCATCATACAACGATTTGGACATCACCATTGAATCCGGGAGGCCATTTCCATAAATTTCGACTATAAAGTCAACCTATTTTGGTGAGAAATTTTTTTCCCCATTTTGACTATTTTTGTATGGATTTCGAAATTTTTTTACAAAAAAAAATTTATTTTTCAAAAAAAAAAAAATTCGAAAAATTTCAGAAAAAAAAATTGAAAAATCAAAAAAAAAAATTTTAAAAAGGGGTTTTTTTGTTTGGGGGTCCGCAGACCCCCCCATACATAGTACTAGCTGTGCGCAGGTTTGCAAGTATGTACCTGCACTGTCTGAATGCTGCCGCAGGCTATCGTACCTAACGTCGCCGACGCCTGCAGGGCCGCCTCGAACGTAGCCATGCTCCCTCCCACCGCTGCCTCGGTTTTCCCCAGTCGCTGACAAGATACCGACCCCGCCGACCTCCGCCTCCCACCCCAGCGATGCACAACCTCCTGTCGCTACTGATCTCCACCATGACCCCACTGGCCTCCAACTCTCGCTCGGCGATGCGCAGACTCCCGCCGCCGGCAAAAGACCTCCGACAATGCCATGCTGACACCTAGTCAGCGTACAGACCCCGCCACATGGCTCAAAAATAGCCCTCCATACACCACGTCATTGCACCACATCGACCATATGGTCTACACAGTCATAGAGCCACGCAGTCATCCGTACAGTGCCACATCATCCGTACAGTCTGCATAGTCACCTGCACAGTCAGCCGTCCATATAGTACAGACGCCCAGTCAGCAGGGAGGCGAAGTTTTTGTGATAGTCATACAACTGTCAAATTTAACACAGTGACTTGCTAATGTTAGTGCCACATTAGCACTTTTTGAAAAAAATTTGACCCCTCTCCATTGGGCTTTTCAGTTTTGTAGTCCAACTTTGAAAGGCCATATCTAGCTCGTTTTTGCTCCTTTTTTGGTGCAATTTTTTTTGAAATGGGCTAAAATTTCATGATCTTTGCAGTGGTGTGGTTATTTTATGATTTTGATGCATAATTTTTGGATTCTCTCAGCTATACCTGTCCAATCCTCAATTCTACAACTTCAAAGGCCTCGTTTGAGCTCATACGACCTCCTTTTTAGGTTTTTTTTTGAAAGTGCTTATTTTTTCATCTACTTTCAGAATCTATGATCAGATTTTAGAGATTTTGAGTGAAAATTGTACTTTCAGATATTGGTCTTATTTGGCCTATTAGGTACTTGTAAATTGCTTGGATCTTAGTTAGATCTCTTGCATTATCAGTTTGAGACTCTTTTGGCCTTATTGAGGCAGTTGTAAAATTATAAATCAGAAATCCACTTTGCCATTTTTTGCAAGTGGCCCATTGTATATGCATTACTTATAAAGTGCCAAAATCATCACATTTGGGGGGGTTCTTTGATTGAGTGAATTTGGGGGGGTGTCTTGTGTGATTGTGCCTCTCTTTGTGCTCTTTCCATTCTTGTTACAATGAGTCCTAACAAATTTCCACCTTTAACTCCACATAATTATGCATCATGGAAAATTAAAGTATGGAGTAAATTAATGGAAAAGGGTCTCACACACTACATAGATGGAACAATAATAGCACCACCTGATCCTAAGGCTAATCCAAATGCTCAATTAGAATGGTTCACAAAGAATTGCATGGCTCTTGGAACCTTACGCAAGTATGTATCAGATGACCTCATTTTTCACATTGAGAAATGTAAAACAATCAAAGAGGCTTGGGATATGTTTCAGAAGTTGTATGGACAAGTTGATGAAATCAAAAGCTATCAGATTGACAATGAGCTCACCAACTTAGATCCCAAGAATTTTGATACAATCCAAGATTATGTCACCAAAGCAAATGAGCTAAGAGCAAAGCTAAAGGATTGTAGAATTGACAAAAAGGATACTCAATTGATATTCAACTTGTTGGATAAGCTTGCACCAGAATATGCATCATTTGTGTCTAGCTTCCAAACTCATTGTTTGACAGTGGGGAGTTCTTATGTTATGCCTTCATTTGATGCTTTCATAGAAATGTTGATATTGGAACAAACTAAGTTGTTGAACATAGGGTTTCTCAAGTCTTCAAAGTCCAAGGCTTTGGTAGCAAATCAAAGAAATCAAGGAAGTTAAGGCAAAGATTCTAATAAGAAGAAGAAGCAATCCAAGTCTAAGCCACACCAGGAAAAAGGACAATCATCCTCTCCATCACAAGGTGATTTTACATCCTCTTCCAAGAAGGGGACACCACCTAAGAAGGATAAACCAACTTGTGCATATTGCAAAAAGTATGGTAATGATGAGCATTGATGCCACGCAAAACAAGTTGATGAGTTAACCAATCTTCTCAAGAAAAACAACATCAACTTGCCATCCACCTACACAAAGAAGGATTCATCTCC
This sequence comes from Cryptomeria japonica, assembly GCF_030272615.1. Classification (NCBI taxonomy): domain Eukaryota; kingdom Viridiplantae; phylum Streptophyta; class Pinopsida; order Cupressales; family Cupressaceae; genus Cryptomeria; species Cryptomeria japonica. Next base: position 37,097,735 of record NC_081410.1, on the reverse strand, counting down.
TTCTTCTTTCTCATAGTCTAAGGGAAAAGGGCAAGCATTTGTGGCTAAAATAGGGTCTTCACAGCAATGGATACTTGACTCGGGTGCCTCATATCACATGGGTTCTACAAAGGAGTAGTTTTCTTCATTGGAGCCATCTAAGGTACCTCACATTTACATAGGTGATGACACACAAGTAGAGGTTGAAGGGAAAGGTTCAGTTGACATGGATGATGGAACATTTGAGAATGTTCTCTATGTTCCTAACTTGTCTACCAACCTTCTCTCCATCTACCAAATCACTCACTATGGGAATGGGAAAAAGGTTGAGTTTACACCAGATTTAGTTGTGGTAAAGGAACTTAATGATGATGCCTTGGTAGCAGAGGGACAAGTCAATGACAACTCAAGGCTTTATTCATTCTCCCACTTTCTGCCAAGTTCACCTTCTAGGGCCTTGCTTACTCATTCAAATTCAAAAAGTAAGCTATGGCATGAGTGGTTTGGTCACCTCAACTACCGCTATCTTCAGCAGCTAAGCACTAAAGACATGGTTACAGGTCTACCTAGAATCAGTTTTTCAGAGGGTGTATGTTTAGGTTGTTCCATGGGCAAGCATCCCAAAGAGAAGTTCAACAAAGGGAAAACTTAGAGAGCTTTGGAAGTTCTTCAACTTGTTCACAGCGATGTAGCAGGTCCATTTCTAGCATCTTCATTCAATAAGGCCTGCTATGTTCTTACCTTCATTGATGACTACTCTCGCTTCACTTGGGTTTACTTTCTTATTCATAAGAGTGAAGTATTTGACAGATTTCAGGACTTCAAGACTTGTGTGGAGAAGTAATCAGGGAAATTGGTCAAGATTCTTCGCATAGATAATGGCAGGGAATATGTGAACAAGAGACTTGAGGATTTTTGTACATTTGAGGGGATTGATCTTCAGCATTCTGTTGCATACACTCCACAGTAGAATGGGGTTGCAGAATGCAAGAATTGAACTCTCAAAGAAATGGCTAGCTGTATGATACATGCACGTTCTCTTGATCTCGCTTTTTGGGCAAAGGCTATCAATTGTGCCACAAACATCCAGAACCGGGTTCCTCACAAAGCTTTGCAAGGTATTACTCCTTTTGAAGCTTGGGCTGGTAAGAAACTGATTGTGAGACATTTCAGAGTCTTTGGGTGTCCAGCATGGGCTCGCATACCTCCATAGAAATGCAAGGCCTTGGAACCATAGAGTTGGCCTTGCATATTTGTTGGATATCCTGAGGGTGTTAAGGCATATAGATTGATGGATCCAGAGACACATGAGGTATTCATTGGGAGGAGTGTTCACTTTGAGGAAAGCTCTCCTAGCTTAGCCTCTCTACCTCATCCACCTTCCTCCATTATGGATAGTGATGTTAGTGATTCAGATGATGAGACTCCCTCAACTTTGACTCGCAAGATTACACCTTCGCAGGGTCCACTTGTAGTTGAGGAGCCTCATTCTCCACCTCCACCTAGACCTCGTTGGGCTCGATAGACACTTGAGTCCATGAGTTCTCTTGTTGGGGATCCTTCAGATACACAAAGAACTCGATCACAACATCAGGATCTTCCACATGCATTCATTGCTACTGCTTCCGATCCATAGACATTTAGGGAAGCATCAGGGGTTCTTGAGTGGGACCAAACTATGGAGGAAGAGTATAGTTCCTTGATGAGGAATAACACATGGGATCTAGTCCATCTCCCTAAGGGGAGAAAGATGGTTCGATGTAAGTGGATCTATTAGACCAAGTTTGCAGTGGATGGTAGTGTGGATAAGTATAAGGCTTGGCTTGTTGCAAAAGGTTTTTCACAAGTTGCAAGTGTTGACTATAATGAAACCTTTGCACCCGTAGCCAAGATGAACTCCATTCATTTGACACTTGCTATTGTTGTAGCTCATGGTTGGGCTGTACATCAGATGGATGTGAAGAGTGTTTTTCTTCATGGTGATCTTGATGAGGAGATTTATATGGAGCAACCACAGGGTTTCATCCAGGATACTTCCTTGGTTTGCAGACTAAGGAAATCTCTCTATGACCTTAAGCAGGCCCCCAAGGCTTGGTATGCCAAGATGGATTCCTTTCTTCTCTCCGTAGGTTTCACCAGGTGTCATTCCGATCTGAATGTCTACATTTTGTGATAGGATGACTCTCACTTGATACTTGTGCTCTATGTTGATGACTTGATCATTACAGGGAGTACTTCATCCATCATTAGCAGGGTCAAATCTACTTTGCATGACAAATTTTCTATGACTGACTTAGGTCTTTTGCACTACTTTCTCAAGATAGAGATTTCACAGTTACCTTTTGGGATTACTCTATCGCAGCCCAAGTATGCTCTTGATCTACTTGCATGCTTTCATATGGCTGATTGTAAGCCTGCCCCAACTCCCTTTCTTTTAGGAGTCAAGCTTGAGGTTTAGTGTTCTTCTCCACTAGTCGATGCCACTTTGTATCGTCAGCTTGTGGGTAGTCTCATCTACTTGACTCATACATGCCTTGATATTTCATTTGCAGTTGGCATGGTTTCCTGCTTCATGCAGGATCCACATGAGCTTCATTGGAAAGCCGCCAAATGCATCCTTCATTACATCTAGGGTACACATCGCTATGGGATTCACTATGTAGTAGGCACAAGACTTCGCTTGGTTGGTTACACAGACTCTGATTGGGCTGGTGATCTAGTTGATCGTAAGTCTACTTCTAGTTACAGTTTTTACCTTGGTTCAGACCCCATTTGTTGGCAGAGCAAGAAGCAACATGCTATTGCTCTCTCTTCGACTGAGGCTGAGTATCAAGGTGCTGTTAACGTAGCGACTGAGACCATTTGGCTCCAGCAGATCCTCACAGAGTTTGGATTCACTACTCCATGGCCGACAGTCCTACATTGTGACAATCAGAGTGCTATTGCCATCTCGAAGAACCTGGTCCAGTACTAGTGGACCAAACACATCGAGATTCATATGCACTATATCCAAGAGCTCATCCAGGAGTAGGTCATTGATTTGTAGTATTGTCCTATAGCAAAGTAGGTTGCTGACATATTCACCAAACCTTTCACTGAGAGTAAGTTCCAGTAGTTGTGAGCTCTCTTGGGGGTGCGGGATGTGTCATTAGGGGGGATCAGTTGACTTCCTCTCTTATGGGGGGGACTTTTTCCTCTTTAAGGTTTTGTCCTTCTTCTTTGAGATTCTTTTGTACATTCATCTCTCTTTTGGGGGGGAGTTTTTTCCCACTAGGTTTTCTCCCTTTCTTTGTTTGTGAGAGATTGCATTGCATAGTTTTGCTTGCATTTGCATATTGTACATGTGCCTAGTAGCCGGGACCCATCTTGCATTGTTAACTTGAGTCTTCATTCCCCTAAGTTGCACTTAAGGGGGGGTGTTGGTGTAAATAAATATTCATTTTGGATATTATTACACTTACTTAAGTTAACTTAGGATAATGCATCTCTTCGTAGTTTGGATTTGAGACACTTAGGGAAGTGTGCACTTAGGGATAGAGCTTGTAGGAGAAATTCCACCCTTTGTGGTCTTATTTTACTGTTACACTCCACATGTGGTGGGTCATCCACCTCTTGTGGAATATTATATTATTTCTCCTAACTACCCTTAGTATTTCTTACCTACCCTTGTTTCTCATTAAGCCACATGTCATATTTGTGTGCTCATACATCCATATGGCCTTGCCTATATAAGAAAGCCTATATTCATTGTATTGGTTAATCCAGTTGATCATTTTGCATATTGATGAGAATATAGTTTGTTCTTATCATTCTATTGTCTCTTTTATGCTTTTCATTGTGCCCTTGATCTTGGCAAAATCCTACACTTTTCCTTGTTGGTTTCTCTTGAAACTTAAAGATTCTCATCCACTCGGACATCAACACTTTCAATGATTCTCCATGTCTAGTTGTTGTAACATTTGTAGGCCTTACTCTTGGTGGAGTAACCAAGAAATATGCCTTCATCACTTTTAGCATCAAGCTTACTAACATAGTCACCTCTCTTGATAAAACATTTACTACCAAAAATCTTAAAATAACTGATATTAGGTGATCTACCATACCAATATTCATAAGGAGTTTTATCCTTACCTCTCTTTACCAATATCCAGTTCATAGTGTAGACAGCTATGTTGACAGCTTCTCTCCAGAAAGTTTTTGCTACACCTCCTTATATAAGCATCATTCTAGCAGCTTCAACAACTAACTAGTTGTTCCTCTTTGCAATAACATTTTGATGTGGTGTCCTCGGTGCAGAAAGTTGTCTCTTAATTCCATTGTCTTCACAATATCTAGTGAATTCCTCTGAAGTAAATTCACCACCTTGATCAATCCTTGGACACTTTATCTTCTTACCACTTTCCTTTTCAGCTAAGGTCCTGAATGCCTTGAACTTACTAAAGGCTTATGTTTTGTCCTTGAAGAATGTGACCCACATCATTCTTGAGAAATCATTAGTGAAGATCATAAAATGTCTATCACCTTGAATACTTTTATTCTTTATTGGTCCACAAAGGTCTATATGAACCGAATCTAACAAATCTTCTACTGAAAAAGATTTTCTCTTAAAGTTTAAGGATGTCATATTTCCTAACTGACATTCCTTACACAGAGCATTCATTGGTTTGTCCAATTGAGGCAAACCTCTTACCGACTTGGACTTACTGACCTTAACAATGTTATCAAAATTTATATCACAAAATATTTGATGCCAAAGCCAAATATCATCTACTTTAGCAATTAAATAGTTGTTGACTTTAGGATTCAGGTGAAACGGGCTACCTTTTGTCTACTTGTCGGTTGCAATTAGTTCAACTTTTCTCCCATTTATTTTCACATTACAATCTTGAATTCCAATGGATAACCTCTGTCATTGAGTTGAGCTACACTTAAAAGATTGTGCATGAATCCTTCAACCCAGTAAACATCATCTACACTACTCTTTCCATTGAGAGGAATGGTTCCCTTTCCTTTTACCATGTTGGGTGAGTCATTTCCAAATCTCACAACTCCTCCATCAAATTCCTTCAAAGTAATAAATTAACTTCGGTCACTGGTAATGTGGTGTGAACAACCACTATCTATGATCAAATCATTAGAACTATCCATGTGAGAAACTAATGCCTTCTAATCAAATGTCTCCTCTTTAATGGCAACAAAGACAATGTCTTCATTAGCATCTCCCTCAAATTTCTGATCAGTGATACCACCATCAACTTCAATGAGACAATCCCTTTTGCCTTTACCTTTGTACTTCTTGTACTTCTCATGCTTATGCTCATTGTCACCGTTAGAACGGTTAACTGCAATGTGTCTAATATTATTACATGCAAAACATTTCAAAGTTAATTTACCTTTGTACTTATTGGTACCTCTAGATAACTACTTGGCCAACAATGATTCAAGCTCGATCAGACTATCTTCATCATCAACTTCTCTACTGGATCTAGACTCATCATTGTGGCTGACATCTATACTTTCCCTCATAGATGGGTTAGAAACTGAAGCTCTAAATACATATTCAAATTTCTTCACACTACCATCATAACCATTTAATTCAAATGCAGTAAGCTTACCAATGATGGAGTCAAGAGTTACCTTAGTTTTATCAATAGAGTTTAGCTCCTGAATGACTGCAACTCAGATAGCATAGAATGGTAGAAGGGTTCTCAACACCATACTAACCACTGTGGCATCCTCCAATTTACCACCAGCACTCTTGATCTCACCAACCATCTCTTTCATCATTTGACCACACTATTGTATATTCTCTCCTTCAACCATCTGCATGTCATCAAATTTACCTCTCAAACTCTCCTCTTTGGCAATCTTCATATGCTCATCACCTCTATAGATTTCCTCAAGTTTCATCCACACTTCATAAGCAGTCTCTAGACCATGGACATCAACATACTCTGAATCAGACAAAGAGTTGATAATGGCCTCCAATGCTTGATTATTTTCTTGTTGCTCTTTCTTTTTATCATTAGACATAGTTCCACTAGGTGTAACATATTGAGTAACAACATGTTCCTAGTATTGACTTCCTAGACTCTTGATATATATTTTCATTCTATCACTCCATATTCTATATTTTTCCCTATTAAACTTTGGACCTTCTTTCTTCATCATGTTCTTCTATATTTTTACCTCAAGTTGTTAGGCTTAGACACTAGAGGACTTGAAATGCTCTGATACCAATTGATGGTATGATGAATCAATAAGGATCTGGACAACGACTGAGAGGGGGGGGGGGTGTGAATCAGTAGATAGAAAACTGACTAGACTTTCACCAAACTCAAAAACAACCTCTCAAGTCAAACTCAGAACTGATTGGTTCAAACACTAAACTACAAATTGCAATATCACTGTCAAGTATACCGGTTGACTGTCATAACAAAATAATAGTAAAACAACTCTGAAACTCTCAAAACTTTTGACAAAAACATCAAATACTTTACTAACAAAAGTAAAAGCTTATTTTAGATTGTTGTCGGTCATCATATCATATTTAAGTGGATTTAGCACTTAAGCAAATTAACCATAGCAAACATAACCACAAAAATATTCACCACTTGACACAATAATTTTGATGTGGAAACCCAAATGGGAAAAAACATGGTGGGGATGAATACCCACAAGTATTCTGAACTCTTATAAAGTTTTCCTTGTTAGGAGCCAAGCCTATTAAAGCTTTACAATAATTCATGTTAAGAATAGATCATGTTAGGGACCACCTAGTTAAGGGATTGACTATAATGCCCTATTAGAATAAATACCCTGTTAGGAGTAACCTCGGTAGTGGATTTAAAGATAATGGATCACCTAGTTAGAGGATATAGATAACACTAAGCCTGTTAGATCTTAATCAGTTAAGGGATTTGATTGTTGTAATTGTTAGAGAACAATAGGGGTTTGTCGATCTAGTAAATATCACTACTCTACTTGATCAGATACTTTTTCAGAATCCTATCTTCCTTTACACATACTATAGATACATATCCTAGTTTGGCAACCAATCACTCTTAGATTCAACCAAAATTGCCAACACTACAATAAAACAACTCATCGACCTTATAAGAAAAACATCAGGTTAGTAACACATCACAAACCTAAGATCTCATAGAGATTACAAACAAATCAATTCAAGTACGTCCATTGAATTACATAGAAATAATTGCACATGATTTAGGACAACCTCGACTGCTCCTTGATCATCGCTTCATCGATCCCTATAACTCATCACGCGGTTTCCATTACATGTAATGTACTCACTCATTCCTAAGAAAAAACCGTTATCTCTATGTGCCAAAAAACATTTGAAAATCTTCACATACAACATGCATACGTGGCTTAATTATTACCGCTCATCATTTGAGCATAAACAAATACAACTGATTCACCAAGCTCCATCAGTTAGGGTTTAACACATCAATAGGTAGGGTTACCAATTGATCTCACTGCTTCTCAAGTAGTATTTGTTTCTTTCACTAGCTCACCTACTGAGTACAAAACAACATCATTACAACATCATTACCAGTTACAATTGACATCAATGACAACATAATAGTTTATTAATGTAATCTTCATGCAAATGGCAACATAAGGAAGTTGTCTGAGGGGCTAGGAAGATGTCACAGTAACAAGATGAAGAGGAGAAATTTACCAAAGATAAATCTACTATTCTGGGAGCTCATCCTAGCAAACCAAGGCCAACCAAAAGCTCTACACCCTCCTCTGGTTCTGCCAAGCTAGTCAGCTTTGAAAAATCTCAAGTCAAATCATCCAATAACAATGGAAAAAGAAAGAGGCCCAAGAGTTCAAGAGAAAATGTGACTATTGAATATGATGCAATAAAATTAGATGTTGTAAAGGAAATAAAGACAAAGGACACCAAAGTAGCAAAATTCTCTAAAGCCAAACCATCTAGTGAAGATAAGACAAGCAAGAAAATGAGGATAGATAAATTCAGTATGCCTGTTGCTGATGTAGAAAAAACTATCATTGTTGAAGGTAAATTAAAGCCCCTTTATGAGTTCTATGATAAGTTTGATAATGCTAAGAAGATATTATTGGAAGAAGCCACTATAAAGTACTTGAACACATTCAATAGGGCTCTTGTGGAGATCATGTCTAAGATCCCAAAAAGTCAATATAATCTCTTAGAGATGATGAGAGTTAATGCCAATGCTAAGGAACAAAGACTAAGAGAGTAAGTGCTGGTAAGCCTATGTCCTGTTATATCAGTTGAAGAGATGAATCAAATATTTAAGGAAGCAAAAAGAGAATTCACAAGAAAAACAAGGGTTAATAAGCTTATGATTGGGAAGACAGATGAAGTAGTACAAGAAAGAGAGAAGATATTAAAGGAAATCCTTGAAAAGAATAGATTTGATGCTGTCTCTTGAGAAGAGCAAGGTGGTGATGATACACTCATTCTAGATGTTGGGCAAGTTGAAGTTAATGTTTCCTCTATTCTGGAAACAAAAGTTGGAGATGAGGTGAATAAAAACAAAGAAGAAACAATGCAAGATGCAGTTGAGGATACCAATCCACTAGATCGAATATATGTGGAGTGAGTGAAAAAGGAAGATGCAGTAAAGGTGACTGAGGAGAAGAAAATTAAAGTTGAAGTTGAAGAAAGAGACACTACAGGGATAGTGAAGGAATTTTTAGAGAAAGATAATCTAGATTTGGATAATTCAAAATTGACACAAGGGCCTATCAATTTGGCTACTCTCTCTCCAATCCAAAAGAAAAAGTTTGTATCTTTTGCACGGTTCAAGGCAAGAGAGGAGATCTCAAAAAATCATATGGAGTATAGTAAGATGATAGGTCTTGCATCTAGTATCTTGGGGAAGATAATGCCTACATTTATTAAGGACACATCTGATTCTCTCTCTAGGCAGTTGAAGAGCCTAATAAATTATGTAAGTACTCACTTTGAGCCCTTAGAAAAGTCAGTTGAGGTTAAGGTCTGGAATGAATTTAATGATAAAAGATTCAGTGAATTGAAGATGATTTCTAATTATAGGAGTTTGTTAGACACTTGTATAAAGAGTATTCAAAATTCCTTATCTAAAGGAGGAAATGTCTATAAATCCTATTTATTATCTTCTAAATTTGTTGAGGATATTGAGAAGCAGGTTAAGGAGAATGAGAAGAAACTGGTAGACATTTCTTAGTCCTTTGATCCCTTGACTGTTTTAGTGGCCAATCAATAAGGTCATGTTATATCATTACTTGCTAAGATTAAGAGCTTTCAATACAAAGAGAGGAGATTGTTGGTAGAGTTGGTGAACTTCAGAGTCTAATCACTCCTAAGTTGGATACAATTCTTAGTGCCTTCAAGGAAGCTTAGGTTTCCATAGCCACAAATGATCTCGCATATCTTCAGTCGACAAAGATGCAGGCATTTCTATTCAGTGGTCTCATCTCAATTTTTGGAAGGTCTCAAGAAAGGTTGGGATAGTCATTTGAGCTCATTAAGGAACATCTTTGTAGATATATTTATGTTTATGCTAGATAGGAATGTCTATGTGTACATATGCTATTGTATATGGAGTTTTTGGTATGAATTTTAGCATGCAAATCCCTACCTTTTTCATTGATGTCAAAGGGAGAGTGTAGGGAAGTAAAAATGTAATAATCATCTAAGAGGGAGCTTTGGAGTTTGGAGTTTTTTATTTTTGCAGTGTATATTCATGTTTGGTACTGATTCTAAAACTTAGTCATTTTTAACTAAGTGTTTTCATCAATGCCAAATGGGGATATTGTTAGCAAGAGACGCTACATAGGTTATCTAGTATTTTCATTGATGGCAACCCATGTTAGTATTCCCATTTGCAGTGATTGATTGTCTCATACCATAAGTCATATTGAAGATTGGTTTAAGTTCGACAAGCTTAGAATAGAGCATCTAGTAGTATTTGGTATTTTGGTTGATATTTTGTTTCAAATGGGTTAATATTTTATGTTGTGGATTAGAGGGAAGCTTGATATATATCTAGAGTACCTTATTCTAGCATTTTATTCTTTGATGATGATTGGTTTGTGAGTTAGATGGTCCAGTGTATCAAGTTTTGGTTTGATAGTGCAATACAATAGACTAGCATGATAAATATTAAGGCAGATTAAGTGGAGCAATTTTGGTGATTTTTCTTGTGATCAAGGATGTGTAGCCAATATGTGTGGTAGCAGGTGTTCTATAGTTTGGCTTCTCTTTGGCATTTGAGTTCAGATTTTACTGATAGGTTATACATGTTTTAATAAAGTGTTAATATTCTTGAGTTGACATATTGTTTTGCTCTTCTTTTGCATTTGAGTGTAAATTTTGCTGACAGGTTGTACATATTTGAATAAAGTGTTAATATTCTTGAGCAGATATATAGGAGAGATGGTTTTGATATTTTTGGGTGTGTGCAAGGCATTAGTGATCATTTGTACATAGTTTCACATACAAAAGTTAAAGATTGATGCTTTGAATTATCTAGAAGAATAGTGTAATAGAGCAAGATAAGACAGAGTATAAAAAGTGTGCTTAATGTACTTAACCAAAACTATAATCAAGTATTTCTAGATGATATTCTTAGTTCATTCACTTTTGAAATCTATTGTAATTTATTTGTAGTCAATGAGATTCTCTTTCTTGAGTAGTGAGCTCTAGGCAGTTTGCCTAAATGCATGTGCATTCCCAAATTTTAATGTTTCTATACTTCTACAGAGTATACCTATATTGTGGGTTCATCCCCACCGTAGTTTTTCCCTTAACTGGGTTTCTACATATAAAAATATTGGTGTTATGGTGTTGTGGTTATTTGCTTTAAATTCTCTTGCATATTTCTTTTGTTCATGTACATTAAATGGTTGAAAGAACAATTTAATAAAGTTCAAGATTGTAGAACACTGATTCACCCCCCCTCTAAGTGTTCCTTGATTCCAATAGTTCCTAGTGTTTCTCTTGTCATTGTTCCACTTTGGTCTCATCCTCCTTCCCCATATGATATAGATTGGGAGGATGATGACCTAATTGAAGGCCTCTAGGGCTCTATCTTTCTTTATCTTGTAACATAGTATGTGTGTATGATTGTGTTCCCTTGTGCTTTCCTTTTATGTTCGTTCACTCCAGAAAGACCCAAGTTGCTCCATAGGTGCTTGGATATGGGAGTATGACTGTCTTTATCTATTGTGCTACCTTGGAGGACCCGAGTTACTCTATAGGCGCTCAGATATAGGGGATTTTTTTTCATACAACTTCTTCTATTTGTTATCTATTTCTTCTATTTGTCATATCTTTCTTTCTTGATATTTAGGGATGATGCAAACTGTCTAGGGCATCCTTAGTCTTCTTCCATGTTGACCCAAATTTTTCTTTTGTCTTTCTCTTCATGTGCTCTTCTTCATATCCAAGAAGTTTGGCACTATGACTGTTGATATTTTGGATATGTTGATATGGTTTTGTCATTGATGTCAACACCTATCATTACTTGTCAACACTTATCAGCGCTTGGAGATTTTGGTTATGTTCACCTGCAAAACAGAGACTTATGTAAAACACTGGTATTTGGTTCACCGACAGATTATATTGTTCACCGACACTTGGAATGACTTGGAAACTACTTGGTTATGGTGAAGACATTATTCAATCACTTTGTTTTTGCAATTTGGTTAATTATCTATTTGGGTTTGCATATTTGCTATTACCGGCAAATAGGTCCAAGATAAGCACTGACAGTCATATCTATTCTAGATCAGCACAACATGTTATGGAGATGGTTTGTTATTATTGTAAATGCATTGAGCCGACATCATGCATCAGATATTGATTTGTTTGTAATTGATTTTATTATAATATCTTTTAGTGAGCCAACCTATTCAATTGGTCTTAGGTTATGGTATATATGTAAGATCTTATTTTTAAGATTGATATGCAATTGGGAAAAAGAATTATAATAAAGTATATACGAAAATAAGTAGAGCTATACACACAGACATCATTTGAAGGTTGAAGGAGGGTTTTTTGAAGGAAATCAAAACTACATCGGTACTAAATCCAGCATATGAAGATGCTATTTTGTGCAATACATTATCATTGGATTTAACCATCTAATTGTAGTCAGTGTGACTCTCATTTTGTGATTGAGCAGTGAGCTCTAGGTAGTTGGCCTTTCTGCATGTGCAAAATCCATATTGTAAACATATACTATCTACAGTAGTATCATTTGATTGTGGGTAAGGCTTCCCACCATGGGTTTCCTCCTTACATGGTTTCCACGTACAAACATTGGTGTTATGTGTTGTGGATGTTATTGTCTTTATGTTTCATGCATTAATCTTTAGCAGTATTGCAATTAACTATTAAAACTGTCTACCGACATAAAGTTTGGTTTACCGGTATTAAGCATTAAGTTTTGGTTAAGTTAATTTTGGTTGAATTTATTGGACAACTTATTCACCCTCCCCTCTCAGTTGTCTCGAGGACCTAACAATTGGTATCAAAGCCTTGTCCTCTTTTTGTAGAAGTTTAACAGCTTGAGGAGATCTAATGTCTACCAACTATTTCAAGAAGGACAGTCCAAAACTTGATGGAACTAACTATGGCATATGGAAGATCAGGACAGAGACACACTTGAATTGCATTGGAAAGGATATATGGGATGTTACAAAGAATGGCTATACTGCTCCTACTCAAGGTCAACCTAATCCACCGAACTTGGCTAAAGATGACGAAAATGATTGCAAAGCAAGAGAAGCACTTTTGAGTGCATTATCAGATCAAGAAGTCATGGGATTGTCAGATAGATATACTGCTAAAGCTATTTGGGACAAACTAGAAACATTGAATGAAGGAGATTCCATAGTCAAAATTCCAAAACTTGAATGCTTCTGGGTCAGGTATGGAAAGAGTAAATAAAATTGTTTTGGGTATACAATGTTGTGGAGGAACCTTAAGTGAAGATGAGATTGTTTCTAAAGTTGTAAGAGCTTGGCCACTGGTATATAAAATGAAGTTACTGCTATAAATGAATTGAGAACAATGCCTAATGTATCAGTATCTAGAGACACTTTGGTTGGAAAACTTTCAGCTTTTGAGCTTGAGGAATTTGGTCCTGTTACTACTATCAAGACAGATCTATCTTTTGAGGCATCATCATCAGCTGCAACATCATCATCATCACATTATAAATTTGATTTGAAATCCTTCTATGCAAGAGAACTTGATGAAAGCAGGAGAGAAAATGAAGAACTTGAAGAACTTGAACCACTATTTGCAAGAAAAATGCCTAAAGGTCCAATTGGAAGTAAGTATGAAGGTAAAGCACCCTTTAAATGTTTTAATTGCAATAAGATTGGTCATATGGTATCTAGATGTCCTAATAGACATGCAAGATTAAGAGAAGAAGCTAAAAGACCATATAAGCCTAATCCTGACTATTAGAAATACAAGTTTAAGAAGAATAGAGACAAATCTTGTTATTATTCTTGTTATTATGTTGATGAAGGAGTTACTGATGATTCTGATGAGGATCCAATAGACAATGGATGGGATTTTGTTGCTATAACAGAAGATCAACCAACACCTATTATTCAACTAGTAGAGTAGGCCCTGGTAGCTAAAGTTGAAGATAAGGATGAAAGGATTATTGATTTAGGATGTTCACATCATAAGACTAGAGATAAGAGTAAACTTTTAACCTTTCAGGATTACAATGGAGTTCTAGCAAGATTTGGAGATGATAAAGCTTGTTTGATCAAAGGAAAAGGCACTATATCTTTTGATGGTAAGCACAATACTGATAATGTTTACTATGTTGAAGGTTTGAAGCATAATCTTTTGAGTGTTGGTCAATTTGTTGAGAAAGGATTTCAGCTTCAATTCAAGAATGGTAAATGCAAAATCATAAACAGAACTGGTTTGGAAACTACAACTGGTAATCAGACTAGAGGTAATATCTTTCATTTGAAGAACAATGAGAAAGCATTTTTGATTGCACATATTGATGAAAGTTGGTTATGGCATAAAAGACTTTGTCATGTAAATTTTGATCACATTGTGAAAATCAGTACTACTAAGGCAGTTAGAGATTTACCTAAGATTGTTAAACCTCACAATCTGGTATGCAAGGAATGCCAATTTGGAAAGCAAGATAGAGCATCTTTCAAGAGTATTCTAGAGAAGTCTAACAATGTTCTTGATATAATTCATACTGATTTATATGGTCCAACAAGAACTAGAAGTATACAAGGAGATAGATACTTTATGCTAATCATTGATGACTATTCTAGAATGTGTTGGGTTACTTTTCTCAAAGCAAAATATGAAGCATTTGGGAAATTCAAACTATTCAAGGTGATGGTAGAAAATGAAACCAACAAGAAAATCAAATGTTTGAGATCAGATCAAGGAGGTGAATTCACATCTAAGGAATTTAATACATTTTGTGAAGTGAATAGAATCAGAAGACAGTTGTCAGCACCCCAGACACCCCAGCAGAATGGAGTTGTGGAAAGGAAAAATAGAACTATCTTCGATGTAGCCAGAAGTATGATATCAGAAGCAAATCTACCTCATATATACAGGAGAGAAGCAGTCAATACATTTGTTTATACATTCAACAGAGTTCACATCAGAGGAGAAACCAGTAAGACCCCACATGAACTTTGGTTTGGTAATACTCCTACTCTTAAATATTTTAGAATATTTGGAAGTAAATGTTATATTAGAAGAGATGAAGGACATAAAGGTAAATTGCAAAGAACCTATAATTATTTACTGTGACAATACAACATCAATTGATATATCAAAGAACTCGGTACTTCACTCTAAAACTAAACATGTTTCTATCAAACTGAACTTTCTAAAGGAGAATGTTGAAGCAAAAGACATGCAATTGGTTTATGTGAATACTAAAGAGCATATTGCAAATATTTTTACAAAGCCTTTTCCTAAGGAAACATTTGAGTATCTCAGAGAGCAAATTGGAGTCCTACCCCCATTGGTAGAGACTTAGACAGTTGATGTTTGTCATCAACTAACATAACTAACAGAAAAATATTTTTTCGGCTTTGATGAGGAGAGCTACTTCTCAAGGGGAGTAGTCGGTATATTGAATGAATTGGTATTTTGTATTTGGTTTTGTATTGCTTTGGAATTTGATGTCAAAGGGGGAGAGATTGATATGGAAAAACACATGGATAACACATATTATTCCTATGGGGAGAGATTATTACTTTAAAGTGAGATGATATTTTTGATTTCCGGTTAATGATCTCTATGGGAGATTGTTGGTTTTTGGTTTTTAGCATTTCTATTTTGGCACTTTGATGGTTTTTCCATCTTGTGTTTCCATCAATGCCAAAGGGGGAGATTTTTGGTATTTTGGATATGTTTATATGGTTTTGTCATTGATGTCAACACCTATCATTACTTGTCAACACCTATCAGCACTTGGAGATTTTGGTTATATTCACCGGCAAGACAGAGACTTATGCAAAACATTGGTATTTGGTTCACCGATAGATTATATTGTTCACCAACACTTGGAATGACTTGGAAACTACTTGGCTATGTCTAAGACATTATTCGATCACTTGGTTTTGGCAATTTGGTTAATTATCTATTCGGGTTTGCATATTTGTTATTATTGTAAATACATTGAGCCGACGTCATGCATCAGATATTGATTTTTTTGTAATTGATTTTATTATAATATCTTTTAGTTAGCTGACCTATTCAATTGGTCTTAGGTTATGGTACATATGTAAGATCTTATTTGTAAGATCAATATGCAATTGGGAAAAAGAATTGTAAAAGAGTATATAAGAAAATAAGTAGAGATATACACACAGACATCATTTGAAGGTTGAAGGAGGGTTTTGTGAAGGCAATCAGAACTACACCGGTACTAAATCCAGCATATGAAGATGCTATTTTGTGCAGTATATTATCATTGGATTTAACCATCCAATTGTAGTCAGTGTGACTCTCATTTTGTGATTGAGCAGTGAGCTCTAGGCAGCTGGCCTTTCTGCATGTGCAGAATCCATATTGTAAACACATACTATCTACAGTAGTATCATTTGATTGTGGGTAAGGTTTCCCACTATGGTTTTCCCCCTTATAGGGTTTCCACGTACAAACATTGTGTTAGGTCCTAGAGACAACTGAGAGGGGGGGGGGGGGGGTGAATTAGTTATCAAATAAATTTAAACCAAACACAACTTAACCAACTTAATGCTTAATACCGGTAAACCAGTTAAATATGCCAGTAGATAGTTTTAATAGTTAATTGCTATACCGGTAAGGATTATTGCATGAAACATAAACATAAAGTTATCCACAACACATAACACCAATATTTGTATGTGGAAACCCTATAAGGGGAAAAGCCACGGTGGGAAACCTTACCCACAATCAGATGATAGTACTGCAGATAGTAAGTGTACATAAATGGGGTCTACACATGTAGAAAGGCCAACAACCTAGAGCTCACTGCTCAATCACAAAATGGGAGTCACACTGACTACAGTTGGATGGTTAAATCCAATAAGAATGTACTGCACAAAATAGCATCTTAAGATGCTAGATTCAGTACCGGTGTAATGCTGATATGCTTTCACAAAAACCAAGCTTCACCTTCAAATGATGTCTGTGTGTATAGCTCTTCTTAATCTTGTATATACCTTCACACAATCCTTTTTTGCATTCCACATTTGATCTTACAAATAAGATCTTACATTTATACCATAACCTAAGACCAATTTTAGTAGGTTGGCTCTACAAGATATTACAATAAAAACATTTTACAAACAATATATTTGATGCAATAACTGATTGAACATGTTGTCTTAATGCATTTATAATAATAATTAATCATCTCCATAGCGTGCCATGTTGATTTGGAAAAGATAAACATGCCGGTGTAACCCTAGACCTATTTGTCGGTAATAGCAAATATGAAACTATGAATATACCAATGAACAAAACTCTAGGACAAGATGTCCAAATGATGTCTTCGACATAACCATGTGTGTTCCATGCCATTCCAAGTGTTGATGATCATTATATCCTGCCGGTGTACCAAATACTAGTAACTGTGCAAAAGTTGCTTGCTGGTGAATGTTGTTGGATCTCCAAAGTGCTAGTGTTTTAGTAGGTGTTGACATCAATGACAAAACCATACCAAAATACCAACAATCTCCCCCTTTGGCATTGATGGCAACACAAGATGGAAAAACCATCAAAGTGCCAAAATAGAAATGCCAAGTACCAAAAACCAACAATCTCCAAAAAGATCATAACCAGAAATCAGAGAGTAATAATCTCTCCCCCTAGGAGCAACATGTGTTTTCCAAAGTTTTTCCATACCAATCACTCTCCCTTTGACATAAAATTCCAAAGTTACAATAAAACCAAGTTCATATACAAAATACCAATCAATTCAATATACCAACTACTCCTCCTGAGAAGTAGCTTCCTCATCAAAGACTGGAATAAAGATTTCTCTATAAATTCTGTCGGTTGATGACAATCATCAACTGTCTAAGTCTCTACCGGTGGTGGTATGACTCCAAGCTGATCTCTAAGATATTCAAAAGTCTCCTTAGGCAAAGGTTTAGTGAAAATATCTGCAATCTTCTCTTTAGTATTCACATAAACTAGTTTTATCTCCTTTGCTTCAACATTTTCCCTTTGAAAATTCAATTTGATAGAAACATGTTTGGTTTTATAATGTAATACTGGATTCTTAGATATGTCAATTGCTGCAGTGTTATCACAATAGATAGTAATAGGTTCCTTGCATTTTACCTTTATATCTTTCAACATTTGCTTAAGCCATAATACCTATGTACAGTTACTTGCTACTGCAACATATTCTGATTCTGTTGTTGATAAAGATGTACAACTTTGTTTCTTACTCAACCAAGAAACTAATCTATTTCCAAGAAAGAATGCTCCATCGGTGGTGCTTTTTCTATCATTCACATCTCCTGCCCAATTTGCATCTATGTATGCACATAATTCAAAGTTTTCATCTCTAGGATACCATAATCCAAGATTTATAGTGCCTTGTAAGTACCAGAAAATACTTTTTACTGTTGATTCATGATTTTCTCTAGGATTACTTTAAAATCTTGAAACAATACATACTGCATTCATAATATTAGGTCTGGTTTGTGTCAAATACAGTAAACCTCCTATCATAGATTTGTATCTAGTTGGATTAACAGGTGTAGATTCATCCCTTTGTGATAATTTGTCATTTGTTGTCATAGGTGTGCTTACCGGTTTTGAGTTCTCCATCAAAAATTTCTTTAGCAACTCTTTTAAGTATTTGGATTGACTCAAGAATATACCTTTATCAGTCTATGAAATCTGCAATCCTAAAAAGAATTTTATTTCTCCAATCATAGACATTTCAAATCCTTGCTGCATTTTAATAGAAAATTCCTTACATAATCCATCTTCTCCTCCAAAGATTATATCATCAACAAATACTTCTATAATCAAGATGTCATCATTAGTTACTTTGTAATATAAATTGTTGTCTGCATTTCCTTTAGTAAAACCGATTTTTAAAAGATACTTATCCAATCTTGCATACCAAGCTCTTGGAGCTTGTTTTAATCCATATAGAGCTTTTGTTAACCTACAAACCATATCATTGTCATCTATCAAATAAAATCCATTAGGTTGTTCAATGTATACTTCCTCTTCAAGATCTCCATTCAAAAATGCACAATTAATATCCATTTGATAAACTTTTTAGTTCTTGTGTGCTGCAAAAGCCAAAAATAATCTGACTACCTCAATTCTAGTTGTTGGTGCAAAGGTTTCATTGTAATCAACTCCTTCTTTCTAAGAATATCCCTTACACACTAGTCTTGCTTTATTTCTGACAGCCTTACCATCTTCATTAAGTTTGTTTCTGAATACCCATTTGGTTCTAATTACCTTTTTATCTCTAGGTCGAGGAACTAATGTCCAAGTGTTGTTTTTCACAATTTGTTCTAATTCTTCTTCCATATCTTTAATCCAAAATTTATCTTCACATGCCTCATTAACAGATCATGGTTCAATTTGAGAAATAAGACATACCTCTTCATTTGCCAATCTTCCTCTTGTCATAACTCCTTTAAACTTGTTTCCAATTATCTGATCTTCAGAATGATTCAATCTTACATACTGGGGTATCTTTGTTTGCTATTGTTCCTCAATTACTATGGAATCTTTAGATGATATCGAGGTAACTAGATCTTCATTTTGGACAAGTGGATTTAGAGTAGGTTCATTTGTCAAAAAAAAATTTGCTGGTTCAAAGTCTATATACCTTGAAGTTCCTCTGAATTGTTCATCAATTTTTACATTTGTACTTTCAACAATTTTCTGCAATCTCTTGTTAAAACATCTATATGCTTTGATCTTAGATGAATAACCAAGAAATATTCCTTCATCACTTGTAGGATCAAATTTGCCAATATACTCATCTCTTCTGATATAACATTTACTTCCAAATATTCTGAAATACTTAAGAGTAGGGGTATTACCACACCATAGTTCATGAGGGGTCTTACCGGTTTCGCCTTTGATGTGAACTTTGTTAAATGTATAGACAGTTGTACTGACTACTTCTGATAACATACTTCTTGTTGCATCCAAGATAGTTCTATTTTTCCTCTCAACAACTCCATTCTGTTGTGGTGTCTGAGGTGCTGATAGCTGTCTTCTGATTCCATTCACTTCACAGAATGTATTAAATTCCCTAGATGTAAATTCACCTCCTTGATCTAATCTTAAACATTTTCTTTTCTTACCGGTTTCATTTTCTACCATTGCTTTGAATAGTTTGAACTTTCCAAGTGCTTCTGATTTTTCTCTAAGAAAAGTAACCCAACACATTCTAGAATAGTCATCAATGATGAGCATGAAATATCTATCACCTTATAAGCTTTTAGTTCTAGCTGGACCACATAAATCAGTGTGAATCAAATCAAGAGCATTATTTGATTTTTCTGGAATAGTTTTGAAACTAGCTCTAACTTGTTTTCCAAATTGACATTCCTTACATACTGTATTCTGAGGTTTGACAATTTTAGGTAGATCTCTAACTGCCTTAGTAGTACTGATCTTTACCATGCAATCAAAGTTTACATGACAGAGTCTCTTATGCCATAACCAACTTTCATCAATATGTGCAATTAAGCATGTCTTTTTATTTTTATTCAAATGAAAGATATTACCTCTAGTCTGATTACCGGTTGCAATTTCCAAACCAGTTCTATTCATGATTTTGCATTTTCCATTTTTAAATTGTAACTAAAATCCTTTCTCAACTAATTGGCCAACACTCAAAAGATTACGCTTTAATCCTTCAATATAGTAAACATTGTCAGTGTTATGCTTACCATCAAGAGATATTGTACCCTTACCTTTCATTGAACAAGCTTTTTCATCTCCAAATCTCACTAAGCCTCCATTGTATTCTTGAAAGTTCAAGAATTTACTGTTGTCTCCTGTCATATGATGTGAGTATCCTGAATCAATGATCCATTCATCCTTTACTTCAACTTTAGCTACTAGAGAATGTACTACCGATTGAGCAGTAGGTGTCAGTTGATCTTCTGTTATAGCAACAAAAACACATCCATTGTCTACCGGATCCTCATCAAAATCATCAAGCACACCTTCATCACCAATGTAACAAGATCTATCTTTATTCTTCTTAAATTTGTATCTCTGATATTCAAGGTTAGGCTTGTATGTTCTTCTAGCTTCTTCTCTTAGTCTAGCATGTCTATCAAGCCATCTTGAAGCCATATGACCAATCTTAGTGTAGTTAAAACATTTAAAGGGTGCTTTACCTTCATACTTACTTCCAACTAGACCTTTAGGCATTTTCCTTGCAAATAGTGCTTCAAGTTCTTCAAGTTCTTCATTTTCTTTCCTACTTTCTTCAAGTTCTCTTGCATAAAAGGCTTTCCAATCAGATTTTTCAAATGATGGAGTAGATGATGTTGATGCTTTAAAGGCCAAATCTATCTTTATAGTAGCAACATGACCAAATTCCTCAATTTCAAATGCTGAAAGTTTCCCAATTAATGTATCCCTAGTAATTGATGTATTAGGCATTGTTTTTAACTCATTTATAGCAGTAAACTTCATTTTATATGCCGGTGACAATCCTCTTAAAACTTTTGAAATAATTTCATCCTCACTTAAGGTTCCTCCACAACATTTAATACCCAAAACAATTTCATTTGCTCTTTCCATAAAAGCAGAAATCCTTTTATCTTCTTCCATTTTCAGATGTTCATACCTGACTCAGAAGCTTTCAAGTTTTGCAATTTTGACTATGGAATCTCCTTCATTCAGTGTTTCCAAATGATCCCAAATAGCTTTAGCAGTAGACCTATCTGATAGTCCCATGATTTGTTGATCTGATAATGTGCTCAAAAGTGCTTCTCTTGCTTTGCAATCATTTTCCTCATCTTTAGTCAAGTTAGCTGGACTAGGCTAACCTTGTACAGCAGCAGTATAGCCATTCTTTGTAACTTCCTAAATGTCTTTTCCAATGCAATTTAGATGTGTCTCCATTCTAATCTTCTATATGCCATAGTTAGTTCCATCAAGTTTAGGACTGCCCTTCTTGAAATAATTAGTAGACATTGGATCTCCTCAAGCTGTTAAACTTCTGCAAAAGAGGACTAAACTCTGATACCAATTGGTAGGTCCCAGAGACAACTAAGAGGGGGGGAGTGAATCAGCTATCAAATAAATTTAAACCAAAAACAATTGAACCAACTTAATGCTTAATGCCAGTAAACTAGTCAAATATGCTAGTAGACAGTTTTAACAGTTAATTGCTATACTGGTAAGGGTTAGTGCATGAAACATAAACACAAAGTTATCCACAACACATAACACCAATATTTGTACATGGAAACCCTATAAGAGGAAAAACCACGGTGGGAAACCTTACCCACAATTAGATGATACTACTGTAGATATTAAGTGTACATAAATGGGGTCTGCACATGCAGAAAGGCCAACAACCTAGAGCTCACTGCTCAATAACAAAATGGGAGTCACACTGCATATAGTTGGATGGTTAAATCCAATAAGAATGTACTACACAAAATAGCATCTTCATATGCTGGATTCAGTACTGGTGTAATGCCGATATGCTTTCACAAAAACCTAGCTTCACCTTCAAATGATGTCTGCATGTATAGCTCTCCTTAATCTCGCATATACCTTCACACAATCCTTTTTCGCATTCCACATTTGATCTTACAAATAAGATCTTACATTTATACCATAACCTAAGACCAATTTTAGTAGGTCAGCTCTACAAGATGTTACAATAAATTTTTTTTACAAACAATATAATATTTGATGCAATAACCGATTGAACATATCGGCTTAATGCATTTACAACAATAATTAATCATCTCCATAGCGTGACATGTTGATTTGGAAAAGATAAACCTGTTGGTGTAACCCTAGACCTATTTGCCAGTAATAGAAAATATGCAACTATGAATATACCAATGAACAAAACTCCAGGACAAGATGTCCAAACAATGTCTTCAACATAACCATGTGTCTTCCATGCCATTCCAAGTGTCGGTGATCATTATATCCTATCACTGTACCAGATACTAGTAACTATGAAATAGTTACTTGCTTGCCGATGAATGTTGTTGGATCTCCAAAGTGCTAGTGTTTTAGTAGGTGTTGACATCAATGACAAAACCATACCAAAATACCAACACATTGGTGTTATGTGTTGTGGATGTTATTTTCTTTCTATTTCATGCATTAATAAATACTAGTATTGCAATTAACTGTTAATACTATCTACCGACATAAAGTTTGGTTTACCGGTATTAAGAATTAAGTTTTGGTTAAGTTAATTTTGGTTGAATTTATTGGACAACTGATTTACCCCTCCCCCCCCCCTCTCAGTTGTCTTTGGGACATAACAATGACAATATACCCATCTCGTAGCTATCTTACATATTTTTCTCACTACTATGGGTTCTGACACCAAACTATAAGATCCCCCTATCCTTTTGCATTCATCATTAATATTATGGACATTTATGTGTCATCAACCAATGGTGACATTCCATAGAACCTGTAGTCACACAAATCTGTCCATTTTTATTAAATGAATATTTTGTATTTATTTGGTTAAAAATACATTAGCCATCAGTTAATTAAATTAATATTTAATTAATTCATCTCCAAACATTCTCCTATTAATTAAATAAATTATTCAATTTATTTTAATTAATTCATTAAATCCAATTCCAATCAATTAAATAAATAAAATCAATTTATTTAATTAAAATCCCCCTTTTCCTCTTTTAAATAAATTAACATTTATTTAAATCATTTAAAAAACCCCCCCACTTGCATTTTCCTACAAATGCAACTTGCACACATTTATTGAAATAAATGAATTTTTATTTTTAATAAAATCCTATTTTCCCTCACCCACCAAATCCACTTGCAAAATCTAATCCCCTTCTAGATTCTTCTAACCCCTTCCTAATTAGCCTAATCTATCCCTTAATTATTGTCACATTCCTAAGCAAAATGGAGTCACTTCTCAAAAATCCTCAAAGTCTTTGATAGCCATTAAAGGCTTCCAACTTTCAACCACTTAATCCACAAAGTCTCCAATAACCATTAATGGTTAACCCAAACCCTCCTACATGGTTAAAACATTTGTTTTGACTCAACCTTCATCCAACCCAAGGGTCTCATCAAGCCTTTAATGCTTTGACCATGATTATCTCTTAATCATTTGTACAAAGGTTTATCCTTGGATTAACTCTTAATCCAGTGGGTAATCCTAATTTAGACTTGACCCTTACCTTCTAGATAACCATGAATTCTTCTCAGGCATTCAATGCCTCCAACCCCTTCTCTCAACCCAACCCTATGTTGACACTTGTCACCATTTTATTGGTGCAAATTGTGCACATGGATCCCCAACTTTCAAGCTTGGCCCTTGATTAAACCTTTCAATCCTGGCCATCCATTGCTCCATTTTTCCTATAAATAGAGCCCATTCTTTCATAATCCAGATCCTGAAAACTTGTATGCATTTAAGCTATAGGCATTTTAGAGAGAATTTAGCATAGCATAACTAATATCTTGTTATTTTAGATAAAATCAATCATTTTAGCATCAATAGCATAGTATTAGCTTCTTTATTTACATTTAGAGCTATACTACAATCTCAATCCTGCATAAGCATCCATAGTGCAAAAAGCTGCTGAGAGCTACACTATTTTGGAACTTGGAGAGGAGAGTAACAAGGGAGAAAGGAGCTAATATCATGTTAAGAGGCATTTGGAGATGTCTCATTATCTTTGTCTCTTTAGTTAGATATATTAGCATGTTTTTAGTGTCTCTCTTGGTATGCCTTTTTAGATTAGTTTTTGATTAACTAACACTAACAGTTTTGTGTCTTTTTGTGTTATTTTATCATTGACTAACCTTGTGCCATTTTGCAGGGCATCATTTGGTGAACCTGATGTGAATCCAAGCACCAAAAACATATCCTTTTTCTTTAACTAACATGTTTGATTGTTGAATTTGTCACATAGGTCACGCTTTGGCGCTATTGAACCCGTTTTAGCACTACCGACACTTTTTCTTTTAGCGCTATTGTTCTTAAAATAGTGCTATTGTAAAAGTTTCAGCGCTTTTGACTCTATTTTAGCGCTTTGGTTCTTATTCTGGCGCTATTGAGGATATTTTAGCGCTTTTGACGCTCTGGTTTTACCCTTCTTTTAGCACTTCTGTGTAAACTACTGCTTCTATTTAAACGCAGACTAGCACTATTGCAACAGAATGTTGTAAAAATCTCTTTGTAACCACAAAAATGGAAATTCTTAGGCTTGTGGAAGCCCCCCTTGAACATTGATTTTACTAACATGTTTTTGTTTGTGCAGGTTAACAACTCACCATAAAAATCACAAACTTGTCTTTTGGTGCTTAAAAACTTGACAACCACAAAATTATATTGCTTTCTAGTTAGGGTCATTTGTCCTTTTGGTGCTTAAAATCAACAAACAAAGTTTCTTTCTTTGCATCAAACTTAAAAATCACAAGCCACACTTCAATTTTGGGCAAGTAAAAAGAACAATTCACTTGTTTTTGATTTTTGCACACAAATTTTACTTCAAGCAAAACGTGTTTTTCATTAAGTTGACCAGGATTTCCAAATTCTAGATTATAAAACACATTGCTTTTGAAGTTAAAAAGAACACCATGGCTATTGGAGCAACATCTCCAAATAGTTAGACCACATTTTGAAATGATGGATTAAAAAGAACAAGTGTCTTTCATGCTTGGCACACTTGTGCAAAAAGTCAGTCGAGTGGTCCTACTTCTAACACACACTATCCTCTCCCTTGGCTTTCGTGGTCCTAGGTGCAAGAGAAAAGTGTTAGTAACACTCAAATTTTATCTTTTTAAGAGAGGCCTGCCAAGGGATCGATACTCTTGGAAAGACCTCGAGCGGTAAATCCTTCGAGTCGCTATAGAAATCAGGTGAGAGCGAAAGTTGTAGCCTTGGGTATAGCTGTTCCTACAGTGTAACTGGCCGAAAGGACAAATGGGCCCCACCACCAGTTACAAGTCCCACCACCAGTTACAAGGCTCTTAAGTGAGTCACTGCAGAATGAACTTATGTCCAAAAACATCGAACATGACTAAACACCTTTAAGTAGTAGCCCACCCGTTCTATTGATTGAGGATATTTGAGATATAATTCAGTGCAAGAGCATAGATGGTTTTGCTCCCAGGATACTCACCATACATATTTCCTTGAGTAGAAACAGAGCTTTTTGAAAAGCCACTTGTGGCTTGATAAAAGTGGTGACTCCCCCATCATAGGGATCATCTATTTGTTATGCTCGTGCAAGACTTAGTATATCACATCCTTACCTACCACGGCGGGATTCATAAGGTATGTAGTACCAAAGTCGAAGAAATATCAAGATGTGGGCTAAATTTATCACAACTGGCCATTTGACCTTAGGGATAAAAAGTGTTTGAAGTGTGTTCATTTTAAAGACCTAGTGCAAATTGAGCCGACTTCAGGCTTTGGAAATACACCTTAAAACACATCTAAAGGAAGGGTCATATACCAGTCCAAGGATTGGGTTGATCTAGACCCATACTCATTTGTGCCTTTGGGGGCAACATTCTTGTGTTTGTGTGCTTGCTTTGTTTTCTTGTCAAAGAAAAATCAGAAAATCAATCCCAAAAACAAAGTATTCATCCAACATTTCTCAAAAAATAACCAAAAATACCAAAACCAAAGTGCAAACAACAAAGAGTTAAATTTTATGACCATTCTTCACATCTTGCGAAAGAAGAAGCGTCATCAGAATATCAACTTGAAACGAAGACCATTAAGTTCAAAGGCTTTGATCAAAAAGAGGAAATTCTTCTATATCAATAGACAAATCTTTGTCTCACATAGAGTCTTTCTGCATTGCATGCGTCTTTACCTTCAAGGCAAAACAAACGAGTTTGATTCAGAATCATTGAATCGCAGAGCTTTTATGCAATATAGGGCTCTAAGTTATCACAAAAATCAAGGAGGAAAGATTAATCCCAACTTCTTCCCAAACATCTATATCACATACAACACAACTCGAGAAATACCTCCAACACCCGAAAGAGAAGAGGTAGAGTTTGGTCCATTTATGACACAAAGTTTTTATTGAAATTTGAAAACATTTTCATCCATCATCTTACTCATACATCATCACTTCATCATCAATCCGTTCCAACTCTCAAAACATTAAGAGGTTCTTGTCCCAAGATTCCTTTTTAGATATTGCTTGAATCAAACACATCACATCACTTTTTAGATTGTTTCTACATCTAGGATAAACTCATCCTAAGAGACACATCTACGTAGGTTAAAACTAGTTCATAAGTGAATCCTCTCATTGCTAGGTAGTCAAAATCTGTAACACATCTCAAATTTCTCTACACCTTATCACATCCAAACTTATCAAACAAGCAAGCAATTCAAAGAAGGAATTTTGGTTACATCTACTTTAGAGTGCTAGAGATCTACATACCCCACAATCCACCACCCATCAATCTTTCATCAAACAAACTCATCATCATCTTCAATCAACTTCAACACAAACTTGCAAACAAAATGGCTCAAACCCGATCCCAATCAAGGCAACGTGAAATAGAAAGAGAAGCAGAAGAAGAGGACAATCTCAATGAATTTCAAGAAGCACTTGGAGGAAATGCAGATGAAGAAAACCCAATTACTCCCACTCTTGCAACAATCGAAAGGGCTCAGCATAACCCTCTCTTTAACAGATTGTTTGATGAAATACTCAGGAGCAATGCGGATGCTCACTTCTTAAGACTCACTCAAGAAGGAGCAAAACTCCCCTCTGACTTTGATCTTGCCCAATTAAGACAAGCATCAGATAGAAAAAGTCGCCATGAAGAGGAAAGAGGTAGAGATCCCATCAGATATAACATTCCTTGAGGTAACCCACCACCTCCTCCTCCAAATGAAATGGAGATGTTGTGGCAACAAGTCGAGAATCTCGCCCAACAACTTCATAGTGGTGTTAAGACCAATCAATTCTCACTTAACGACATCTGTCACTATCCTTTTGATAGGAATCTTTATATGCTACCCTTTCCACGTGGGTTCGAAACACCAAAATTCAAAAAATATCGAGGAAAGGGAGATCCTCGTGATCATGTCTGAGAATTTCATTCCGCTTGCCTTGAAGTGGCATATGAAGACACATACCTCATGCACCTTTTTCCCCAAAGCTTGGGAGGAGAAACCCCATCATGGTTTTCTTGACTATCAGGTGGCATAAGAACATTTGAGGAACTCATCCAGAAGTTCCTAGCACATTATTCTCATAACATTGAACACGACATCACCATGGCTGATCTGTGCAACACCAAACAAAAACCAGGTGAACTATTCTCAGTATTCCTGCAGCGATGGTGCCAAATGTCTAGTAGACATTCTCTTCAGTTACCTGAACAAGAACTAGTGGAAATATTCATTTCCAACTTAAACGAAGAAATGGAATTTCACCTGGATGTCAAAGACACAGACTCTTTTAACGATATGATCACCAAGGGTTTGAAGTGTGAACGAGCACTCATCAAGAAAGGACTCATCAAAATATTTAATGAACCAAAAGATGGTCCTCGCCCGCGCTTCAATAATGATAAACCAAACTTCTGGAATAAAAACAAGAATATCATCAACAATGGGGTTGTGGATGCTCGGACTGTCCAAAATGCACAACCTGTGGTTCGGTTTGCAGGACAAAATCCTCCACCTCAGAATAACACAAATGTTCCTTCCAATCAAGGTTGCATCACGTCTCATGATGAACCAAGATCTCATCAGCAAAAACAAAAACGAACATACACTCCCTTAGGGGAACCCATTGAAACAGTATTGTGACAACTCATTTCTCAGAATTTGGTCACTCTACCTAAGCTATCAAACTATGAGCCTCAGGTCAAACCGGCATGGTGGAGAGATACTAAACACTGTGAATTCCATCAAGGAAGAGGACACAAGACAAGTAGTTGTCACCGATTGAAAGATCTCATCCAGGATCTTATTGATCGAGGAGAAATTGAAATTGAAGGACATGACCCAAAAACAACCAATAATGATCATCTGATGTTCAAGAATCCAATTCCATCACAAGATCAAAGGGGTCCTTTCACTTCCTGGCGAGGCACTGATACCACTGATTATACGCAGGCTGCGTATAACTACACTGTAAATCACCTGTATGATGCCAGTGAACAAATTGCAACTATAACCTTCAAAAATCCCAACTCAAATTGCAATGTTGTTACACATCGTGGCAAGGTCACCATCAAGGCACCACCTCCGTCCCAAAGCAGTACAATCTTGTGGAACAATTAGACAAAATGCCTGTGCTTATATCCATTTTAGAGCTATTGCGCCTATCGCCATCTCATAAAACAATCTTGGATCAAGCACTCCAAGAGGCATCAATCCCGACAAACCTAAATATAGACCAATTTCAAGCCATGGTTGGAAATCTAAAGTCATCACCTTGTCTCACTTTTTCTGAAAGTGACAACTCTTCCTTCCAACAACCTCATAATGCTTCACTACACATTGAAGGCTTTATCAACCAACACAGGATCAAGCGAGTCTTGATTGATAATGGAGCAGGCCTGAACATTTGTACACTACAATTGGTCATAGCATTGGGATATGTGGTAGAATCAGTGGATCCTTGTAAAAAGATCACCATCAAAGCCTATGACGATGTAGAACGTTCATCCAAAGGAGCTGTGGTACTACCAATCCGAGTGGGCCTTGTGGTAAAGCACATCATCTGCCAGGTTCTAGACCTTCCTTTCCCATACAATCTATTGTTAGGACAACCTTGGATACATGCCATGCAAGCCATTCCGTCTACTTACCATCAATGTATTAAGTTCCCACATAATGGTACAGAGATCACAATCCTGGGTGATACAAATCCTTTTGCGTATTGCCATAATATCAACCATCAACCAAAGATTACTGTCCCTAATAATAGAGAAGCCATTTCCTCCACATCATATATAAGTCCAACCTCTCTTGCCAGTTCAAACACCACTATACCCAAGCAAGAAAAGCTTAAGATGAAAGTCGCAGAGGAAGGTCCCGGGGAATACAACTTGAGTCAACTCTTTTGTGTGGGATAGATGCCCACTTCTCCTAGAACACATGGTAAACCACAACAGATACTCTAGCTACCCTTGACCACACTAGCATGTGCTTTGACACCATTCATCCTTGGAAAGAGTCAAGAGGAAGAAACACAAGATGAGGACCTAGTGGAATGGATCTACAAAGATCCCATCACCACTGATCTACCACAAGTTAAACTTCCTACTGATCAGTATGGCAAAGGTCTCCTCATTATGCAAAGAATGGGGTATGATGGTCAGAGTGCTTTGGGATATTGCAAACAAGGACGACATGAACCTCTGCTACCAGAATTAAAGCCCAAAGGTAATACAGGCCTAGGCTTTGAAAAAGAGGTATTTCCTAAACTCAAATTCAAAGGACAACCCCACAAACCATTATGTCAGCCTATGAAAAAGAGGACACCTTTTATTATCAAAGTAGCATCCAACACCATCCCCACTGCCCCATCAAGACTCACAAACCCAACACCACCATCTACAATACCAAACATCCCACCAATCGAACCAATAAAACCATCCGCAGTAGCCATCACATCAATAATACCATTAGCAGCAACAATTGTATCAGAACCCGCAGTAGCATCTATGGCACCAGTAGTTCCAGCAAAAGCCACTGAGTCAATCTTACCGATACTTCTCGTATCAGATTCCTTGATCCCCATCACACTTCCTACAACACTGATCACTACAAAGGTACATAAACCAATCACACCTGCAGTATTTAACTCAAAAGACATCCCAGTGTGGTATAGTAATTGGATGCTGGAAAGTGACTCAGAGACTGACTCACATGAGTGGGAATTTGATTCTGTATAGCTTAACACTTAAGATGAGGAAGACACATCACCACCTCCACCATGCAAAGACATCCCTGTTTACGAAGAAGCATAGATAAAGACCACTTGGGTACCTAAGCTGGAAACATCTTCCACAAAGCCTACATCTCATCCTACGCCTGATTCTGACAGGGAGAGTACCATCAATGACCTTCACCATAACATCTTAACCCTCACTGATACATTTAACGAACTTAACCTAATCAATGAAGTAATGCCCATTATCCACCCTGAACTCATCGAATGGAACCAATCAAATCTCCCATGTCTTGACCTCTTCCAAAACGATGAGGCTATCATTGACTTTTTGGAATTAAGGGATAACCTACCAAGTGGGGATCACAAAGCTGGATTCGCCATTGAACTTAATAGCGCAACATACTTCGGGGCGGATGCCAAACCTTTCAGCTACAAAAATATAACAATAAAACATGGGTCTTCCAGTGAAAACCACACTGTGGCACTGTTTGATCCAAAAAAAGTAAAAAGAAAGAGCGTATCCGATGGTGAAAACCTCTCTGAGGCGCCTGAGGATGAAGGGTTTGACATTCTCCCTGCTAATGTACAATAGGAACGATCAACGATTCTCATTGAGGAAACCAAAGAATACAATGTGGGGACTCCTGAAAATACTCATATCATACATCTGGCATCTCTTCTCACTCTAGGGGAACAACCTGAGTTTTTAGAGTTCTTCCAAAAGTGTCAAATCAACTTTGCATGGTCATATGCAGACATGCCTGGGCTTGATCCTGATTTAGTCATGCATCACCTCACCATAGCAAAAGGAGCCAAACCTGTCAAGTAGAAGCTTCGCAAGATGCATCCTCAGATTGCAGTGCTAGTCAAAACAGAACTCAAGAAACTCCTAGATGTTGGTTTCATTAGGCCAATTGATTATGCAGAATGGATCTCCAACATTATGCCTGTCGGCAAACCAAAAGGGGGCATCCGTATTTGTACCGACTTCAGAGATCTGAATAAGGCATGTCCTAAGGATGACTTCCCCCTACCAAATATCGACATCATAGTGGATCTAATAGCAGGACATGCCATGCTTTCACTCATGGATGGCTTTTCAGGATACAATCAAATAAAGATCACACCAGAAGATCAAAATAAGATAGCCTTCACATGTCCATGGGGCACATATTGTTGGAATGTAATGCCTTTCAGTCTCAAGAATGCAGGAGCGACCTATCAACGAGCAATGACCACCATCTTCCATGACATGATGCATACTATGATGGAAGATTATGTTGATGACTTACTAGCAAAATCACTCACCAGAGAAGGGCATCTCCACATCTTAGATAAAATCTTTGATAGACTAGAACAATACCATGTTCGACTCAACCCAAAGAAATGTGTCTTTGGAGTGACCTCCGGGAAGCTTCTAGGATACATTGTCTCAAGCAAAGGTATTGAGGCTGACCCAGTAAAGGTTAAGGCAATCATGGACATGCCACCACCCAAGAATATCAATCAGCTAAGGACATTACAAGGACAACTTCAATCCATCCGAAGATTCATTGCACAATTGGCTGATAAGTGTCACCCATTCACACACCTGCTACACAAGAACATCTGCTTTTAGTGGGATGCCAAATGCCAGCAAGCATTTCAGATGCTTAAAGACTATCTCATGAATCCACCATTGCTGATGCCACCAGATCCAAGTAGACCATTGTTACTTTATATCTCAGCGACAAGTACAACATTGGGTGTACTACTGGCACAACATAATACAAAAGGCAAAGAGTGTGTTGTTTACTACATCTCTCGCACACTAGTGGGCTATGAACTCAATTACATGCCTATTGAGCGAGCTTGCCTAGCAGTAATCTTAGCAGCCACTAAACTAAGGCACTATCTATTAACACACAAGGTACAGCTCATTACAAAGATTGATCCACTCAAGTACATACTCAGCAAAGCAGCATTGACAGGTCGCTTAGCCAAATGGGTGATGATTCTAAGTGAATTTGACATCGAGTATGTGGACCATAAAGCTATCAAAGGTCAAGTTATTGCAGATTAGCTGGCCGATGCACCACTCATAGGCGATCATCCTCTCATTTCCAATTTTCTAGATGAAGGGATATTCATGATCACAACACCACAACCATGGAAACTATATTTTGATGGTTCATACACTAGGCATGGCTCGGGGGTAGGCATTTTGTTTATCACACCTCAAGGTGACAGCATCCTGAAGTCTTACAGGCTCACATTTCCATGCACAAACAACATAGTAGAGTATGAGGCCTTGATTATAGGACTCAGGCTAGCCATACAATGGAAATTACAAGAACTACAAGTATATGGCGACTCACAACTGGTCATTCGACAAGCAATAGATGAGTATCAGACCAAAGATGATAAACTCATGCCATACAAGCAAATGGTGGACAATCTAAAGACATCATTTATTACTATCACCTTTGAGCAGATACCAAGAGATCAGAATCGAGCTGCTGACGCTATGGCTACCATCGCATCTCTCTTAGATCTTCCACAGAATTCAACACACTACGAGTTCTTGGTAGAATAGCTTTGGATCCCTGCTTATGATATCCTCGAATCCGAAATGATATGTCACCTTGTCGGTTCTGAATCCCCATGGTACGGTGAGTTCTACACCTATCTTCACGACCACACCCTTCCTCCCAACCAATCAAATAACCAACATAAAACCTTCATTTGCCAAACTGCTCGATATACCATTATTGCTGAAACCCTATACCGACGTAGTCTTGATGGTACTCTCCTTCGATGTCTGGAACAAGGTGAGATAACAAAGGCTTTGGAAGAGGTACATGAAGGAATTTGCGGGACTCACTCAAGTGGTCCATCACTAGCCAAGAAGATCATGCGAGCTGGATACTATTGGCCATCTATGGAAAAAGACTCCTACTACTTTGTTAGAAAGTGCAAGAAATGCCAAGTTCATGGCGACCTGATACATGCACCAGCATAGGAACTACAACCAATCACAACACCATGGCCTTTTTGTCAATGGGGTCTTGACCTTGTGGGTAAGATTCATCCATCTTCATCCAATGGCCATAAATTCATTATTACCACCACCGAATATTTCATAAAGTGGATCGAAGTTGTTCCACTTACCCAAGTCACTGACAAGCTGATCGCCTCATTCATCCTCAACTACATTATCTGCCGGTATGCTGTGCCCATGTCCATCATCACAGATAACGGTCTTCCTTTCAAAAATTAGGATGTCCGTGAACTTTGTGAGAAATTTCATATCCAACATCACTTTTCCACCCCCTATTACCCACAAGGCAAAGGTCAGGCCGAAGCATCCAATAAAAACATATTAAGAATCCTAAAGAAGACAGTAAATGATGCCGGTTGTGATTGGCATGTTCAATTAAATCCAGCGTTATGGGCATATCGAACTAGCATTCGGACCCCTACAGGTGCAACTCCTTATTCATTAGTCTATGGTGCTGAAGCTATCTTACCTATTGAGGTTGAGATACCATCCTTACGGGTTTCCTTGCACAATCTCATCGATGATGAAGCCTATAGAGTATCATGTCTTCAGGACTTAGAGCTACTTGATGAGAAGCGACAAGCTGCGTACAATCATCTCAAAGCCTATCAGCAACGCATGAGTAGAAGATACAATCACCAAGTTAGATCTCGTACATTTGAGGTAGGTGATTTTGTTCTTTGAGAGAATCCTTGCAACCAACCAAACAAAGAACATCAGGGCAAGTTTGAATCAAACTAGCTAGGCCCATATGTTGTCACTGCTGTGTTCGGGTCTGGGGCATATTAGTTGGCTACTTCAGAAGGAGAACCATTCGTAGATCTGATCAATAGCATGCACCTCAAACGATTTTATACCTAAGGTGTATAGAGCATCAGGCTCCCTTGCATATCAGAAAATACCAAAAACATTCAGAAAAATGTCCTGAAGAAAATACAAAAACATTCAAAAATTCAAGAAAAATCATACATCCAAATGGTGAACAATCACTCCGGTGGCACCTTGGGTAAGTAAGATGGTGAAAACTTGGCAAATAGGTGCCACTCGTAATGGCTATGGCTCCATTGTCTTTTCAGACTTGTTGCGATCACATCTACTTCATACATACATCCATCCATCCAAAGCCATGGCTTGTTATTCATCTACAATTAAGAAAGTACTCCATGCGTCTTGCATCCCGCTTTTTTTTTAGTCAGGTCTAAAACTGGGGGCAATGCCCTTAACCTATTGATGGAAGTGGATTCTACATTACTGGTGATTCATTGGCAAAATCATTCAAAAATGTCTCACAAAATCCAAACAAACATTCAAAAATGTCTCACAAAATCCAAAAACATTCAAAATTGGTCCACAAAATCCAAAAACATCGAAAAAACCATCAAAAATCAAACCAAAAACATGGCAATACCTTATACATATTCATCCGCGCAGATACAAAACAAACATTGACACAAATACTCACATGGTGACCACCTATCAATCAACCAAAACAATCGACATCAACAATCCAAAACTATCTTAAACAAGGATGCATCCTTCCTTACCAAAACAAAGACAAACATGACATTTTCTTTGACAAGAAAATTATGATAAGCTATCAAATACTTGGTTGATTCGTGAGTAATTCATTTGTTTATCTGTATCGGGATCTTTTAGCATTGTGTTGTATCATTTGCGTATTATTTCCGATGAAGTTCTAGGGCATGTACTAATGGTGTCTACGTGGGAAGCTCACCAAGCAACATGATCTTATGCCAAATGCAGTCATAGATCATTATGGCTTGCTGACTACAGCGTATACCTCGACCATATGAACATGAACCATTACCAAGGATCCTTTTTCTTTATTCTTTATGTATATACTATTTATTTGCAGGTACAATGCTCATTCTTTGGTTCCTCTTCCTCCAAATTGGATGAAGGTTTTATTTCTTAGTACGATATGCACTTGTCTCAGGATCTGATCAGCCTAAGATCAAGGAGGACGATCTAAGTCATGCATGAATGGAGATAACCCTTGTTTGTTCTGCAAGCAATACTCTAGTCGACTTGACCCTTATATCAAGTCATTTGTATTAACTTGCTATATCAAATCCATGTAAGGAATACTCAAGTCATCTTGAATCATTATGTCAAGATGCTTGTATTCTCTTCCAACATTTTAAAGCTCAATGATGAAAATAGAGCACTATAGATCATCATTTCATCTCATTTGTTTATATATTGCATTTTGTTGCATATCACCCATCCATTCATTCATTCATATGTAGGCTTTACATGCGAAAATGACCATAAAAGCTGGTCTTGGATACAATCATGACCGAGTACTCTCATACATCATCAATGCATCATGCCAAGTCTTAAAAACCTTGCATTCCTCATGATCATATCATCATCACATTTAGGTGCATCTTGCATTAAGACCATTCATGTCATTTTTAACTTAATATTGCATATAGTTCATGTTTGGACATTAGTTTTCATTAACCATTTGCATCATTGCATCAATCATAAATAATTAGATTCATTTGTGAGATCAAATTGTCTTTTTGATTGTTTTAAAAACATTTACTAGACATTCATATAGGGTTGATTATCCATCATCATTTTATCATCCTTTATCATTTAAAAATTACATACCTTTGTTTATAGTGAAAAAGTGCATTTCATTTAGTAGCTAAGTATCCTATTATACTCATTTTAGGATTTATTTCACATTGCATTTCATTCATTCATTTATCCTATTATGCTCATTTTAGGATTCATTCACATTTCATTCATTTATCCTCTTTTTAATTGCATTAAGGTGCAATTATTAAAAATATTATTTATAGTATCATCACATTCTCATATTTAAGCATTTAGATTCATAAGTCAATTTGCTTACAAACCATTGGTTCATACCATTTCATATATCCATTTTACATATGCATTCATTTAAACATTATCATATAAACATTTGTACTTTACATTTTGTTTATCCATATTACATTCATCTACACACATCGAGATGCATACTCATACATAACATCATTCATTCCACCACTGCATTAACGTTATCTCATCATTACATCACAATAGGAAACACCAAAATCCTGTTCATGCATCAAGCATAAGCATATATCATCATCATGGCATCACATACATAAAGCATTACATCAAAAATCAAATACATCATATACATATATAAACCTGCATTCATATGTTAGTATCCAACATCATAAATCATCATAAAAACATGCATAAAAGAAACATCTAATCAAATGCATACATATACACACATCCATCTAAGCAATCACTCATCATCCTGCATAAACATCCATACATAAATCAAATGCATATCATCAAAATATGGGATCTCCTCATATATATCATCTCATATATCAGAGTACAATGAAGTCTACAAAATTGGCTACCAAGAGCCATCCAAGATACAGTCCATAAATAAACAATGATACAATACATGTATGCAAAAATGCTCTCTCAAATGCTACTCTGGCCAGATGTTGTACCACCACCACCAGTGCCACCTGCTATCCCATTGGTGCCTGCACCACCTGATCCATCTCTCCGTGGAGGCCTCATCGAACCCCCACTCCCTCTTGCATCCCCTGATCTCTCCTGCCGTAGAGGACCCATCACACCCCCACTACTCTGTGCCCTCTGTGATCGCTCAGATCTGGCCTATCGCATCTGCGAATAGCTAAGAGCTCGCTGGCTAACTGGTACAACCTGCTCATATAAGCCCCACCAGTACTCTATCTCTGCCCGCACTCGCCGCATCTCCCTCATCACCTCCCCTGTAGGACCTTGTGCCCCTACTCCAACCCGCACTCTCTCCTGCAGCTCAACCAATCTCTCCACTGCACTATCCCTCTCCCGTAGCACCACCATCAGCTTTGACTCTCATGCAAATAGCTACACATCCCTAGCTACTACCTCCTCCTCTAAACTCTCTATCCGGGTCTGCAAATGAGCTATCATGTGATCCCATAGATCTCCAATGGCTCCCTCCCAAGTGTCCATCACTGCCTCCCCTACACCACCCTCTCTAGTAGTGCCCTCTCCTCTATCCATCGGGATCTCTCTCTCCATCCCTCTCCCACTCAGCTGAACTCTCCTCTATACCAATGGTCCCTGTGATATCTGTAGAGGTAGTCCACCTCTCCCTCTCCACTGCCTCTACAACCCCAACCCACCTCCTCCATCTCCTCCTCCACCACCTCCATCTCCTCCTCCTCCTCCTCCTCCTCCATCACCTCGACCTCCTGCCCTCCTCCATCCTCATCCCCGTCCCCTCTCATCCTCAAACGCTGGGATCGGCTCTGCTGGATCCGATATCTATGGGATCGGGTGCGCCACTCGGTACTGTGTGTACTCATCTGACACACATGCATCAACGACCCTCGATCGTCGGTCCCATGGCCTCGCCTACAGTGTCCGAAACTTTTCCAATGCTTGATCATATGGTAGCATTGGACCCCATGCATACCACTCCTGAATAACTCGAGCATACTCTCCAGATCCACTAGGCAGTCCCTGCTGCCATCCGAACTACCTCATCACTCATCCAGGCACCTGTCTCTCCACATGGTATGAGGTCCTCCCAATGAGGAATCGGGTCATGAAGACATAAGGTAGTGCCTCTACATCATCATCCCATGGCTCACACTCCAAGTGTGGCCGCCATATCACTGCATCTAGGTCATCCAATGCCCGCCGCCACCACTCTAACTTCCCCAAGTGGGGCTGACTCATCATACCACTGTACATAAACATGTACAGCTGATCCATCGCATAGAATCTAAGGCTCACCAATCGGGTCACTGGTAGGTGCTCCCACGCCCAAATATGTAGCAATGTCATACCCACTGCTAAGGAACCCCTCCCTTGGTACACTACCTCATGCAGCTCCCGATACATGTGCGCCAGCACGCACGGCCCCCATGCGAATCGGGTCCCCTCGGTCATCATCATCTCAATAACCTGTCCCCATCCCACCGCCAAACCATGTGACCGCCTGTCTGGACACAAAAGACCTCCCACAATCCCTGACAAAACTGTTGGAAGAGGCTCATATAGTGCCACTATATCCTCCCATGCGATCGAGCCATCGTCAATATACACGTCCTCATCAAAAATCCTCTGACATGAAAGAGTCCCCCAAGATCTGTCATATGTAACTAGCTCCCCTTGAATCGGGATCCGAAGGATGCGCCACACGTCCTCCAAGGTCACGGTCATCTCCCCCTGTGCCAAATGAAAGGTGCATGTCTCACTGTGCCACCGCTCTACCAATGCTGTGATCAATCCGTGATTCATACGAAGCACGGGCATGTGCATCACCTCATAAAGCCTAGTCACTGCAATACAATCTATCTCCGCCTGAGTCAATTGGTCCTGCAACCTCTGTGTCGTCGGATGATGCTCGCATAACTGTAACACGAGCAGATCCTCCTGCACATAGACATTCATTAATCACCATCAGTTGTTTTGTTTTCAAACTTTCTTAAGTTTAAACCTAGACTATCATCAGGTACTTTGATCAAGTATCTTCGGGTCTCAATAGGTAAGCAATCATGGCCACCTAGACTTCAATAGGCATTTATCCTAACAAATGACCTAAGTCTCATCAGACTGCTATGGTTCAAAACAACTCCCACTTCACCTCGCCATCCATCAATCATTGGCATCGGGAGATTTTCTTCATTCAAACTGGGGCATCTCTTTATCCTAAGGCAAAAGCGCTATTATACCAACAAAAGCGCTAGTTTCAACACAATAGCGCTACAACCATAACAACAGCGCTCAATAAGCTATACCATAGTGCTACAACTACAAAAGCGCTAAACAAACTACCCAATAGCGCTACTTAACAACAATAGCGCTCAATTCACCCCCCAATAGTGCTACTTAGTCAATAGCCCTAAAACTTGCATACAATAGCACTAATTGAAATCAACAGTGCTCAAACAAGGGGACAATAGCGCTATTGCGGCACAATAGCGCTAGTTTATGGAGCAAAAGTGCCAAAACCAGAGTTCCAGCGCTCTTGCTCTGACTTGACTTGGACTCAGCTAAAAACCTATCAAAAATGCATAAAAATTAAGTTTTCGAATTTGCGTACCGCTGGTCCGTAGTCCTCTGGGTGCTGGAACCATCGCACTCGCTCGAATCTATGCTCAGTGATCAGAATCGACATCGTAGCTACCCTCTGCTCCTCCAAACGTCACTATTAGAGCTCTGGTTTTCAAATGGTCATGGTCACAAATGATCCTATTTTCACCCCTTTCACTCCATTTATACCCTTCACTGTCACTATAACTTCTCCCCGCTCATTCGCCATGGTCCCCGTGAACTTCCCGAGCCCCCATTTCTCCATTTTTCCTCTGATTTCTTCCATTCTTTCACCGTTGTTGCCTAACTTCTTCTTTTCTAACACCCTGCCAATTTTCATTCTTTTTCGAAAGATCGCCCGGTTTTTCGAAATTTTTTGGCCCATCTCTCGAGGGGGCAAATGTAGTCACACAAATCTATCTATTTTTATTAAATGAATATTTTGTATTTATTTGGTTAAAAATACACTAGCCATCAATTAATTAAATTAATATTTAATTAATTCATCTCCAAACATTCTCCTATTAATTAAATAAATTATTCAATTTATTTTAATTAATTCATTAAATCCAATTCCAATCAATTAAATAAATAAAATCAATTTATTTAATTAAAATCCCCCTTTTCCTCTTTTAAATAAATTAACATTTATTTAAATCATTTTAAAAACCCCCCCACTTGCATTTTCCTACAAATGCAACTTGCACACATTTATTGAAATAAATGAATTTTTATTTTTAATAAAATCCTATTTTCCCTCACCCACCAAATCCACTTGCAAAATCTAATCCCCTTCTATATTCTTCTAACCCCTTCCTAATTAGCCTAATCTATCCCCTAATTATTGTCACATTCCTAAGCAAAATGGAGTCACTTCTCAAAAATCCTCAAAGTCTTTGATAGCTATTAAAGGCTTCCAACTTTCAACCACTTAATCCACAAAGTCTCCAATAACCATTAATGGTTAACCCAAACCCTCCTACATGGTTAAAACATTTGTTTTGACTCAACCTTCATCCAACCCAAGGGTCTCATCAAGCCTTTAATGCTTTGACCATGATTATCTCTTAATCATTTGCACAAAGGTTTATCCTTGGATTAACTCTTAATCCAGTGGGTAATCCTAATTTAGACTTGACCCTTACCTTCTAGATAACCATGAAGTCTTCTCAGGCATTCAATGCCTCCAACCCCCTGTCTCAACCCAACCCTATGTTGACACTTGTCACCATTTTATTGGTGCAAATTGTGCACATGGATCCCCAACTTTCAAGCCTAGCCCTTGATTAAACCTTTCAATCCTGGCCATCCATTGCTCCATTTTTCCTATAAATAGAGCCCATTCCTTCATAATCCAGATCCTGAAAACTTGTATGCATTTAAGCTATAGGCATTTTAGAGAGCATTTAGCATAGCATAACTAATATCTTGTTATTTTAGATAAAATCAATCATTTTAGCATCAATAGCATAATATTAGCTTCTTTATTTACATTTAGAGCTATACTACAATCTCAATCCTCCATAAGCATCCATAGTGCAAAAAGCTGCTGAGAGCTACACTATTTTGGAACTTGGAGAGGAGAGGAACAAGGGAGAAAGGAGCTAATATCATGTTAAGAGGCATTTGGAGATGTCTCATTATCTTTGTCTCTTTAGTTAGATATATTAGCATGTTTTTAGTGTCTCTCTTGGTATGGATTTTTAGATTAGTTTTTGATTAACTAACA
The DNA here is from genome assembly GCF_030272615.1 of Cryptomeria japonica. Taxonomy (NCBI): domain Eukaryota; kingdom Viridiplantae; phylum Streptophyta; class Pinopsida; order Cupressales; family Cupressaceae; genus Cryptomeria; species Cryptomeria japonica. The sequence continues at coordinate 37,056,234 of NC_081410.1, read as the reverse complement.
CTAACAGTTTTGTGTCTTTTTGTGTTATTTTATCATTGACTAACCTTGTGCCATTTAGGAGGGCATCAGAAACATCTTGTTATGTTGACATGCCTTTCATGCATGTCATTCTAAGAGGGGGAATCATATCTACATTTCTACGTGATCCACATTTGTTATCTAGTCCCTTTCATGTTCCTTTTAGATCACTTTTCCATGTTTTCCTAGGTGGGGGCCAAACCAATTGATCTTTCTCTTTATCACATCTTGCCTAGGTGGGGGTCAAACCAATTGATATTTTTTTCCCAGGTAAGGGCCAATCTACTACTTATCAAATCTATCATTGATCACCCAGTTGTATGACTATCTAGCGTATCACTACCCATGTTGGCAAATCTCACCCTATTGTATGGTTATCCACATTAGCATGATCTTGTAAACACCATTTCCCTATCGTATGGCTATCTAGCATAACACACTTTTCTATCCATACTAACGCATCTCATATCAGAGCAACAACTTATCTTATATATTTTCGTAATAAGGGTATTTCTTCCAAGCCTAGTTCATTTCTATTACACTATCTTATCTATCCTATATCTTACCATCCAACATGTTAGTTTGCATATAGCATGTTTGTAATGTATCACTTAGCAATATCTATTTCAAACTTCAGATTCATCTCACTGGGGGCAACCTCTTTTGATCAACGAAATTTTGCCTCCCTGTCGTGACTCCTTACTTTATCTTCCTTTGTACTTTAACTTCTTATCTCTCAGTGAAGATATGCTCACTAAAGTGGGGCAAAATGTAATATAAAAAATAACACCTTGTACAATTCATCACAACAAATGGCACCTTCCTCTACATCATCTAAGATTGTTTGTCATCATTTTTGTCATTTTTCCCACCTAGATCACTTTGTTAGCTCCAGACTAGAATCCTACCAAATTTGTCAACCTATCATCCTCAAGACATTAGCATGGCACAAATACATCCATGTGATGTGCTATCATCCCACAAATCTAACAGTCTATAGGTGGTTGTTTGAGTGTTATGCCTACACCTAAAAGGAATCATAATGCCTCTATATGCATCCACCGACATCGACTTTCCTTCTAAGGTCTATATCTCTCCCATTTGAAGGTATTTTGAGGATTTAGGATTATCTTCTTGTAGGTTGAAGCTTTTGGTGATCTTCTTGAGCGATATTTACAAGTTTTCACAACACCACCATTGTGGCATTCTCTTGAGCAACTCATAACATTATCTTGACAAGTCTTAGAAGGGGATTTCACATACTTTCCTTAACTTGTTTTCTTATTCATAATCTTTTGATCCAATCTATCTATCCTTCCAATTGTTTTTCTTTCATCTTTATCATTTTACTTCCATATTGCTATTATTTGGATTGTCTGTGGAGGTGGAAACACCCAAATGGGGGGTCTAACTAAGGTAGAATCCAATAAACAACCCCCCAAAACTTCTTTCTTTCTTGTGTGTAGGTCATAATCATGAGAAAATAGTCATCTTGTGAGAGGCTTCAATCGTGGACCGACTGTGAGATTCCCTTGTTCCTTTGCTCTCATTTTGTTCTAATATCTCATATTCTATGCCATTAGTTTAGTTTGTCATCTTTCTATATTCATTTAGCAACTTAGTAGTATCTATGATTTTCGTACAAACTTTGTACCTCATCTATATAGAATGATATTTTTTTTGCTGGTGTCCTAGTTTTGCATGCTCATCCTCAAGGAAGAGGCTTAGGAGGACCATTTCAGGAACTCTGTTTCTTGGTCATTCTTTATTTATTTTGTATTTAGTTTTGCACTTTCAACCCTTGGCTCACCTTTAGCACTTGTATAAGCGAGGTATTGGAGTGCCAATTTTTTATCTTGGATTCATCATCCTTTAGGTAACAAATTTCCTCCAATACAAGTGTTATCCTAATTTGAAGAAATTTAGGGGTGAAGAAATACATCACATTCCCCTTTAACCTGATGTGACTCCTTTCAGATAGAAACAATGAACTTACAATCCCAAGATAGTAGAAGCTAGTTTTAATGAGATTGATAAAATTCTAAAGGCAAGGATTATCTACTCCATTCATCACTCTACATGGGTTGCCAACATTGTGCCTATCAGAAAGAAAAATGGAGAAATAAGGATTTGTGTGGAATTCTGAAATTTAAACCAAGCCTCCCTCAAAGATAAATATCCCCTATGGAGGATAGATCATATCCTACAAACAATATTTGGCTTGGAGATGATGTCCATGTTGGATGTTTTTTTTATAATACAATCAAATAGAAGTAGCACCCGAGGACCAACATAAGATAGTCTTTACCCCTTCAATTGGTGTCTTTTCTTAAAAAATAATGCCTTTTAGACTGATCAATTGTAGGGATACATTTCAAAGAGCCATGGATCTAACCTTTGGTGATCTAAAAAATAAGATTATTGTAGATTACTTGGATGACCTAACTATGTTGTAAAAATAAAAAATAAAATCATTTGTGAGACTTAGAGTAAACACTATAGAGTTGTTGGGGTTTCGACATTTCCTTAAACCCCAAGAAGTCCATATTCATAGTTACTGGAGGAAAAATCTTATGATATATTACCTCAAGAGATGGAATTAAAATTGATCTAGAAAGAGTCAAATATATATAGTAGCTAAGTCTTCCTTCTTCCCTGAGCAAAACCAGATCTTTCTTTGGTTAGGTAAACTTCTTGAGAAGTTTTGTCCCTAATTTTGTTGAATTGACTAGACATATTGTTGAAATGATGAAAAATCATCCAACATTTAAGTGGAATCAAGATAGGAAAAAGGCTTTCAAAGACATCAAGATAGAGATAACCAGTTCCCCTACCTTAGTGCATCCTTATTTTCAAAAGGATTTTATTATCAACTACTATACTTCTAAACATACCATGTTAGCTATTTTGTTGCAAAATAATGAACAAGGCATAGAAGTGCCTATGTCTTTTATGAGTATACCTTTAAAAAATCATGAATTGAAGTAATGACCAATTGAAATACATGCTTATGTTGTATTCAATGCATTTAAATATTTTGAATTGTATATCTTACATTCACATTCCATAATCTTTGTTCTTGATTCTATTGTTAAAAGTATTATGACTCAACAAGACATTGGTGGTAATAAGAGAGGATCTTGGATAGAAAAAGTGTAGGAGTATGATGTTGGTCTCGATTTATGACTACTTTGTTTTCTCTTCACAAATTATGCCTTTATTTACAAAAGAAGAGAACAACAAGAATAGGAAACAAGACAACATTAATGAGGTTTACAAGGAAGAAACTTCCTACACTTCAAGCTTGACAAAGCTTAGACGAGTGAACCTAATTGTGACTACCTTCTCACAACCTAGTTGATAGTTTATAGAAAACCAATGTGAGTTTCTGCAAACTTCTTCAATTTAGTGCAACCAAACATGAATGAAAAATTTGTTTTGATTGTATGGGACCACAAAGATGTCACAAATAATAAGAATTTAGACCAGTGCATTATCCAAGCATTAGAGTCATCAAAAACTAGAGTAAAATCTGACAACAAAATTCATATACATATCACTATTTTTGATTTATTAAATTTGTATATGCCTAACATATACAAACTTCTAATTTGTACTAGACCTAGTCATCAAATTCATGTGAATATACTGATATCAATGAAGATGAATTAAGTATATTTAATTTTCCTCCTTGAGAAAAAGACTTAAAACATTCCCATTAATTGCCTTGCAAATCATCTGATTAAAAAATCCTTAATTATTTAATTAAAATGAAAACCAATATGCAACATAGAGACAACACAAATCTGAGCTCAAAATATTTTGACTATATATTATTCCCTCATCAAAGATTACAGAGATACAAGAATGATTCAAAATGCCAAAAACAAAGTCTGCATATATTTCACTAGAGCTTCACTACAAAATTTTGTGATCTCTCTTTCTAGGTAGCCCTGGTATCCTTTTATATAACTTTGGATGCAATAAGCTTCAGACTTCCCTAGAAGAATATTCCTATCTTGACAATCATTCCCTCCAAAAGTTACATTGGTTACAAGACTGCAATTGAGGGAGAAGCATAGCTATTTTTTGGAACATGCGCTTCTATAATTGATTGGTCATCCAGCTAGAAAATGGCAAAAAGGACAGGTTCCTGACATGTGGTGCCCTTGTCTTAAGATATTTTGATTAGCCATTTGTTAACTATGGTGGAGATACTACTGTGCTTTTCAAAGAAAACGTGCAACATCTTTTAGATAACTAAACATCTTTTAGATAACTAACCTCCCTATATTCACAGATTAGGTGCCAAGCATCCTCAACTCTTCAAGGTTCCAATTACCCAAAATTTGTTACAAAAAACCAACTACTTCAGGATGCCTGTGAACTATCACATGCTGGAGCATCAGTGGGACCTTCTTGTTCTCCTGTCTCTTTCAAAATGTACTTGTTTTTCCATACTTTGAACATCTCATCATTGGGCCAAGTAAAGTTGATAATTTTAAGCTTTTTTTTATTCAAACTTTTCCATTTCATCCTTAATTGTTTAACTTCCTTTCCTAAAATGCCAAAATATGATTTTTCCTTTTAAATTTCCTCAATAGTTTGAATAAATAAAAAGGTGTTATCCATATTTATAACATTATTTATCCTTTGAGACAGCCTGTGACCTAGCTCCTCAATCCACACTCCCTTGTCTTTCATCTTGTTTGTACTTAAGAAACCTCGAGGAAACAATTCAAACTTTTCCTTGGCATATTCCTTTCAAAATAAGCCTTCCCTTCTTTCAATATCTATTCTTTCAGCTGCAAACCTGGACAAGTCTTTAACTAATTCATAAGGAGGCTTAATTGAATCATCAACATCTACTTCTTCCTGAGATAATGCATATATTGACTCTAAGTCCACTTCTCTTGTAATCTACTTGTCTAAGACTGGCTCCAAAGTAGCCTTTTCCTCCAAATATACAACTGCTACCTGAATAGTATCAAAAAAATTCAAAATAGTGTCTCTGAATTTTTCTTCATACTTATTTGCCAATATTAACTGAGCCTGCTTTAACTTTTCAATTTCATCTTGAACACTCTTTGTTAACTGAAAGCTAGAAGTCATGGGGGAAGGAGGAAATTCAATGATAGGACTGGAAGAAGGGGGCTTGGCAGGAGAAGAGGCAATCATCAATTGAGAGGACCCTCCCTTTTATTGTTGTCCTTCCAATCTAACTTTTAATTCTGCAATTGTTTTGTCCTTACAAGCGATTTCAATCTTTACATCATTGTAAGCCTTGAGAATTACTTCTAATTTTACTTGAAGATCTGCCTTCTCCTTTGCCTCCTTCTTGGCCATTGCCATTCAGAACTTAGTAGACTCTAAATTCATGCTAGCAACTTCTCTTGCACCTATATCTTTGACCCTCTTCACTATCATTCCCCCTGAGTAATCAGACCTTGAGGATTCACCCCTTTTTTTGTTCTCTTCTCTTTTTAATGAGCACATTACAAGAGCTGCATGGTCATTACTATAGGTTATCCCCTCCAAGGTCTTAGTTTCTTTTCTTACTGCATCAAAAACCTCAACATTTGTTATATCCCACTTTGGGAGAATTAGCACTCTAGCACTTTCAATTAATTTTCTCCCCTCCTCTGGGGTAATCATCTCAAATTATTTTAGCATTTCCTATTAAATTTCTACTTCAATAGCAGATGGATCTTTTTTTGGTTGTTCAACTTGTCTTTTTTCACATCTCTTCTTAAATTGATCCATATGCTTTCTCAAAACAAATTGCAGAAAGGCTCTTGACTTCACAAAATTGTCATTGGCCAAAAAATCATCACAGGCCTATTTTAAAATAGGATCCAATTCTCTTCCAGCAAATTCCTCAATGGTTAAATCCATTTTAGCACCTGCTGGCTCCTTTGGCACTCCCTCTTGCAATTATCCATAAGTAAAAGAAATTTTTCCCAAGCTTCCTAATTGCATTAGTTCCTCAGCTATGGCCTACTCATCACCTATAGGTAATGGGTATTAGGAAGGTGAATACATAGCTTCACTTGGTTGTGCCTCTTCCTCTAATCTCTGCCTCTTTGGGGAAGTCTAGAACTTAGGAGCATCCTCCATTGGCCCTTTGCCCTTTGATGTAGAAGGCTCACCCCTCCTAGGCATCACTACATTATAGCCTGATTTCTTATACATTACATATTCACCAAGAGGAATGATCTTAGAAAAGATAGGTTTAGTCAAGACGAGTTTGGCCTTTTTAGGATCTGCCTTTATTACTGCATCTTTTTTCTCATTTAGGGTTTGCATGGTGTCCTCAAAATATTATATTAAAAACTTTACTTTTTCCCCAAATGGATGAAAGCTCTTCAGTGGATCATAGATTTTATCAAAATACTAGACAAAGTCAAGAGTTTTCTTGTATACTAACCATTTTTCTTTCCTTGCCTCTTACTTCGCTAGATTAAACTCATTTCTTATTAAATCCTTAGGGAAATGGAATTTATGAACTTTAGCACCACACCTAACCTTCTTTTTGAACATACCATTGAAAAAATCTTCTGGGTCAGCAAATCTTGCAACTGTTGTTGCCAATTTGTAGGGCTTGAAGAACTTGTAAAAATTTAGCCAACCCCCTTTAGTAATCACAAATTGGTGTGCAATGGTAATGGTTAGAAAAATTGTTCCTCTATCCTTACCTATCAATTCTACTTCCTGCAGACCCCTAATCTACCTTATGATCTCAGCAATACCTATTTTCAAGGGGACCTGATAAGGGAGAAAATATGGAGTTCCCCTAAAGCCATACACACTAAAAATAGTAGAACCAGGATACAAAATTATATCACCCCAATTATGCACAATTTTGATATCTTCTACAAATTCCTTGGGTCTAATAAATTCAAGAAGAATTTTTTGGATCCTAGGGTTCTCTTGACACAAGAGAATTCTTAACCTCGATGCAAAACATCTGTCAAACTTTAAATAGCTGACATCTTCTCTATCCCAGGATAGATCTGCACTCCATAATTGCACTGGCATGTCTTCACCATCTTTAACTCTTCGTAAGTCCATACCCTTTGCAAAATAGTCTACACCCTTGAACAAGAACATGTGCATTAACAAAGAATACTAGCCAAAAGACCAATCCACCTTTGCAATATTAATCCCAATTAAACCCTCATGGATCACATTTGCTAGATAAGGTGCAAAGTCATAAGCTACTGCTATAGATGTGTTGGCAATATTGCATTATAATAGACAATGAAAGATTGTTGGCATTTGAATAAGGATATTGAGAAGGTTGTTGATGATTATGGATATAACTGATTAAGGATGTTTTACTATCTTGATATTATTATTTTGTCATTGATGTCAAGAAATTGATTTTCTAATTCAGTATGATATTGCCATATCTTGAGAAGTATGAATTGAAGAATATATAGATGTCGGTAAAAGACACAGAAAGATTATGATGAATAAGGTATTCAATGGGCAACTAGTACTGAGTCAGACAATGATGAGATCATGATGTTTTAGATTGTTTTAACATCATACATATGTTGTAAATTGTAAAGGTTAATACTATACTATGTTATCAAGCAAAGAACCTAGTCGGTAAACCCTAAGGAACCTAGTTGGTAAACCCTGAGGTTATTGCTATCGGTTAATGAAGGCAGAATGTCTACTGAGTGAAGTTTAGTATTTACGTAGTTGTTACCAAGTTGTAACCAAGTTATAACAGAATGCATTAAATGTTTGCATGCATTATTTAATGAAGGAAGCTGATGAGCTGGAACTGATCAAGTGATTGGTGAGCCATGGAAGAAGTTTGTTAATGAATCTAAGGCAATGAAAAGTGGGCATGAAGATCTACAACTCAGATTGAACCGCAATACCTTGGCACAAGTTCCAAGACTATTATGCAAGTTCCAAGGCAGGGTAAAACATTTTCAAATCGAAAGATGCATTGAACCTAGACAAGATAGAAGATCTAATGGCTATGATTGATCATGGGAAATGTGATCAAGGAGATTAAGTGGTTATTGAATTGTTTATAAATAGGAAACTGTTGATAAAAAATGTATGCAGGCAAGTGTATGCACAGGGATGCTACATAGTGATTACCGAGCACAGAAGCTTGAAGACCTGTTAGAATAACAAAGTATAGAAGCCCAACAGATAGACAAGATTAGTTCTATGTCTAGATTGTATTGAACAAATAGGAATCTGCTTTAGCATTTTAGATGTGAAGTTGCAGATAGATTTTATTACTGTTATTTTGTGAAAGTGACAGAAAATCTCTTAACCGAGTGGACTTAATAGTCTTATTTGTAAAACCCTCTAGCAAGGTGACATTCTGATTGAGTGTTTGAAATCCTTTAACAAGGTCACTTCTAACAAGGTGAAAATCCTAACAGATCTGAGGGAAATCCCTTAACCGGGTCACATCTAGCAATGTGTTTTTAATCTTTAACATGATTTTCTTTTAACCGAGCATACTCTACTAGAGTATATATTTAAGTGGGTCTGAAATCCCACATTGGTTTTTCCCTATTTGGGTTTCCACGTTAAATCTGGTGTTATGAGGTTTATGATGTTTATATTCTTTTGAGTTTGCATGTTTAACAGTTTTGGTTATATTACTAAAGTATATGTTACCGAGGTTGAATTTGATGTTTTTATGGAAGATTAAGTTTGAATGATTCACCCCCTCCCCCTCTCATCTTGTTGGTTATTGGATCTGTACTTATATTAAGTATCAGAACTATCAATTGGTATCAGAGTTTTGGACTCTGAAAGGAAAGTTTAAAGGCCCTTAAATTAAAGATCCAAGATGTATAAGAGGGATGCATTGAAGCTGAACGAGTGAAGTTTCTCTACATGGCAGAAAAGGATGAAGCTACATCTATTAGGAGTTGGAGAATATGTTGTATACTATCTAGAGAATGATTTTGTCACACTGAGCACCTATTCATTGATTATGGAAGAGATAAAGGCAAAGCAAGAACATATTCAAGCAATAATTGAAATAACATCTGCATTGACCGACTCAGAATTTAATGATCTAGAAGGCTGCAATGATGCAAAGGCAATGTGGGATAAGCTCTTATCAGTATATGGAGGAGATGAACATGTTCAAAGTGAAAAAGTAGATAGTCTAAGAGGACGAATTGAATCTATGAGGATGAATGAAGGTGAGAATATAACTCAGTATAGTACAAGACTAAAGGAGATTGTCAATCAAATCAAAGGAGCAGGTGGAACTATTGAAGAAAAGGATATAACAAGTAAGTTGTTGAGAACCCTTCTACCAGCTTATGCAATCTAAGTCTCTGCAATTAATGAATTGAGGTCTGTACCTAATATGCTAGTTTCTTTAGATGCTACTATTGGTAAGCTACATGCATTTGAGTTAAGTAACTTTGATAATAGTGGATCTTCGGTAAATAAAGTTGAATTTGCATTTAGTTCTTTTCATCTTGATGAATCTAATGATTTCAATGAAAGAAAGTATAAGTACTTTGAAGGAGATCATAGTGGAGCAAGTGAAAGATTTCATAAGAACATGGAGGCAGTACACAAATTATATGAGGAAATCAGAAAGCAAGAAGAGTTTGAAGCACTACTAGCCAAAAGGTTACCGAGAGGCAAAGGTAAGTATAAAGGGAAGCTACCTTTGAAATGTTTCAATTGTGATAAGATAGGACATATGGCTTCTAACTATCCTGACAAAGATTCTACTAAAAAGAGAGATTACCGAGATGACAGACAGAAAGATAATCATTACAGAGGACACCGAGACTTCAGAAGAAGAGATAGAAAGACATGTTTAATTGCTGATGAGGAATCCAATGATGATAAATCAAATGAGATTGATACAGAGGAAGTAGTTTATGTGGCTATCAAGGATGGATCTAATGAAGAAAGGTATGAAGAAAAACCCCTAATATCTCACATAAACAATAATGATTCATGGATTATAGATAGTGGATGCTCACATCAAATGACAGGAGATAAACACAAGTTTGTTATGTTAGAAGATTATGATGAAGGCTATGTTAGATTTGGTAATGATGCACCATGTTTGGTGAGAGGTAAAGGATCTATAACACTTCTTGATAATGCAAGATGCAATGATGTTTATTGGGTTGAAGGTTTGAAATACAATTTGTTGAGTGTAGCACAACTAAACAATATAGGTTACCGAATAGAATTTCAGAAAGGAATTGTCAAAGTTCATGACAAGAATGGAAAATTAGCTGCTACCAGGACACAAAAAAAGGGTAACACATTTCACCTTGACTCAACTCGGAATAAGTGTTTGTATGCAAAGATTGATGATACCTGGTTATGGCATAAAAGGTTTTGTCATGTAAATTTTGATAATCTGATCAAAATAAGCAAGAAGCATAGAGTAAGAGGTCTACCTAGTCTTGAAAAACCTAAGAATGCTATGTGCCGAGGATGCCAGATGGGTAAGATGACAAGATCAAGCTTTACAAGTAAGCCTTACACTTCTAAAGGAATTTTAGATCTAGTGCACACTGATCTTTGTGGTCCTATGAAAGTTCAAAGTTATTATGGTGATAAATATTTCATATTATTTGTGGATGACTATTCAAGGATGATGTCAGTAATGTTTCTAAAAGAAAAATCATAAGCTTTTCAAATGTTTAAATGGTACAAGGCAAGAGTTGAAAATGAAACAGGAAGACAACTGAAATGTCTTAGATTAGATAGAGAAGGAGAGTTCACATCTGATGAGTTCAACTTATTTTGCAATGATCATGGTATTAAAAGACAAGTCTCTGCATCAAGAACTCCACAACAAAATGGAATAGCTGAGAGAAGAAATAGATCTATTGTGGATTGTGCTAGAACACTGATGATTGAAAAGAAGGTACCGAAGCATTAAGCACAATAGTTTACACCTTGAACCAAGTTCAATTGAAGAAAGGTACTTTGAAGACACCATATGAAATCTGGTATGATAAGAAACCTAATGTAAGTTATTTTAAAGTCTTTGGAAGTAGATGCTATGTTCATAAAGATGATAGAAATGGCAAGTTTGATCAGAAAAGTGAAGAAGGAACATTTCTAGGTTATTCTTCTAGAAGCAAAGCATAAAATGTCTGATCAAATCATCTAACAAAATAGTCAAAAGTGCAAATGTGAAAATTGATGAATTTGCAGAAAGAAATGATGAAGGAAATTCCAAGGAACCAGAAGACTATGATGAATTTGTCTATGTTCAACCGAGAAGACTGTTGAAGAAAATGAAGAGAATATCTAGTTACCGAGTGATGAAGAAGACCATACAAATCCTACCGAGCCTGTATTAGCCAAGTATGTCAGAAGACATCATGCACCAAGTCAGATTATAGGAGATAAGGATGATCCAATGATGACAAGGAACAAACTAAGACAGAACACATGTTTGATATCTGAATTTGAACTAAGAATAGTGAAAGAGGCATTTAACAGTGAAGATTGGATAAATGCTATGACAGAAGAGATTGATCAAAATAAGAAGAATGACACATGGACACTAATCGCAAGACCAAAGGACAAAAATGTAATCGATACAAAGTGGATTTTCAAAAACAAGCTAAATGAATAAGGAGAGGTCATTTGAAACAAGGCAAGACTAGTTTGCAAAGGTTATGCTCAAGAAGAAGGAATTGATTATGGTGAAACTTTTGCACCTGTTGCTAGACTTGAAGGAGTAAGAATATTGTTGGCCTATGTTTCTTTCAAAAACTTCAAGGGATATCAAATGGATGTCAAATATGCATTTTTGAATGGAATATTACAAGAAGAAGTTTTCTTTGAACAACCTGGAGGATTTGTTGAAGACAAGAATAAAGATCAGGTATGTAAATTGAACAAAGCTTTATATGGTTTGAAACAAGCACCTAGAGCATGGTATGAAAGATTGCACTCTTATTTGATTAAGATTGGTTTTATAAGGACAAGTGAGAATAGGAATATGTACATAAAGAATGATGAAAATGGAATACTGATCTCAGCCATATTTGTTGATGATATTATATTTTGTGGAAATGACTCTTTATGCAAGAACTTTGGAAATGAAATGAGCAAATAATTTGAGATGTCATTAATCTATGAGATAAAGTATTTTATAGGTTTACAGATATTGCAAATGAAAAATGAGATTTTCATTACACAATCCAAGTACATAAAGGAAATCTTGAAGAAATTTGGAATGGAGGATTCAAAACCAGTAAGTACTCCTATGACTACCAACTGCAAATTGTCAAAGAATGATGAATCTGCATCTATTGATGAGACACTTTACCGATCCATGATTGGAAAACTACAATATGTTGTTCACAACAGATCAGATATAGCACATGCAGTAGGTATAGTTGCAAGATTCTCTGCAGATCCCAAGGAAACACACATGTCAGCAATCAAAAGAATTTTTAGATACTTGAAAGGCATTGAGGATAATGGCTTAGTATATTAGAAAGGAAATAATTTTGATTTAAAAGTTTATATTGATGCTGATTGGGCAGGCAACATTGATGACAGAAAAAGCACAAGTGGAGGATCTTTTTTTTTAGGAGAAAGACTAGTGAGTTGGCTTAGCAAGAAACAAGGATGTGTTTCATAGTCAATAGCAGAAGCTAAATAAGTTATTGCAACATTGAATTGTACCAACATTGCATGGATCAAACAACTATTGGAAGGTATAAATTGGAAAGTTACCGAGCCAGTAACTATATTCTATGACAATACTAGTGCCATTAATATTTCAAAAAATCCTGTTATGCACTCTAAGACAAAGCACATCTCTATCAAATATCATTATCTTAGAGAAGAAGCTCAAGAGAATAAAGTGGTGTTGGAGTATGTTAGCACAAAGGAACAAATAGCAGATATCTTCACCAAGCCACTACCAAGGGACACTTTTGAATATCTCAGAAGTAAGTGAGGGGTCCTACCCCTATCTTCTACTCACTGACCGAGTTTGGTGAAAGCATTAATCTAATGACTCTATCAAATATCTTTTGGGAGTTGATGCTGATTCATACACTTTAGGATGTTTTCTAAAGGTGTACAAGAAATATTACAGGGAATAGGAATTGAAGACAAATGCTCTGACCAAGACTGAGTTGATACACAACAGCAGGAAATCACTTCTTACAGAAAGTAATTATGTTTTAGTTCTTTACTTTTTGGCATTGTTGTCAAAGGGGGAGAAGACCTACAAAGAGGGAGAAGACTAATATAGAGGAAGAAGACCTATTAGGGGAGAAGTCTAAAAGAAAACTGAGCAGACTACAGATTGGAAAGAAGATTGAAAATATGAGAAGTCTAATGTATGGGGGAGAGCATTTCAGCATTTCAGAATCACAACAATCCGAATCTTTTAAGGTCAAATCAATTGGTTTTGCCATCAATGCCAAAGGGGGAAATTGTTGGCAATATTGCATTATAATAGACAATGAAAGATTGTTGGCATTTGAATAAGGATATTGAGAAGGTTGTTGATGATTATGGATATAACTGATTAAGGATGTTTTACTATCTTGATATTATTATTTTGTAATTGATGTCAAGAAATTGATTTTCTAATTCAGTATGATGTTGCCATATCTTGAGAAGTATGAATTGAAGAATATATAGATGTCGGTAAAAGATACAAAAAGATTATGATGAATAAGGGGATGAATAAGGTATTCAATGGGCAACTAGTACTGAGTCAAACAATGATGAGATCATGATGTTTTAGATTGTTTTAATATCATACATATGTTGTAAATTGTAAAGGTTAATACTATACTATGTTATCAAGCAAAGAACCTAGTCGGTAAACCCTAAGGTTATTGCTATCAGTTAATGAAGGCGAAATGTCTACCGAGTGAAGTTTAGTATTCACCAAGTTGTTACCGAGTTGTAACCGAGTTATAACAGAATGCATTAAATGTTTGCATGCATTATTTAATGAAGGAAGCTAATGAGCTAGAACTGATCAAGTGATTGGTGAGCCGTGGAAGAAGTTTGTTAACAAATCTAAGGCAATGAAAAGTTGGCATGAAGATCTATAGCTCAGATTGAACCGCAATACCCTGGCACAAGTTCCAAGGTGGGGTAAAATATTTTTAGATCGAAAGATGCATTGAACCTGGACAAGATAGAAGATCTGATGGCTATGATTGATCATGGGAAATGTGATCAAGGAGATTAAGGGTTATCAAATTGTTTATAAATAGGAAACTATTGATAAACAATGTATGTGGGCAAGTGTATGCACAAGGATGCTACATAGTGATTACCGAGCACAGAAGCTTGAAGACCTATTAGAATAACAAAGTATAGAAGCCCAGCAGATAGACAAGATTAGTTCTATGTCTAGATTGTACTGAAAAAATAGGAATCTGCTTTAGCATTTTAGATGTGAAGTTGCAGATAGATTTTATTACTGTTATTTTATGAAAGTGAAAGAAAATCTCTTAACCGAGTGGACTTAACAGTCTTATTTGTAAAATCCTCTATCAAGGTGACATCATGATTGAGTGTTTGAAATCGTTTAACAAGGTCACTTCTAACAAGGTGAAGATCCTAATAGATCTGAGGGAAATCCCTTAACCAGGTCACATCTAGCAATGTGTTTGTAATCTTTAACAAGATTTTCTTTTAACTGAGCATACTCTAGAAGAGTATATTTCTTAGTGGGTCCGAAATCCCATAGTGGTTTTTCCCTATTTGGGTTTCCACATTAAATCTGGTGTTATGAGGTTTATGATGTTTATATGCTTTTGAGTTTGCATGTTTAACAGTTTTGCTTATATTACTAAAGTATATGTTACTGAGGTTGAATCTGATGTTTTTTATGGAAGATTAAGTTTGTATGATTCACCCCCCCTCTCATCTTGTTGGTTATTGGATCTGTACTTATATTAAGTATCAGAACTATCAAGATGGATTGAGAATTTGTGCTATCATGAGCATATAATGAGTTGGCATAGCATTTTCTACATCCTCTCTAAAAATTTGACACAAAGACCAATATACTCCTTTATCCCTCAAAGTGAAAAAAATCATAGGGAAAGGTTCAACTGTACTGGGCCCTACCAATGTTATTCCTCCTATCTTTGCAAAGAATTCCCTCATTGGTCCACCTCTAAGATGATCTTTTTGAGTATCATAGACCTTTAACATTTCAAAATTAATCGGCTTTAGATAATTTGAAGATTCATTTTGCCAGAAAACCCTTCTAATTTCATCAACTAGAACTTCAATCAAAGGGCTTCCACTTACATTCCTTACAATTTTGGTAACAGATTTATATTTCTTTGCAATTTGGGTCAACAAGTCAACATCCATAAAAATTCCAGGGACCACCAATTTCCTGACATCTAATTGCCATAGGCTATTTGAAGGAGTAGATGCATTTCGTTGACTAAACCCCACCCTGAACAAACCTAAACCAGACATGCCTATCTGGGGATCTCTTAACCAATATCCTTTGTCGAACAAACAATCACCAATTTTCAAGTGAGAAGATTTGGGCACAAGTTCTTTTTGTTTGGCAGAACTATTTGTAGATTGAACCAACTATTCTATAAAATCCTCATAGACAGCCCTTTCCTAATAATCTATTTTCCCTTTAAATTCTCATCCTGGTGCCATTTTGATAATTTAGGGTTTATCTTATTTTAACTTTTTGATTCAAACAACCCTTCAAATTTTCTAGAACCAGATGACGCCAACACACAAGAGCGAAAGTTGCAAATATAGCAATCACAGAACAACTTACTTGTCACCAGAAAAACCTACAGAAGCTGCAAACTTCGTCTCCGCAAACCCTTTGTGAAAGCCTTTTACAATCAAAATCTCAAAAAGGAAGATTTTATGAAACAACCTCAGTGGTAAATCAACATTAATTCTCATTAACCAAGCCATGCACTCTACAATTAATTCATTTGAAATTCAAAATTTCTGCTCCAACGGATAGAAGGGAGTTTAATGCAGTTTTTCCTTCAGTTGTTGATCCATGAAGAGTAATGAACTTGCAACTCTCATTCACAACTCAGTGACAACCGTCAGATCACTCAAATCTAACATTCCCTTTAATCACTTAAGTATTGCGAAGAGGGTCCGCCATACTATATCTGTCTGCCTTTAGTCACTGAGTCGCGATGGGTAAAAGACTTACACCTTCCCATCACAGTCTTACAACCACCATTAGATCAAATCTTTATCACTCAAAATTTAGGACACCTTCGTTGCTTGACCGCCACCTCTCCACTGCTAGATCTCCACCTGGCCCCACCACTAGCGGCTTGTCACTGAGTCACGAAGACTATTCAATGTGCAACTTCCCTTTGCGGTCTCATGACTGTCGTTGGATCTCGTAGATCTGCCTAACTTTTAAGAACCCGATACATGCATTAAAGATCTTATTTGGGACTATGGGAAAATTAAAGTGCACCAACTGTAATAAAAATGAAACCTGCCTAGGCTTAAGACTTAAATGGCCCCTTTCAATGACATGATGACCCTTTCAGTTAAGTGGTGAAAAAGGTAACTATTTAAAAGACCTTCCCTAAGGACAACAAGACATGAAGGTTTTTTTATGATTTAAATTCATTAAACCCTAAACCCTTAGAAGCTTAAACCTGCAGACTTAGAACACTGAAAATTTTTGCAGAAACTTTCAGAGATATCAAGAATATTACAACACCACCCAAATTACTAACAATATGACATAGATATTAAACTAATGACACTAGTTAGAGAGAAATGTTTCTATAAAATGATAGCAGAGAATAAGCCCATTGAGGAAGAAGATCTCTCAATGGTGCTATTTACTAGTGCCCTTGATGAATGGTTCTCAGATGTCACATATTTATTGACATATGGTCAATGTCCCCCTATAGTTTCTCTTGAGAAAAAAAGGAATCTGAAGTTGAAGGCCACTAAGTATGTCCTTTGGGGAGGGAATTTATACAACAAGGGAGCATATGGTACCTTATTGAGATGTGTTGACAAATAACAAAAGAAAAAATTATTAGAATCTCTTCACAATGAAGCATGTGGCGGATATCTTTTAGTTTTTGTAACTTCTTTCAAGATCATGCTGCAAGGTTTTTATTAGCCTAGTATATTTAGAGATGCCTATGAATGGGTCCACAAATTTGAGAAATATCTTAAATTTTCTATCAGACCTCAATTAGTTTCTCTACCATTGAAGCCAATGGTTATTGAAGAACCTTTTCAACAATGGGTTTAGATTTTGTGGGGCCAATTAGTCCTAATTCAAGTGTAGGACACACCCATATCCTTACACTGACTCGTTAATTTACTAAATGGATAGAATATATCCCTGTCAAACACACTACCTTTAAAGTGGTCATAAAATTCTTAAAAGATAACATATTGGTATGATTTGAGGTTCCTAGAAAGATTGTGGTTGACAATGCAAGCAATTTCTCTTCCTCAAAATTAACTATTTTCTATTATGATCTTGGAATCAATTTGGCTCATTCCTTAGATAACTACCCACAAGGTAATGGATAATTAGAATTAAGAAACAAGAATCTTGTCTTAATAATAAAGAATTTGGTAGATGAAAACTAGAGAAATTGGCACAAAAACTTGTATGATTCTTTATGGCTAGACATAACAACATATAAGTGAGCAATAGATATGTCATCTTTCCAGTTGGTCTATGGGGTTGAAAGTGAATTAGATATCCTGCTAGATATGTCAGCACTAAATATGCAAAATAATACTGAAGATGAATAGTTTTAGTAATCCCTGGAGAAGAGAAATATGTATTTGAGAAAGTTAGAAAAACAAAGATATGCAGTGGCTTATAGAATAGAGAAAGATTAGCGATCTATGAAGAAAATATTTGATAAGAAAGCTAAGAAAAAAGAATTTGTGGAGGGAAACTCAATTTTGTTGTGGGCTCATTGTACGAAACCAAAAAGATCACACAAAAAGTTTGATTCCCTATGAAAATATTCCTTCATAATCAAATCTATGATTGGAGAGAATTCATTCCTCCTAGCATACCCAGATGGCACACATTTGCCTCTTGCCTACAATGGGCAAGATCTGAAAATATTTAACTGGTAGCCCAGTCATTCTGGTTAATCATGTATTATAGTTGTTTTCCTTTTCTTTTCTATTTTGGCCCCTAGTTCAAGGTTGAATTTTGTCTTTTTGGTGTGACTTTGTAGCCCTTAGGAATATGGCTTGATGCCAAGTTAGTCTAGTTTCTCTACATCCTTTTAGTCCTTGTCCCAAATCAAAGCCTATTGTTACCCTCTTTACCTTTCAAGGCCTAATCATATGTGTCACCTCATTTGTCTTTTAAAACTTATTGGAACTAAGTCTTTGTCCCTTTAGTTCATGGAACACCCGATTGGCTAATCCTCTAATGATATAAGTTTTGAATCATTTAATTTTATAAAAGGGCCCTATCCTCTTTATTATAGGCCAAATGCACTTGGTTGGAATGTTAACCCTTAGAACTAAAAAGAACTTCAAAGTCGTGTTCTACCTAATTGGTTGATATCTTATCAGAGTAAGTTTATAGAGTTTAGCAAGGGGTCCTCATATGTGATGAATATCGACAAGTTATACTTTTAGGGAACTCTCGCACACACACTTTGATGGTTCTATGGTTCAAATTTTTTCCAATGGCTCAATCCCAAATGGAAAAAGGGTCTCACTTGGTAAATACATTCCCATGATGATGCCAGTAAGCACTACATATTAGGACCATTTAATGAAGGATACGACAACTCATTTTTAAAAAATACCTAGACACTACGAGAGGCCATCATAAATAAATGAATTAAATACTCCAGATGTATATCGAGTCATCACCTTTCTATCCATCCTATTTGCATTTGAAAGAAGAGCTTAAAGTTGTTTGAGAATTTTGATAAATGACAAGTTTGCAGGTACTTAAGAATTTGGTTTGAAAGAAAATCTTTGGTTATTCCTATTATTTTAGCTGAAATTCAGAATCTTTGCAAGTTATATTGAAAAGAGCTTCTTGCATTTGTGCTCATGAATACCCATTTCTTCTATATTCCTACCATATTGCCTCTCAATTTGACTTCCTCTATAATTTATGAAGCCCTACTTTTCTTCCTTTTTTGCCAAATGAAACCTAAAGAGTTACACCTTATAGAGAGTCACTTGTACAATATAAGAGACCCAGATGATGGAGATATTTCTTTTCATGATATCATTAGGAGGTTATGTTAGGGTTCCCACAGATACTGAGAGGTGGGGGTGAATCAGTATCTGACCGGTAATGAAATTTTCTTAAAACTGAATATGTAGAATATAAAGTAACAGTATACCGGTATGCAAGAATTAATGCAAATAACAGAATCAAAAGCATCCACATGAAAAGAACACCATAACACAAGATGTTTAACAAGGAAACCCAGTGTGGGAAAAACCTCAATGGGATTTGTGACCCACAATATTCACTTATTGGCCAATAAGAGAATATTACTTACAATAGGGGCCTACACATGCAGGAAGGCCAACTGCCTAGAGCTCACTGCTCAATAAGAAGTCACATTGACTTATAATGAGGATTTACACAAATCCAATGTTCTGTACTGCTTTACAATAGCATCTTCAATGCCAGATTCAGTACCGGTTCTTACTCTATTCTTTACATATACCCTTGACCTACAATTCGCACATTAGGTCTGCCTTATAATTTATTTATTGCATTCTATCCATATCCTACAAATGACTACAATGATCTCTTTTATATACAAGAGTCATTTTACAATTTGCCAAGTTGGCTTACAATAATAAACAAAATATTACATATCAAGAATCTTGTCGGCCTCTGTGTCGGTATACATATTTCCTTCTATGCCGGTGTACATCTTCTGTGTCGGTGCCAGTGTAGATTGATCTTCTGATGCCGGTGCACTATCTTGCCTGTGTTATACTTTGCCGATATAATATCTTGCCGGTATAATGTCTTGCCGATGCCATAGGATTGCAAGGTTGCCATCAATGACAAAACCTTCAATCACACAATGTCTCATTGGAGTGTCCATATGCCAACAATCTCCCCCTTTGGCATTGATGGCAACACTCATGAGAAATTTCAAAAAGATATCCAAAAATGTGTATGTCAAAAATGTTACCAAAAATGTGAGAGCTCCCCCTGAGCATGTGATCCCTGTGTTTTGAATTTTCTCATCTACTACTCCCCCTTTGGCATCAATGACAAAGGTTAGTAGATTTTGTAGTTGTACCAATTCATAACCTCAACCTTGTAGTTGGGTAGTTATTATCTGAAGAATATCTCCCAAAATTAAGTTTATACCATCCATAAACTTCTTGCTCTCCTTTATTTCTATCTTAGTTCTGTATACTATACCGGTGAGATATTGCAAGTGCTCTGCCGGTGTCTTGCTACCCTATGTTAGTGCCTCTAAGATTTCCTTATGCAGAGATGCTAAATAGTCCAATCTTGGACTTAGTTTAGATCTCAAAAAAATTTCCTTGTTTATTATTTTCTCTTTTTCTCTCTCTAATTTGAGCAATTCTTCCTCAAAATTTGTTATCTTTTCCTCAAAAACTGATAATGTATCGGGTGAGTTAACAAAATTATCAGCAAGTTTATTGATCTCTTCCTGTACCTTGCTCATCTTTTTGTCTATATCCATGGTCAAAAAGTTTATCTTACAGGTGTCTTTGTACAGAGTTTTGTACTCTTTCAACAGATTGCACAGTTCCGGTAGAAGTGTGTCAAATTCCCTGTTACACTTCTTTATTCCTTCCTCAAAGAATTTCTATTTCTCTTTTTCTACACTTTCCTTTATAGTTTCTACCTTTGTTTGCTCAAAATTTCTAGAAATATATTTACAAAGTGTATCCAACTAGCCTAAAGAATCTTTGTTGGCTATATAACAATTGGTATCAGAGCCTGGTTCTCTATTTTCAGAAGCCTAATAGCTTGAGGAAGATCTTGACACCGGTAAAGATGGAAAATCTGATGAAGCAACTTGAAGGAGCTCTTATTGACTATGATGCAGAGAAGTTGAAAAATATCAAATTAGAAGATGATTTAAAAGTAGCTCAGGACATTATTCAGGCACTTCAAGAAAATCTTACTATTACAAGAAACAAGAGAAGAGACCTTTGTGAGAAATTGCAAAATGAAAATGATGAAAAGGAATCACTAAATGATATGATAAGCAAATTGAAACAAGAGATCATGACAACAAAAAATGAAATGCAGGATATGACTATGGGATTCTACAAAGAGATTGAGGACAGAAAGAAGAATGAAGAAGAATTGACCAGAAGACTAAGTGATGTAGCAAATGAGAACACAAGACTTAGCTATGAAAATGATATGTTGAAGGCAGATCTGATGCATACTCAAAATGACTCGAATGAACTAATGAGACAAAAAGAGATCTTGGAAAGGGAATTGGAAACTGCAAATCAACACAAAGAAAAATTCAAGAAAAGCTCAGAAGAACTTGGTACCTTATTGAAGAATCAAAAACCCAAAGGTGACACTTCTGGAGTTGGATTTGAAGTTGGAGAAAGCTCTAGTACTGCAAATACCCAGGATCAAAGCAAATCGGTAAGACCCTCTAATACTTACAAATTCAATGGAAAATGCTTTAACTATAATCAATATGGTCATAGGGAAAATGAATGTAGATCTAGGAATTATCAGAACATCAATCCTCCCATCAGTCAATGCACCAAATGCAACAAAATTGGTCATAACTCTAAAAATTGCAGAATGAATGTAAGATGTTATGTTTGTGGAAGATTTGGTCATTTATCAAATAAATGCAGAACACAAACCAGCATAGGTTATGGGAAAGCTATTCAGAAAAATAATGTAACTTGTTATGCATGTAACAAGATTGATCATATTGCTAAATTTTGTAGAAGTAAAGGTACACCGGTAGATAATAAAAGTACTAGCTTGAAAGGTAAAGAAAAGGTTGAAGAGGTTAAGCAAGAATTTTCAAAGCAATGGATTAGAAAAAGTGATCTAAATATTGGGGTTACTCCTCCACTGGTAGAATCAACAAATGCTTCACCGGCAGGACAATATGATGCTCCACCAGTAGGACAGAGCAATGCTCCACCGGCAGGATGTTCTTCATCAAATTGAAGAAAATTATCTTGAGGGTTTGGCAATTTAATGACACATGTGCTATTATTCCCTCGGTTAGAGAAAAGAAGTTGAAAATCCTTCATTACTGGCAAATAAAGTTGAGTTAATACATTACCGGCAAAAAATTAATGTTGTAGGTAGCATAAAAGACTTTATAAAATAAGGTTTTTGGCTCCATTTCATTTCACCATGAATTCAAACTTTTAGAGAGCGCGAAGATTTCCGAGCTAAGGCATTCCGAGCAAAGAGGCAAAGCACTTCAGCAATCAATCCATCCAAAGGCAGAAAAAGGTATTTATCATCATGGCATCCTCCTCTACACCTGAATTCATAGCAAACCCTATAGTAGTCGAGGTTATAAAATGACCTAGGCCCGTGTTTCAGCTAGTTCCCGAGGTAGCTAAGAAAGATGACAACACAGGTGCATTTTCCCAAATTCCAAAGGGTGTTGTTTATGAAGAAGACCCTAGAATGTATATTCATTGCAACATAGAGGAATTAAGTGATGAAGAAATCAAAAACATGTATAAATATGTTATATGTGACAATGCTGAAAATGTGAAACCTGAACATAAAATTGTTGAAACCCTAGGATTCACTGAAATCCTCTGCATTCTTGAATTTCCCAAGGAAGTGGTTAGGATAGTTCTTAGTAGGGTACATGGCTCATTCTTTTGGCTTGACTCAGTGCATAAAATTACCAAGGTAGCTGTGAAAGCAGTAACAGGGTTACCTTCCACCAGTACCAGACCCGACAAAACCAAGAAGGTCTCCAATGACCTAGTAACAAACTTAACTAGTGCAACATCTGACAAGAGATCATTGAGGGTTAATGATGTGACCGATACAAATGTTAGATTTTTTAGCATGATTCTAGGTTACAAAGGAACTCATGCAAATAGGCTTAACTCTATTTCTAGTTTATGCATAAAGAGTGCTTATGCATGGTTAAGGACAATGTGAAAATTGATATCTGTGAATGGTTAAAAGATGAGTTAATTGACAATTTGGCAAAAATCAAGAAGGATAAGAAAGGAACCTTTAGATTTGGAAATTTACTTGTATGCTTAATGCTACATATAACCAAACCGGCTCCTGGTATAGGCAACAAGGATTTTGGATTTGACATACCGGTAAGAAAACAATTGTTTGACTTATTCAACAACATGGGTGAAAACAAAGAAAAGAATATCAATGAGTATTTTCAAGCACTAAAGGTTAAAATGAATAAGAGGATCAGACTATCATAGGAAATTGTCAACAAATACAAGGATGATATATGTTTTGTAATAAAAAAGGATGAGATCTAGATGGAAGCAGTCATCCCAAGAACAATCTAGGTTACAGAGATGGGGTATGAAACAGATGACCACATAGGGGAAACTTATGCCAAAGCACTTCTGGAAGCCCCCAATGAACCAAAGGAAGAAGTATTTGGTAGTGCTGAGACCATTGAAAGTCAAATTCAATCTAAAAAGAGAGTAAAGAAAGTTGAGGCATCTGTGAGGAAAGGAACTAGGCAAGAAAAAGCCTTAAAAGATGATGTATTAAAGAAAACCAGCATAACAGAAGAAGAGTTGGTAGCCCAACAGCGTGAAACTCATCTATCACCGGTAGATACCTCCTCAAAAAGAGATATGCCAGCAGCTTTCAAAAGAGTTGTTAGGAAAAGAGACCCCTCACCGGTATCCACTCCTTCACCTAGAAGGACAAGATAGAAGCAACAAGCTGTAAGGTCTCCAGTCAAGAAAGCCACACCTAAGAAAAAGTTGACCCCCAAAAAGAAGAAGAAGACAAACATTGACTTGGCCCCTTTTGACATATTGCTGAATGAGATCACAAAGGAAGGTAAATTGAAAAACATAGGGAAAATCTATGACACCCTATCAGATGATGAGAAAGGACAAGTTGAGGAAAGTGTTATATTACACATGGACATGTATAAAAAGTTTTTGATGCAAGTCCTAAATGAAATTCCTAATGAATTATATAAAAGACTTGAGGCCAGAAGGCAAGGAATAATTGAGTTGGATAAGAAAATTAAAATAGAAAAATTACTTGCAGTATACCCGGTCAACTCACCTAAGGAAATTGATGATTTGAATTTTCTCATCTACTACTCCCCCTTTGGCATCAATGACAAAGCCTTCAATCACACACAATGTCTCATTGGAGTGTCCATATACCAACAGGTTACAAAATCAAAATAGGTCTCCCATTGCACAAAAAAATATGGATAGTGGGCTCTTGTGAGTCAAAGGATACCCACTAGTTATTGCATGTCTTAAATTAGTCTTTGCATGTGCCCAAAATTATCTTCCTAACACTTGTCAGATTCAAAGCTTGAATCAGTCTACAACAACAAGAATTGATGTTGATTTTGTGGCTCTTGCATTACAAATAACTAAAAGAGAGAAATATGTGGGTGTTTCTTTATAGATGGGTTGGGAGTTTTTCTAGAATCAAGTAGATTGGTGTCTCTCCCATATTGTTCAAGGTTGGATGAAAGTGGCATGAAAATGAAAATCCAAGCTATCTTCCTACATAAAGACTAAGTTTTTCCATGATGATATCATTGACATGATTGTATTATTGTATCATGCCATTGGGAAACTTGAGGTGGAGTATTTTGAAGAATGGATGTGCCAATTTATCTTAACTATTTATGATGATAACAATTATATGGACTGGGGGAGTTTGATAAGTGAAAGCATGTGTAAATAGTTGGTAATTTTTTGCAAGAAGCAACAATTTCATCTATGCTCTATGTTATTTTGTGTGTTAGCCATTAAAGAATCAATTTGTCTAGGTTGAAGGAAAGAAGGCTCTATCACGAAAGGCATCCCTATATATAACTATTATCCTTAGCTATAAAAGAAAGAAGGCATGAAGAATATTCTCATGTCCATGACACCTTATTCATGTCTCTTATGAGAATAATAGAGGGATTTCTACAGAGAAGATTTTCAATAGAATCCATTGTTGGAAATTAGACACTAAGTTGTCATTGATGTCAATCGACATGATGAATACTCACATAAGGGTGAGCATAAAGAATAAAGACCTATCGGTAGTCTCACACCATTGGAAGTGATGAGGTGTTACCGGTAGAGGGTGTTCTACCAGTTTACAGAAGAAGAAAGCTCTATTGGCAAAGCATTGTACCGGTATGTGTTTTCTGGGCCATGTCTTGATGATCATGATGCCATGTGAAGAAGAGGTGGCAAACATGTTGTTGTCGGTGAAGCCTTATCGATAGGGTTGATGAAATAGATAATCACCATTAATGGAGGAGACACAAATCATGGGATTGTATCTGACTGATTGCGGCTCAAGGAAGGAGGAATGATAGAGGAAGATCAGAGAGTAGTTGGCACTTGAATCTATACAAGGGAAATCTGATTTAGGAAGTCCGTGAAAAGAAAACTTCTGAAGCACTTGATGTGTCGACTGATTTCATGATAGATGATCTGATTCGAGATTGCCATTTCCAGAAAATGTGCATTGGATAATGGGAATTATGTCCAAGTGCATCCTTCTAGGACAAGCGATCAATCTGAGATAGGCAAGATTGGATCTCATGAAGATTGTGTCAAAAAGAGGAAACCCTAACCGCTCAAGTTTTTTAATTATGTTCTGGCGGGAAATCAATAGGTAAGAAATGAGAGCTCAAAACAAAAAAAGTGATGCTGAGAAAGAGGAGAAGTGTAGAGAGAGTAAGAAAAGAAAAAAATTGTGAGACTTAGAAATAATTCTAAGAAAGTTGTAGTGTGTGTCACCAAGCATACCAGTGAGAAGGTTTTATCGGCAGTTCTGTATTCTTGCAGTTAAGCCTAACCGGTAAGGCATGGCAGAGCGAGCAGCATTCTAGTGTGATCTAGTGTCTTGAAAGATTGTGTGTGAGAGGGAGAAAAATATAATAGAGGTTGAGAAAAAGAAACTGTAATTCCACAACCGACAGTGTGAGTTTCAATGGAGGAGAAAAGACTGTCAACCGACAGAGTGTAATTTGATCAAAGAGTTGTAGAATTAATTTACAAAAAGAAGCCTTAATTGTATTCAAATAGTATTTCATCATACATCACCAAGTTGAAGCTTGGTGCAGGGGTTGGTTCTCCTTGGGTTGGTTCCCTAAAAGACAGGGGTTGGTGCCCAAAAATTTTGTAAGTCAGTGTTTTACCTGTGAGGCTGAATTGGAGTAGTAGTCTCTAGCAGCATTTCTCATCGAGGTTTTGCCCATATTGGGTTTTCCTCATAAATCTAGTGTTGTGAGTTTCTTGTGTGTGAATGATCTCTTTGGCTTTCTCTCTTGTATTACCAATATGACTGTTTAGTGGTAAGTGAGTAATTGATATTTTGAGATTAGATTAGAAAAGTAGAAAAGTTAGGAACCACTAATTCACCCCCCTCTTAGTGGTAGTTTGTGTTCAACAATTGGTATTAGAGGCAAGTTCCTGGTTATAGTTAAACCTTGGGTTGATTCTAGACTTTGAACACAATGGCAAGAAGTGAGTCTACTTCCTCGAAATCCCCCATGTTTGATGGATCAAACTATGCCTTTTGGAGCAGAAGAATGGGGACCTATATTTCATCTCTTAGATTTGATGTGTGGATGTCCGTCAAGAATGGGTATGTTGTTCCTAATACTCCTCCCACTAATATGGATGCAAAAAGGGAGTATGAGAATAATGCAAAGGCAAAACATGCTATCTTGAGTGGATTTCTCGATAATGAATTTGTCAAAGTCATGCACTGTGTTTTAGCAAAGGAGACATGGGACAAATTGCAGAGGTTGTTTGAGGGTGATCCAAAAGTCAAAGAAGCCAAGCTGCAAACACTAAGAGGCCAACTTGAAAGCATCAAAATGAAAGATGATGAAAAGCTTGCAGACTATCTTCATAAATTCGATGAGACTATGAATACCATTAGAGGACTTGGAGAAGAAAATGCAGACGAGATTCTTGTCAAGAAGATACTTAGATCTCTTACTCCCAAATACGATACTAAGGTGTCAGCCAGAGCAGAAGCCAAGGATCTGAAGACTTTTACAATGGATGAGCTATTTGGCTTCCTGATAGCCTATAAGATGAGAACAACTAGTGATACTTCCTCAAGGAAAGAAGCAACATTCAACATCACCAAAAAGGGCAAAGAAGTTGTTACTCACTATAGCATCATAAATTGTACGCACTTGCTAGGGTGGTACAATTTCACACCTAGTTTAGCACCCGCCTTAGTGCATTTTACATTTTGCATTGCATTTCTCCTTTAGCACTTAATTAATCAAATTAATTAGGTCTAAGGTCCTATTTCATCGTCCTTTACATCATAAAGTTGGGCCCTTTCGCTAAAGCGTGCCCTTCGCATTTTATTCCTCCAATACACCACTCGATCAAAAACCCTAATTAAGTCCTATTTCGAACTTGGGGGCTTGGTTTTAGGGTCAAAACATCTCGAAATCACCTGTAACTTTGGGATTCTCTCTAAAATCATCATATCCGACGGCCCTGAAAATTTGGTGAAAAGTTGTCAGGACCGTGGCGCCTGGAGTGCACATGGTCCCGAACATTTTTCCCGAAATTTTAGGAGCACGATCCAATCATAAAATAAAGCTTAACCCCAAGAAATTGGTGGGATATTCAATCTCTAGGTCAGCCAAAAGACGAAATTACAATCTAGGGTTTCCTACATAAGAGCTCTCTTTCTTCATTTGAAGGGACCCGATTTTTGTTTTCAGGAACCTCATATGCAGCGAAAGAGAAGATCTTTGAAGACTTCAACAACATTCAACATTCCTCTATCAAGAACTTATCAAATTCATTCATCCATTTAGGGCTTGGAAGACATTGAAGAACAATAGGAGATTACCGACTGAAGATTGGCTTTTACTCCTCCCTTGAGGGTTGGGTATGATTTCATGTTGTTTTCATGTCTTTGCATAAGCTTCAATACATCATTTATTCATGCTTTAGATCACATTGCATCTTGATTTAGAGCATTTACATTATCATTTACAAGCAATTAGGGTTTACTTTCTAGGTTGCTCTAGTTTGCTTTCTTGCATTTTAGGACCTTGCACACACACTAGGTCTGCACACACAATACATTTACAATACAACTTGGCTATTCATGGAGGTGGAAATCACCGAAGTGGGGGTTTGACTAAGGCAAAACCCTATATAGCCACCCATACACCCCTTTTTAGATATCATTGCAGGTTTCAGGATTCGGATGACGCCGCAGGATACAAATCCGGAGAGAACAGGTCGAGACAGCATTCTGCATCAAATTGCAGAGTAGAAGACTGGGACAGGGGCCCTGGGTGCCCTGGTCCTACCAAGACAGGGGCGCTGGGCACCCTGGTCCCTGGGACAGAGGCGCTGGGCGCCCTGGTCTTCTGGACAGACAGCTTTTCCGACAATTTCCGACAGTGTTCCAGAGTGCAAAATGACAGTTTCCGGTGCAGTTTTTAGGACAGTGGCGCCCGCGCCCCCATCCCGAACATTTTCAGTCCGATTTTGACTCCAGGTACACATCTGCATTCTTATTTCATCCTTGTATTTACAGCTGTTCATTGTTTAATCTCAATTCTGCAATCTTGTTATTAGTCTATACTTGCATTTTGGGATTAGGGTTTGAACTTGCATTACTTGATCTTACAATTTCAACAAGGGAATAGAAATCCTAATAGATATCTCGTGGCTCTTTCTTTCACAAAAAGAAGTAGCCAATTGTGCGATATCTCTAGGCTCTTTCGTATTCCATAATGTGTGTCAAAAGGTAGGATTAGGGCATGTTAACCTAGTCTCGCTTTTTCCCCTACACATTTTGGTGAACCCGACATGAATCTATCATTGCTTCCTCTTGCATTGCATTTGTTAGACCTAGATCTAGATTTACTGTGTTTTCATTTCATTTTCATTAAAAAGAAAAAGGAAAAAAAAAAAAAGTGTGTTTCTTTGCATTGTGTGTTTAAATTTTATGCAATGTCAGATTTTTATTTGCGAAATGTTCATGCTTTTGATGATTATTATGAGTATAGCCAAGATGAATTAGATGAAGCTTTAGATGAGTTTTTAAACCCTAAAGATGCCAAACCTTCATTTTACCAAAAACTCATAAACCTTGTTACTATGCCATTTAGGTGTGATGAGAAAAATAAGTCGAATGATTCCTCTCAAGGATACATTCCTATCAACTCTTCCCCTGAAACTAGTAACATGGTTGTTTTCAATAATCCCCTCTATGAGGAGATGTCTCCTTTTGAATCAAAAGAAAAACCTTTTAACTGATATGATCATGCTTTGTTGGATGATGCTCTTGATGACTTTGTGGCTTTGTCGAAATCTTTAAACAAGAACAAGACCTCTAAATTGGTTAACATGATAAACTTGAATGAACATAATAAGCCTCTCTTTGAAGTCCAAGGTGCTTATCCTTCTCCCACCTTTCAAGTTCCTAAATCACCTCTCCTTATTGTCCAAGGAAGGTATGATCATGATTCCTTTCATACCCCGAATAAACCAATCATCACTATGCAAGGAAGAAAACCTATAAGTCCTTATAGTTATGCCAAGCAAATAACTAGAGAGAGTTATCATGCGGTTGCCCATACTTATCACACTAGAAATAATAGGCAACCTAATCCCCCTCCTGTTATTCCAGTTTCTCTTCCTAATCCTCAACCAATTCTTCCACAAGCTCCCCGTATTTCGCAAGTTATGGGTAAGGAATATGATCTCATAGAACAACTTAAAGCTACCCCTGCTAAGATATCCCTTTGGGATTTGATTCAAACTTCTTCCGCTCATCATGGAATGTTACAAGATGCCTTGAAAGATTTAAATGTTCCTCCACCGAATACATCTAGTAATATAGCATCTTTGGTTAACTCTGTGATGAATCCTAAAGCTCAAATTGTGTTTACCCAAGATGAGTTGCCTACTAGTGAAATTCAACAACAATATGATCCCTTGATGATTGTGGTTATCATGAAAGACACTGCTATAAGATGAACACTAGTAGATAATGGCTCTGGCCTTAATGTGTGTAGCATTAATCTATTGCATAAGATGAATGTGGATATGTCTCTTATTGAGCCTGACTCTCATCCCATTCGTGGTTTTGACAATGTGGCTAAGACTTCGTTAGGTATCATCACCTTACCTCTCACAGTGGGACCTGTTACTTTGCCTACTATCCATGCTATGTCGGGAAATTTAACATATAACTTGTTATTAGGGAGGCCTTGGATTCACAGCATGCAAGCTGTCCCCTCTACATTGCATAGACAAGTTAAATTCGTTTATAACAATAAGACATATACTTTGATAGGTGATACTAATTTTCAAGCTTGTCTACAAACATCTACTTCCAAAGGAGGTTCTTCTAAGCCATCCTCATCTAGTGATGACTCTTTAAACAAGATACCTATCGATAAGTCTTTGCTCTCTGATGATCAAAATTCTTTGGATGAGTCTGGAGCTCCTGAAGAAGATCCTTCTCGACTTGAAACTACACATAAGAAGGATTTTGATCCTGAGAAGGTTCTCGCAGAGGATGATTGGGGATCTCTTGATTTTAACCCTACCTTTGTAGGTGAATATAAGGTTCCTTCTAGAGAACTTAAAGTTGAAAAGAAGGAAGAAGCTAAAAATCATAAAGTTGAAAAGAAGGAGGAAGCTAAAAATCAATCAACCTTACCTGAATCTATGAGTAATAATTTTGTGGCCACTTCTCAAACTTCTTCTCCTCACACCTCTAGTTATGAAGAGTTTGATTCTTTGTCTTATGAAAAACCACCTTCTCTTCCTGAAATGGCTGATCGTTATGGTCGTGGTTTTCGCATTTTTGCTAAGCATGGGTATCATGGAAAAGGTTGTGGTGCTCATGAACAAGGGATAAGAGTTCCTCTAGAGACTAATTTTCACAATTATGCCTTTGGACTTGGCTATAATCCCTGCAAACGTACTAAAGCTTCTAAAAGACCATGCATTAGTGTTAATGCTATCTCTACATCTGTATCAATACAGCATCCTGAGTACATTGATGGGGATCCTTCGGGTGACTATGCTTTGGATATCTTCCCTATTGATGATGCTTTAGCTAAGTTCTTGGGAGCCTATGACACTCTTCCTCGTTATCATCACAATAGGGGACTCCCTTATTGTTTGAACACTGAAGCCTATTTTGGAAAAGAGATCGATAATGATGAGATTGTGAAAGAATTCCCTCAGTTAAAGGATACTCCTCAACAAAGTAATCTTCTCATAAGTGACACCACTGATGTTAAGATGGATCCTTGCAATAAAAGAAAGTTATTAAAATTGGGAAATGTTTGGATGAAGAGGAACAAAAACAATATGAAGATTTACTGCATGAATTCCCTAAGATCTTTGCTTGGACATATTCTAACATGCCTGGTATAGATCCTAAGATTGTTACTCATAATATTGTCTTAGTTCCTGATGCTAAGCCTGTGAAACAAAAGATTCAAAAAATGAATCCTAAGGTGGCTCTGCTTGTTAAGGCTGAGATTGAAAAATTATTGGAGGCTGGATTTATCCGCCCTATTGATTATTCCCCGTGGATTTCAAATATTGTCGCTGTGGCTAAACCAGACAACAAAATAAGAATGTGTACGGGATCTAAATAAGGCTTCTTTAAAAGATGATTTCCCTCTTCCAAACATTGACATGATAGTTGATTCTACGGTAGGACATGCCTTGTTATCCTTCATGGATGGTTTTTCAGGCTACAATCAAATTTTCATAAACCCTCAAGATCAATTCAAAACCGCTTTCACCACTCCTTGGGGTACATTTTGTTGGGTAATGATGCCTTTTGGACTTAAAAATGCCGGTGCAACTTATCAACGAGCGATGACCCTTATCTTTCATGATTATATGCATAAGATTTTAGAGGATTATGTTGATGATATTTTAGCCAAATCCTTTCTTTGCATGGATCATGTTAAAATCCTTCGTCAAATCTTTGAAAGAATTCGTAAATACCACATGCGCTTGAATCCCCGAAAATGTGTTTTTGGTGTGGATAGTGGAAAACTATTAGGATTCATAGTTTCGCTTTGTGGGATTGAGGTGGACACTAAGAAAATAGATGCTATTGTCAACATGCCACCTCCTAGAAATGTGTCTCAACTTAAAAGCTTACAAGGAAAGATTCAAGCTATTCGTAGGTTTGTGTCTCAGCTTGTGGATCGTACTTTTCCTTTTACTCAACTTCTTAAAAAGGATATCACTTTTCAATGGAATGAGGATTGTCAACAAGCATTTGAAGATTTAAAAGTGTATTTGGCTAGTCCTCCTATTCTACAACTTGCCGAACCTTCTAAACCCTTCCTTCTGTATATAGCTGCTTCTTCTCATGCACTCACAGCATTGTTAGCACAACATGATAAAGATGGTAAGGAATGTCTAGTTTATTACATAAGTCATACCTTACTCGATTATGAGACCCGATATTCTGTGATAGAAAGACAATGCTTGGCCTTGGTGTTTGCAACTCAGAAATTGAGACATTATCTTTTAAATTTAGAAGTCCACGTCATGATAAAGTTTGATCCTTTGAAGCATCTTTTCTCTAAAACTGATTTATCAGGATGTCTAGCTAAGTGGGTTATGATGTTAACTGAATTTGACCTTAAATTTGTTTCACAAAGAGCAATTAAAGGACAAGCGTTGACCGATCACTTAGTTGAGGCCCCTTCACCTTTCTCCTTCCCTAACCCTGAGTCTTTTCTCGATGACTTCATTCTTTCTATAGAGAAAGATGAAACTTGGGAGTTATACTTTGATGGCTCTAAGTGTCGTACGGGATCGGGGGCAAGTGTTGTTCTGATTTCTCCTACAAAAAAATCTATTCCCTTATCATATCGTCTAAATTTCCTGTGTACCAATAACATTGCTGAGTATGAGGCTCTTATAGCGGGAATAAAAGCAGCCTTAGCTCTGAATATAAAACACATACATATCTATGGAGATTCGCAATTGATTATAAGACAAGTAATAGGGCTATATCAAGCAAAACAAGACAAATTATCACAATATAAAGACCTTGCTATCTCTTTATTACAAAATTTTGATTCTTATACCATGGAACCTGTTTCTCAAAAAGATAATCGACATGCGGATGCAATGGCATGTGTGGCTTCTCTTGTATCTTTAGAGGACCCTATGGTTGATCTTAAATTTGTTATTCACAACCTTATTTCTCCAGCTATTGTAGACGATTCTAGCTTGGTAACATGTTGTGACTTTGTAGATTTAGATGAATGGTACTTGCATATCGTAAGATATTTGACCGATGGTACCTTTCCTGATTCCGCTAATAGGAACACTAGGGCTAGAATCCGCAAGCTATCTGCTAGGTATATTATTCTTTCTAATGTTCTTTACCGAAGGGGTTACGATGGTCTTCTCCTTCACTGTCTTAACAAATCGGAAATCCCTGTTGCTCTTGAAGAGGCACATTCAGGTGCCTGTGGGGGGCATTTTGGGGGCAAATCCTTGGTTCATAGATTGCCTCGTATGGGATACTATTGGCAAACTATGCAGAAGGATTCCTTTTCATTTGTAAAGAAATGTCATCAATGTCAACAACACAATAATCTGATTCATGCTCCTGCCCAAGAACTTCATTCTCAAGTAGCTTCTTGGCCTTTCTCCACATGGGGTTTGGATCTTATTGGAAAAATCTCTCCTCCTTCATCTCAAGGACACACCTTCATTATAACCGCAACAGATTACTTTACAAAGTGGGTAGAAGCTATTCCCCTTCGCTCTACTACTGCTAAAGTGATTTGTCAATTTCTTCTAGAAAACATCATTTCTCGATTCGGGATACCTTCCACTATAATCTCAGATAATGGGACATCATTTAAGAACAAGGACGTGAAGAAATTCCTCGAGAAGTATCATATCAAACATTGATTTTCTACACCGTATTATCCTCAGTCAAATGGCCAAGTTAAATCATCCAATAAGATAATTGAACAAATTCTTCGCAAAACCGTGAATAAGCATGGTAAGGATTGGAGTAACCAGCTAATCTATGCTCTTTGGGCCTACCGAACAAGTGTACGAATTGCTACGGGAACTACTCCTTATAATCTTGTTTATGGTGTTGACGCTATTATGCCCTTAGAGTTAGAGATTCCATCACTTAGGGTTTCTCTCAAAGGTATAGTAGATGATGACTCTTATAGAGAACAACGACTTCAACAGCTTGAGATGCTTGATGAACAACGTATAAACGCTCTTGAGCATATTCAAGCGTATCACAAAACTCTACAACGAAGCTATAATGATAAGGTTATTCAACGTTCCTTCTCAGTAGGTGACTTAGTCCTTTATGAGAATCAACACAATGTGAATGCCTTACCTGCAGAAAAGGGAAAATTTAGTCCTAATTGGCTTGGACCATATATCGTTATTGAGGATTATGGATCAGGTGCTTACAAAATAGCGGATGTAGACGGTACGCCTCTTAAAGAACCTATCAATGCTATGCACTTGCGTAGATATTATGCTTAATTCTTCATTCTTCATCTATCTTCTTTTCAATTCTTCAACATTGGATAATATGTTAGTATCTCTTAATTAAAGCAAAATAGAATTAAATGTTATGTTGTTTAATCTATATTGCTTCGTTCCTGACAAGCGCGTCTCTTTACTTTATAGTTTGTCTTGAATTCATTTATGTAAATTGTAAAAGATTTACATTTCTGTTATGCTAGCATATTATACAGTGTCGTTATGTGTTAAGTAGAATTGTATCATGTTGTGTTTAAGTTCAAAATTAAATCACATTAGTTATATGATTCTTAGACTTAATGCATATTTCTTCCTTATCATCAATGTAGTACTTAATTAAATATTTTAATTAAGTCACACATGTATCAATTTAATCATGGAGCATTGAGAAATCAATCACATGGAAATTAAATTCTGAAAATACATGTACATTTACCAAATGTATTAGATTTAATCAAAACAAAATATACATTGTTTTAAGCATTAAAGATAACACATTTGAGACAAAAGAGAAGCATGTATATATACATATATATATGTGTGGATCGTATACAAATATAGGTCACTGTATATCCAAAATGTGACCTCTCTTTTACATCATAAAATCATCTCCTATCCCTCGGGCTAGTGGCTGGAGAGTGTCGACTGGACGCTCCCTCCTGATCTGGCCGTGAAGGTGGACCCATGGGTGTGTAGCGCGATACAGACCGTGAGTGACTCCGAGAGGAACTCCTATGATCCCTATCCATAAGGATCGCGTGATAGGTGGTAGCCTCGGCCTGAGCTGCTGCTAGATCTCGCCGCGCCCGCTGGAGGTCCTCTGATAGGATTCTCTCTCTCCCTCCATATGTCTACCTATACTCGGAATGGGGAAAACAAGTCCTCATGCCGACCCGCGTTCCCTTGAGGCCTATAGGCAATCTATGAGGAACTGGGGATTTGTGCTATCATGGAAATGTCTGTCACTGCCTGCTGAATCAGGGAATGCCACTCCTGCACATTAGCTGTAGCAGTAAAATAGATTTTTGTTAATACCATTCTATATCGTCAAAACATTAATCAATCAATATAAACCTACTATACCTGGATCTCCCTCACGCCAATAGGGATCATGATATGGTAGCATCTGTGCTTGGGAACCGCTAGGCTCCCCTCGCTCGAATAATCTGTGCATGATGGGTGTAGGCTGGATGGTACTAGGAATAGGTCTCCGTATCGCCTCATGTTCCCCCTGTTGGGGAATAAGAGGTGGATCCAGAGCTATGGTATCATCTCCTAAATGGTGGGGAGCTGCATCCGACTCCTCCTCATCATCTCTATCCTCCTCCTCATCGTCCTCCTCATCATCCTCATCCTCGTCCTCATTCGCATCCTCACCTGCATCCTCCTCGTCCTCCTCTCTATCTGTGTCCTCCTCCTCCTCCTCCTTGGCACTGGGCTGATCGCCTGTAGGTGGATCAGGATCTCTCGCCTCCTCATGACCCTCTCCCTCCTCTGGCTCCTCTGACCTGGATCCGTGGTCCTCATCTCGGTCTCCATGTCTCCATGGGCCTGGATAGCCTGTCGGATGATCTGGTGGAAAGATAGGACCTGGATATGATCTCATAAACCATGAGACATACCTGCGCTGTGCTCCAGGCTCTACAAAATAATCAGTGACTACATCCTGATCAGATCCCTTTAAGTCTATAGTCTCGATGTCATCTATCGTCGGTCTTGCTACTGCTCTAGGTCTGGGAAGGACCCGTGAGTGTCGAGTATAGATGGGCACATCGGCTGGAACACACTGCTCTAGCCCAAACTGCCTCCGTACTCGGTCAAAGTAGAATGGGACTATGATGTGTGAATATCATCCCCGTAGTAGGCGGTTCCTCTGTAGGCATGCTAATTGTCTCTCCATACCATCCCATCTGTGCATCCGCAGGTAAGGTCTCCACACTGTCATCTCGGTTGTCAGTCTGTCAAAAATCACTCTCCAATATAACAAATCTCCAAATCTCCACTCACTGGTAAGTGGATAAGCAAACACCCTAGGTCACTCGCTAGCCATACTCAGTGAAAAGCCAATGGGCCTGGTGCATGTGAAGTGCTCTAAAATCCACACCTGAAGAAGTGTGCATGTCATCAAACTGAAACCCTATCCGAATACATACTCCTCAAGGTCGTGATAGAGATGTGCAAGCATACTCTGACCCCAAGCATACACTCTCCTATGTCTCTCCATCGCTCTGATACACCATGTGAGACCCCCATGCATGTGCATCCCTCGCCCATTAGGGCAGACGGCTAGTGCTATGATGGCGATCATAAGGCATCTCAGAAGGGGTACCTCCCCTGTAGGATGTAAGAGCCAGCTGCCCATAATGCGGCCTCTCGTCTCGCTCGGCATGACTCTCCCTATGCAATACACCTACTCTCTCTGATGATCCTCCACTGACCAATCGGTCGCATATGTAATAGTCACTCCTCTGATAGGAAGACAAAGTATATGGTACACATCCTCGAGTGTAACTGTCAGCTCCCCTACCGGAAGATGAAATGTGCATGTGTCAGGATCCCATCACTCCATCAATGCCATCAGAATCGCAGGATGGAACCGAATGGCTAGCATGAGGATCACATACCACAATCCCACAATCGATAGTGTGTCTCTCTCTGCCTGAGTCAGCCGCAGAATCTGATCTCGCAAACTGTGAAGAATATGTCCCGCTGTATGCTCTCTCATGTACGGGAGACCCTGCAACACAAAAACATAACCATAATTAGTACTCGATCATCAAAATCTCTAATGCAAACTGTCAAACATCGTATGCCAGCCCCGAAACCCCTCGCCAAGCCCTGATTGGGGACCATGGTGCCCTGGTGGGGACCCATGGCGCCCTGTCAGGGACCATGGCACCCTGAGGGGACCATGGTGCCCTGTCAGGGACCATGGCAACCCTGTCAGGGACCATGGTGCCCTGAGGGGACCAAGGCACCCCATAGGGACCATGGTGCCCTGGGTGGGCCTTGGTCAGCCTTCAAGGCCTGCATACGATCACAAAAAAGTCAAAATGCGAAAAAATCAAAAGTCAAACATTCAGTCAACTCACCTCATCTAGTGGCTCATTGTCGATCACGGCTTGGCGCAGGATCTCAATCCTCGTGGGACGCTCCGGTCATCATGAAGGCATGATGATGGCTATGTGGGCTCTGCTGCACTGAATAGTATTCTGAAATCAACAAAGTGACAAATGTAAGTGTCACTTTCAAAGTATATACTTTCATTTGTTTATCTTCACTTTTGAAACCCTAATTTTCCTCTATCATTCATTTTATCATAACTTGGGTTTGAGAGATGCGATTTTCAAGCCGTTTGTTGCGTTGGAATTGTATTTTCCTTCTCTTACTCTCGGGGTGTTCCAAAAAGTGCTCTGATGAAGCCTATTTAGTGAACACCCCTCATCAATACTCTCTTACACAATTTGTCGTAAGTAAACATGCTACCCTGTTTCACCTCCCTAATAAGCAAGTCGAAACAGGGGGAGGCATATAGCTACTCATAGATTTCATCACTTTCCCTAGTAAGCATTAGGTGATTTTGTGATCTAATGTGTGTTTTGTAGGGTGCGGTTCCTAACTATGTACTGCAGATACCGCTGGGGGCTTCATCCGACAACTTATGGATATATCCTTTTTCAAATGATGTTTACTTTTCTGTACTTTAGCTTGCATATGCATGTAGTACTCATATGACCGCTAAAGTGGGGGCTAAATGTAGTGTCGTAAATTGTACGCACTTGCTAGGGTGGTACAATTTCACACCTAGTTTAGCACCCGCCTTAGTGCATTTTACATTTTGCATTGCATTTCTCCTTTAGCACTTAATTAATCAAATTAATTAGGTCTAAGGTCCTATTTCATCATCCTTTGCATCATAAAGTTGGGCCCTTTCGCTAAAGCATTCCCTTCGCATTTTATTCCTCCAATACACCACTCGATCAAAAACCCTTATTAAGTCCTATTTCGAACTTGGGGGCTTGGTTTCGGGGTCAAAACATCTCGAAATCACCTGTAACTTTGGGATTCTCTCTAAAATCATCATATCCGACGGCCCTGAAAATTTGGTGAAAAGTTGTCAGGACCGTGGCGCCCGGAGTGCACATGGTTGTGGACATTTTTCCTAAAATTTTAGGAGCATGATCCAATCATAAAATAAAGCTTAACCCCAAGAAATTGGCAGGATATTCAATCTCTAGGTCGGCCAAAAGACGAAATTATGATCTAGGGTTTCCTACATAAGAGCTCTCTTTCTTCATTTGAAGGGACCCGATTTTTGTTTTCAGGAACCTCATATGCAGCGAAAGAGCAAATCTTT
Organism: Cryptomeria japonica; assembly: GCF_030272615.1. Classification (NCBI taxonomy): domain Eukaryota; kingdom Viridiplantae; phylum Streptophyta; class Pinopsida; order Cupressales; family Cupressaceae; genus Cryptomeria; species Cryptomeria japonica. The sequence goes on along the minus strand of NC_081410.1, from coordinate 37,017,134 downwards.
GAAGACTTCAACAACATTCAACATTCCTCTATCAAGCACTTATCAAATTCATTCATCCATTTAGGGCTTGGAAGACATTGAAGAACAATAGGAGATTACCGACTGAAGATTGGCTTGTACTCCTCCCTTGAGGGTTGGGTATGATTTCATGTTGTTTTCATGTCTTTGCATAAGCTTCAATACATCATTTATTCATGCTTTAGATCACATTGCATCTTGATTTAGAGCATTTACATTATCATTTACAAGCAATTAGGGTTTACTTTCTAGGTTGCTCTAGTTTGCTTTCTTGCATTTTAGGACCTTGCACACACACTAGGTCTGCACACACAATACATTTACAATACAACTTGGCTATTCATGGAGGTGGAAATCATCGAAGCAGGGGTTTGACTAAGGAAAAACCCTATATAGCTGCCCATACACCCTTTTTCAGATATCATTGCAGGTTTCGGGATTCGGACGACGCTGCAGGATACAGATCCGGAGAGAACAGGTCGAGACAACACTCTGCATCAAATTGCAGAGCAGAAGACTGGGACAGGGGCGCTGGGTGCCCTGGTCCTACCAGGACAGGGGCGCTAGGCACCCTGGTGCCTGGGACAGAGGCGCTGGGTGCCCTGGTCCTCCGGACAGACAGCTTTTTCGACAATTTCCGACAGTGTTCCAGAGTGCAAAACGATAGTTTCCAGTGCTGTTTTCAGGACAGTGGCGCCCGCGCCCCCATCCCAAACATTTTCAGTCTGATTTTGACTCTGGGTACACATCTGCATTCTTATTTCATCCTTGTATTTACAGTTGTTCATTGTTTAATCTCAATTCTGCAATCTTGTTATTAGTCCATACTTGCATTTTGGGATTAGGGTTTGAACTTGCATTACTTGATCTTACAATTTCAACAAGGGAATAGAAATCCTAATAGATATCCCATGGCTCTCTCTTTCACAAAAAGAAGTAGCCAATTGTGCGATATCTCTAGGCTCTTTCGTATTCCGTAGTGTGTGTGAAAAGGTAGGATTAGGGCATGTTAACCTAGTCTCGCTTTTTCCCCTACACACTCACAAATAATCCAGGGAAGATTCTGATGCTGAAGTAGCAAACTTTGTCAGGAGCTCAAAAGAGGATCCAATGGGTACAAGGGAAATCTACCACTTAAGTGCTTCAACTGTGGAAAGGTAGGACACTTTGTTGTAAACTGTCCTCACAAAGAAACTGGTGGAGATGAGTCAAGAGAGTTCAGAAGATCTGCCAACAAAGATAGTGAAAGGAATGACTACCGGTAGGGAAGAAGAGGCTACTTGAACTAGAAAATCTTATATACCTTTGAGGAAGACACAACAGATGATGAAAATGCATCAGAAGATGATGACCATGAGAACAATAGAAAAAGTCAATCTCTTCATGGCACTTGATAGACCAACTAATGAAGATGAGGAAGAAGAGGATGTTGAGGCTGAAGTGGATTTGGAGAGAAAACTTATGAGTGCTCTTGAAGAATTGAGTAAAACAAGAAGAGAACTCAAGAGGGTTAAGCTTGTTGTAGTAGATGAACAAGATCTTCTGAAACAATCTCTAGAAGAGTCTGGTGAAATCATATCTGACTTGAAGCTGCAGCTAGAAGAAACTAAGAGGATTTGTGAAGTTATAGCCTTTGATCTAATAAAGAAATAAAATAAGCATCAAGAGTTGGAAGCAGAAATAATGAAGCTTAGAAAGGAGCTTGAAGAAATCAAGGAAGAAATAAAAATAAGGAGCAAGTATGAAGGCAACACTGAGGCCTTAGATAAGATGTTGAGCAAATAAGAGCAATCCAAAGACACCAGTGGCTTAGGCTTTGAAAAAGGTCAAAGTTCAACCCACAAAGATAAATCTGACAAAGAAATAATGTTCACCTCCACAAGCAAAGGTGAATGAAAGAAGACATTCATTGTAAGCAAGGATACCAAAAAAAATACATATGTAGATGCTGTTGGAAATCGTCACTCAAATAGGTATGTAGAAATGAACCAGAGGCCACACTTCTTGCACCAAAATGTAGACCCAAGGAGAAATACCAAAATTGACCATGAAGGATTCACCAGAATAAAAAACATGAAGGGAAGACCCTCCATGAAGCCATTCCATTCAGGACCAAGATAGCTTAACTGATATGTTTCAAACTTTCATGGTTACTGTTACCGATGTAATAAATTTGGACATAGAATAGCTGACTGTAGATTAAACAATAAGTCCTCTGTGAACTATGAAAGTAGAAAACCATTTAATACACTCTAGGATATGAATGTTGTCTTCTATCAGTGCAATGGATATGGTCATAAGAGTTTTGATTGTAGGAAGAATATACCTGCACCCTACAATAATTTTAAGGACGTTCCCTTTAATGCAAATGTAAAATGTTATACATGTCAAGAATCTGGACACATAGCAAAGTTGTGGAAAAATAAGAAGATCAAGCAAATGAAGGTAAATTCAGATCAAGGACTGGTGACTAAATCTAAGCTCAATATATCAGTAGACAAGAAGAAGGAAATCAAACCAGTTTGGGTTGAGAAAGAAAAATAACAGGCTAAATCAAGTCTCTTAGTACAAATGACCTTGCATGCTGAAAGGAAAAATCTATGGGTGGTAGACAGTGGTTGTTCAAACCATATGACTGGTGACAAAAAGAAATTCATCAAACTTGAAGCCTAGAATGGTGGATCAGTAAGGTTTGGAGACAATTCCTCCATCAAAATAAAGGGAAAAGGAACACTAAGTATTGATGGAAAAATGAAGGCACATGATGCATATTATGTGGAAGGCCTCAAGAATAATCTGCTGAGTGTGAGTCAGATGTGTGACAAAGGCTACAAATTCACCTTTGACTCAACTGGTTGCCAGATAAAGAAGGGCAATACCGGTAAAGTTGTGGTAGAAGGAAAGAGGACCGATGGAAATGTCTATAATATGAAGGAATACTATGAGTCTCAATGTATGCTAGGACAAGTAGATGAAAGTTGGTTGTGGCACAAAAGATTAGGTCACATCAATTTTGATAACTTAGTTGCAGTAAGAAAAAAGGGGCGTGTGAGGAATATTCCACCCATCATCAAACCGGTAAACACATTTTGTGATGAATTTGTAAAAGCTAAGCAAACAAAAGTGAGTTTCAGGACAATGGAGCACAACACCTCAAGACCACTTGAAATTGTGCATACAGATCTGTGTGGTCCAACTTGAACAAGAGAACTTTCCAGTGAAAGTTACTTTATGCTCTTCATTGATGACTATTCAAGGATGACATGGGTCACCTTTCTACAAGATAAATCACAAGCATTTGAAAGATTCAAGATGTTTCAGAAAATGGTGGAAAAGGAAAGTGGGTACAGATTAAAACACCTAAGATCAAACAGGGGTGGAGAGTTCACATCAAATGAATTTGAAGATTATTGTGAAAAACATGGAATTAAAAGGCAATATTCTGCTCCTAGAACACCATAGCAAAATGGTGTGGTAGAAAGGAAGAACAAGACAGTCAAGGAGATGGCCAACCATGTTAAATAAGGCCAGTTTGTTGGATACATATTGGAAAGGAGTTGTTCATACTATTGCATACACTTCGAATTGGGTTCAATTAAGAACAAATAACAAAATGACACCTTATGAGTTATGGTATGATCAGAAGCCATCAATCAAATACCTCGAAGTATTTGGAAGCAAGTGCTTCATCAAGAAAGATATGGATGGTTTAGGGAGTTTTGACTCTAGGAGTGATGAAGGAATCTTCCTTGGTTATTCATCTAACAACAAAGCCTACAAATGCTACAATAAAAGGCTAAGAAGGGTCGTTGAGAGTGTGCATGTAAAAGTTGATGAAGATATGCACAAAGGATGTCAACCATAGGTTAACTGATATGATGACTCTGGTGATGAATATTGTGAAGTTCAGACAAATAATGAACCAGAGGTAGCATCTAAGAAGGTCCCTAGCCGGTATGTATAGCTGAATCAACTGGAAGAGAAAATTTTAGGAAATATGAGTGATGGTGTGCAGACTAGAAGAAGACTTGCCTAGAATGATGAACAAGTCAACCTATGCCTCATGACTGAAGTTGAACCCAAAATGTTCATTGAGACCAGTAAGCGACAAGAATGGATGGATTCTATAGAAGAAGAACTGTACCATATTGAGAAGAACAAGACTTTGGAATTAGTTCCTAGACCCGAAGACAAGAGTATCATTGGCACAAAATGGGTCTATCAGAATAGGATGAATGAAGAAGGTAAGATTGTAAGGCACAAGGCTGGACTAGTATGCAAAGGTTACTCTCAAGTAGAGGGGATTGACTTTGAGGAAACATTTGCATCAGTGGCTAGATTAGAAGCAATTAGAATGTTTCTAGCTTACTCTACCTACAAGGGCTATAAAGTATACCAAATGGATATAAAATCTGCTTTTCTAAATGGAAATTTGAAAGAAGAAGTATACATGGAGCAACTGGAAGGGTTTCTGCTACATGATGATGAGACATTTGTGTGCCGATTAAAGAAGGCTTTGTATGGTCTAAAGCAAGCTCCGAGAGCATGGTACTCAAGATTAGATTAGTATTTGAAGGACTAGGGATTCAAAAAGGGAAGTGCTGACAACAATTTATACATAAAGAAAGATGGGAATCACATGATTATCGTGGTTGTGTATGTATATGGCATCATCTTTGGAGGCAAAAAGGATACCCTTTGCAAAGAGTTTGTTGATCAGTTGCAATTAGAATTTGAGATGCCAATGCTCGGTGAATTGACTTACTTCCTTGGTTTGTAGATATTACAGCAAGATAAAGGAATCTTTATCTCTCAAATAAAGTATGCAAAGGAGATGTTGAAGGAATTTCGACTGGAAGATTGTAAACCGGTAAGTACCCCCATGGTGATTGGCAACAAATTAAGAAAGAAGGATAAATCACCGGTGGTGGATTAGACTCTGTACAGATCCATGATAGGTAGTCTATTGTATCTTACTACTTCAAGACCAGATATAGTTCAGGCAGTGTGCATGGTGGCCAGATTCCAAGCTGCCCCAAAGCAGTCACAAGTGAATGTTGTTAGCAGAATTTTTAGGTACCTACAAGGAACACTCAGCTATGCTTTGTGGTATCCTAAATAGGGAGATTTTGTCTTGGAAGAATACACTGATGCTGATTTGGCAAGATGCATTGATGATAGAAAGAGCATAAGTGATGGTGCATTCTTTCTTGGTGATCGGTTGGTCTCTTGGCATAGCAAGAAGCAAAACTTAGTTTCTATATTGACTACTGAAGTTGAGAACATTGCTGCTGCTACATGTTGCTCTCAGGTGCTTAGGATTAAGCAGACTCTCAAAGATATATAGGTGGACATCACTGATCCTATTTTCATTCAGTGTGACAATTCAAGTGCAATCAATATAGCAAAGAATCCTGTCATGCATTCCAGAACAAAGCACATTGATATCAAATATCATTTTCTCAAAGAGAAGGTTGAAGGATAGGAGGTAAGGATGGATTATGTTCCTATTGGTGAACAAATAGCTGACATTTTCACCAAATTGTTATCGGTAAGCACTTTTGAGTACCTCCGACACAAGTTGGGAGTTGTGTCATCTGCCTAGGCCTATCTTATGTGGCTCAGGGGGAGCTGGTAGTGGTCAAAGGGGGAGGTTGGTATGAATCATAGGGGGAGTGCACAATACCCTTTGTCATTGTGTCAAAGGGGGAGAAATGTACCGGTATGGAGTATCTCACTAGAAGTTGACATCAATTCCAAAGGGGGAGATTGTTGGAAATTTGACACTAAGTTGTCATTGATGTCAACCGACATGATGAGTACTCACATAAGGGTGAGCATAAATAATGAAGACCTACCGATAGTCTCACACCACTAGAAGTGACAAGGTGTTACCGGTATAGGGTGTTCTATTAGTTTACAGAAATAGAAAGTTCTATCGGCAAAGAGTTGTACTGGTATATGTTTTATGGACCAACTATGTGTTGGTGGACCATGTCTTGATCGCTGTGATGCCATGTGAAGTAGAGGTGGCAAATGTGTTGTGGTTGGTGAAGCCTCATCGATAGGGTTGATTAAATAGATAATCACCATTAATGGAGGAGCCACAAATCATGAGATTTTATCTAACTGATTGCAGTTCAAGGAAGGAGGAATGACAAAGGAAGATCAGAGAGTAGTTGATGCCTAAATCTATGTAAGGGAAATCTGATTCAGGAAGTCCTAGAAAAGAAAAATTTTGAAGCGCTTGATGTGTCAACTGATTTTGTGATAGATGATCTAATCTGAGATTGCCATTTCTAGAAAATGTGTATTGGATAATGGGAATTATGTCAAGGTGCATCCTTCTAGGAAAAGTGATTGATCTGAGATAGGTAGGATTGGATCTCATGAAGATTGTGTTGAAAAGAGGAAACCCTAACTGCTCAAGTTTTTGAATTATATTTTGGTAGGAAATCACTATTGGTATTATGGATATGTTGCATTGGTTTTGTCATTGATGTCAACACTTATCCTTCTGGAGATCTTTGGTTATGTCTACCGACAAGTTTAGTGACTTATGCACAGTCACCTGTATTTGGTTCACCGATAGGTTATATTGTTCACTGGCACTAAGGATGAATTGTTATCATCTGAAGATTACTTGGTTATGTCAAAGACATAGTTTGGATACTTGGTTTTGGAGATCTGGTTATTGGTCTAATCAGGTTGACATATTTGTTGTTACTGACAAATTGGTCTAGGTTATGGACCGACATGCATTATCTATTCCAGATTAGCATGACACGTTATGGAGATGGTTTAATCAATTGGTATTGATGTTGAGTCGACATGATGCATCACATCTTGACTTATTGTAATTGATTTTATTATAATATTCTTAGTGAGCCAACCTACACATTTGGTTTTAGGTTTTGGTATATATGTAAGATCTCATTTGTGAGATTAATGTAATGGTATGTAATATGGTATGGTAAAGTTGTGATATGTGGTATATGCAAATATAAGTAGAGCTACTCATGCAGACATCATTTTAAGATTCAAGGAAGGTCTGAAGGAGATAATCGGAGTTTAACCAGTACTAAATCCAACATTGGCGATGCTACTTTGAGCATTACATTATCATTGGATTTAATCATCCAATTGTAATCAGTGAGACTCCCATTTTTGTGATTGAGCAGTGAGCTCTAGGAAGTTGGCCTTTCTGCATGTGCAGACCCCATTTGTATACACATACTATTTGCAGTAATATCATCTGATTGTGGGTAAGGCTTCCCACCATGGTTTTTCCCCTTACAGGTTTTCCACGTACAAATCTCTATGTTATGTCTTGTTGATGTTGTTTCTCTTTCTTTTTCATGCACTAAGTTTTACCGATATTGTTATTAACTGTTAATCTATTTACCAGCTTTAATTTTGGTTTACCAGTATTAAGTATCAAGTTTGATTAAGTTATATTTGGGTTGAAATTATTAGACAACTGATTCACCCCACCCCACCTCTCAGTTGCCTCTAGGTCCTACCAATTAGTATCAGAGCTAAGTCCTCTTTTTGGATAAGTTTAACAACTTGAGGAGATTCTATGGTAACTAACTATTTTACAAAGGATAGTCCAAAACTTGATGGAACTAACTATGGTATATGGAAGATCAGAATGGAGACACATCTTAATTGCATTGGAAAAGACATATGGGAAGTTACATAGAATGGCTATGTTGTTCCTACACAGAGTCAACCTAATCCACCTACATTGGCTAAAGATCAAGAGAATGATTGCAAAGCAACAGAAGAACTTTTGAGCACCTTGTTAGATCAGAAAATCATGGGATTATCAAACCAATCTATTGCTAAAGCTATTTGGGATAAATTGGAGACATTGAATGAAGGTGATTCCACTGTCAAAATTGCAAAACTGGAATGTTTCCGGGTCAGGTATGAAAATTTGAAAATGGAAGAAGATGAAAGAATTTTTGCTTTTATGGAAAGGGTTAATGAAATTTTTTTGGGAATACAATGTTGTGGAGGTTCCTTAAGTGAAGATAAAATTGTTTCTAAAGTTTTAAGAGCATTTCCACTAGCATACAAAATGAAAGTAACTGCTATTAATGAGTTAGGAACTATGCCTAATACAGCAGTGTCTAGAGATACCTAGGTTGGAAAACTTTCAGCATTTTAGCTTGAGGAATTTGGTCCTGTTGCTACAATTAAGACATATTTAGATTTCAAAGCATCATCATCTACAACATCTTTATCATCAGTTGATAAATCTGATTGGAAAGTACTTTATGCAAGAGAACTTGAAGAAATTGAAGCACTATTTACAAGGAAAATGCCTAAAGGTCCTATTGGAAGTAAGTATGAAGGTAAAGCACCTTTTAAATGTTTTAACTATAATAAAATTGGTCATATGGTATCCAAATGTCCTGACAGACATGCAAGATTGAGAGAAGAAGCTAAAAGAACATAGAGACAAATCATGTTACTATGCTGATAAAGGAGTTACTAATGATTATGATGAAGAACTGGGAGACAATGGATGAGATTTTATTGCAATAACAGAAGATCAACTGACACCTACTATTCCATCAGTAGAACAGGCCCTGACAGTTAAAATTGAAGAAAAAGATGAATGGATTATAGATTCTAGATGTTCACATCATATGACTGGTGATAAAAGTAAATTCTTATATTTTCAGGAATACAATGGAGGTCTAGTAAGATTTGGAGATGAGAAAGCTTGTTTGATAAGAGGAAAAGGCACTATATCTTTTGATGGTAAGAACAATACTGAGAATGTTTATTATGTTGAAGGTTTGAAGCAAAATCTTTTGAGTGTTGGTCAATTAGTTGAAAAAGGATTTCAATTACAATTCAAGAATGGTAAATGCAAAATCATAAATAGAACTGGTTTGGAAATTGCAACTGATAATTAGACTAGAGGTAATATCTTTCATTTGAATAACAATGAAAAGACATGCTTGATTGCACATATTGATGAAAGTTGGTTATGGAATAAAAGACTCTATCATGTAAATTTTGATTGCATTGTGAAGATTAGTTCATCTAAGGTAGTAAGAGATTTAACTAAGATTGTAAAACCTCATAATCCAGTATGTAAGGAATGTAAAATGGGAAAGCAAGTTAGAACAACTTTCAAGAGTATTTCTGAGAAAATCAATGATGTTCTTGATTTAATTCATACTGACTTATGTGGTCTAGCAAGAATGAGAAGTCTATAGGGAGATAGATACTTTATGCTAATCATTGATGATTATTCTAGAGTGTGTTGGGTTACTTTTCTCAGGGATAAATCGGAAGCTTTTGGGAAATTCAAATTATTCAAGGAACTTGTAGAGAATGAAACTAGTAAGAAAATCAAATATTTGAGATCAAATCAAGGAGGTGAATTTACATCTAAGGAGTTCAATACATTTTGTGAAATGAATGGAATTAGAAAACAACTATCAGCACCCCAGACACATCAGCAAAATGGAGTTGTGGAAAGGAAGAATAGAACTATTCTAGATGTAGCTAGAAGCATGATATCATAAGCAAATCTACCTCGTGTGTATTGGAGAGAAGCAGTGAATACAACAGTTTACACTTTCAATAGAGTTCACATCATAGGTGAAACCAGTAAGACACCCTATGAACTATGGTTTGGTAATATTCCTACTCTTAAGTACTTCAAAATATTTAGAAGCAGATGTTATATTAGGAGAGATGAGTATATTGGTAAATTTGATCATATAAGTGATGTAGGAATATTTCTTGGTTATTCATATAAGAGAAAAGCATATAGATGTTTTAATAAAAGATTTCAGAAAATCATTGAGAGTGCAAATGTTAAGATAGATGAACACTTTAAAAGAAATTAAAGGTCTATGGATTCTGAACTGGTAGTTGAGATAATCACAGATGAACCTATACAAAGTGCATCGGTACAAAATGTTGATCTAGTCACACCGACATCATCAGAGAATTCCACAGTGACTGAAGAACAACAACAAGTGAACACACCCAAGTATGTAAGATTGAATCACTCTGAAAGTCAGATAATTGGGAATAAATATCAAGGAGTTATGACAATAGGAAAACTAGAAAATGAAGAGCTATATTTAATTTCTCAAATTGAACCAGCAATTGTTATTGAGGCATGTGAAGATAAACATTGGATTAGACCTATGGAAGATGAATTGGAACAAATTGAAAAGAACAATACATGGACATTAGTTCCCCAACCTAAAAATAAAAATGTAATTGGAACTAAATGGGTATTCAGAAACAAACTTAATGAAGATGGTAAGGTAATCAAAAACAAAACAAGATTAGTGTGTAAAGGATATTCACAGAAAGAGAGAATTGATTACAATGAAATCTTTGCACTGGTAGCTAGAATTGAGGTAGACATATTATTTCTTGCATTTGTAGCACACAAGAAATATAAAGTTTATCAAATGGATGTTAAAATTTCATTTCTGAATGGTGATCTTGAAGAGGAAGTTTACATTGAATAGCTTGATGGATTTCCATTGACAAATGATAAATATATGGTTTGGAGATTAAGGATAGCTTTATATGGATTGAACCAAGCTCCTATAGCTTGGTATGCTGCATTGGACAAATATCTTATGAAGCTTGGTTACACTAAAGGTAATGTTGACAACAACTTATATTTCAAAGTTACTAATGAAGACATTTTGGTTATTGAAATTTTTGTTGATGACATCATTTTTGGAGGAGAAGATGGATTGTGTAAAGACTTTTCTAATAAGATGTAGGAAGAATTTGGAATGTCTATGATTGGGGAGATAAAATTGTTTTTAGGATTACAGATTTTACAGACTGATAAAGGTATATTCTTATGTCAATCAAAGTACTTCAAGGAACTACTGAAGAAATTTGGTATGGAAAACTCTAAATTGGTAAGTACTCCTATGACTACAACTGATAAACTATCATTGAAGGATAATTTAGCTCCTGTTAATCTGAAAAGATACAAATCTATGATTGGAGGTTTACTATATTTGACACAAACAAGACCTAATATAATGAATGCAGTGTGTATTATTTCAATATTTCAGAGTAATCCTAGAGAAAATCATGAATCAGTAGTGAAAAGGATTTTCTGGTATTTGCAAGGCACAACAAATCTTGGTTTATGGTATCCTAAAGATGAAACTTTTGATTTATATGCATACACCGATACTAATTGGGCAGGAGATGTAGATGACAGAAAGAGCACCACCGGCGAGGCATTCTTTCTTGGTAGCAAATTGATTTCATGGTTGAGCAAGAAACAGAGTTGTACATCATTATCAATATCAAAATCAGAATATGTTGCAACAACAACTAATTGTACTCAGGTATTATGGATTAAGAAAATGTTGAAGGACATAAAGGTAAAATGCAAAGAACTATAATCATCTATTGTGATAATTGAGCAGCAATTGATATATCTAAGAATCTAGTATTTCACTCTAAAACTAAACATGCTTTTATCAAATACAATTTTCTGAAAGAGATTGTTGAAGCAAAAGAAGTGAGATTGGTTTATGTGAATACTAAAGAGAAGATTGCAGACATCTTTACTAAGCCTTTGCCTAAGAAAACTCTTGAATATCTTAGAGAATAGCTTGGGGTTATATCCTCACTAGTAGAGACTTAGACAGCTGATGCTTGGCATCAAACTAGTAAAATTTACAAAGAAACCTTTTTCCGGCTTTGATGGAGGAGAGCTACTTCTCAAGGGGAGTAGTTGGTATTTGTATTTGGTTCTATGAAGTGGTTGTATCTGGCATTTGTATTACTTTGGCATTTGATATCAAAGGGGGAGAGATATCTATGGAAAAACATAAAAATATTATCCTCTAGGGAGAGATTATTCATTGGGGGAGATATTCATACTCTCTGCATTCATATTTTGATTTCTGGTATTGATCTATTCTAGAGATTGTTGGTTTTTGGTTTTTGGCATTTCTCCTTTGGCACTTAGATGGTTTTTCCATCTTCTATTGCCATCAATGCCAAAGAGGAACATTGTTGGTATTATGGATATGCTGCATTGGTTTTGTCATTGATATCAACACTTATCCTTCTGGAGATCTTTGGTTATGCTCACCAACAAGTTTGGTGACTTATGCACAGTCACTTGTAAACTGATAGGTTATATTGTTCATTGGCACTGAGGAAGACTTGTTATCATCTAAAGATCACTTGGTTATGTTGAAGACATGGTTTGGACACTTGGTTTTGGAGATTTGGTTATTGGTCTAACTGGGTTGACATATTTGTTGTTACCAGCAAATTGGTCTAGGTTGTGGACCGGCATACATTATCTATTCCAAATCAGCATGACACATTATGGAGATGGTTTAATCAATTGGTATTGATGTTGAGCTGACATGATTCATTGTATCTTGACTTATTGTAATTGATTTTATTATAATATTCTTAGTGAACCGACCTACACATTTGATCTTAGGTTTTGGTATATATGTAAGATCTCATTTGTGAGATTAATGTAATGGTATGTAATATGGTATGGTAAGGTTGTGATATTTGGTATATGTGAATATAAGCAGAGCTAATCATGTAGACATCATTTGAAGATTCAAGGAAGGTTTGAAGGAGATAATCAAAGCTTAACCGATACTAAATCTAGCATTGGAGATGCTACTTTGAGTAGTACATTATCATTGGATTTAATCATCCAATTGTAGTCAGTGAGACTCCCATTTTTGTGATTGAGTAGTAAGCTTTAGGCAGCTGGCCTTTCTGCATGTGCAGACCCCATTTGTATACACATACTATCTGTAGTAGTATCATCTGATTGTGGGTAAGGTTTCCCACTATGGTTTTCCCCCTTACAAGGTTTCCACATACAAATCTCTATGTTATGTGTTGTGGATGTTGTTTCTCTTTCTATTTCATGCACTAAGTTTCACCAATATTGTTATTAACTATTAATCTGTTTATTGGTATTAAGTTTGGTTTACCAGTATTAAGTATCAAGTTTGATTAAGTTATATTTGGGTTGAAATTATTAGACAACTGATTCACCCCCCCCTCTCTGTTGCCTCCAGGTCCTAACAATCACTAGATAAGAAATGAGAGCTCAAAACAAAAAAACTATTTTTGAGAAAGAGGAGAAGTGTACAGAGAGTAAGAAAAAAAAAGAATTATGAGACTTAGAAAGAATTCTAAGAAAGTTGCAGTGTGCGTCAGCAAGCATACTGGTGAGAGGGTTTTTTTGATAGTTCTGTATTCTTGCAGTTAAGCCTAACCGGTAAGGCATGGCAAAGAAGGAAACATCCTAGTGTGATCTAGTGTGTTGAGAGATTGTGTGTGAGAGGGAGATAAACATAACAGAGGTTGAGAAATAGAAACTATAATTCCACAACCGAAAGTGTGAGTTTCAGTGGAGGAGAAAATATTGTCAACCAACAGAGTGTAATTTGATCAAAGAGTTGCAAAATTCATTTGCAACAAGAAGCCTTAATTGTATTCAAAAAGTATTTCATTATACATCACCAAGTTGAAGCTTGGTATAGGGGTTGGTGCTCAAAATCTTTGTAAGTCAGTGTTTTACCTATGAGGCTAGATTGGAGTAGTAGTCTTGAGCAACATTTCTCACTAAGGTTTTTCCCATATTGGGTTTTCCTCATAAATCAGGTGTTGTGAGTTTCTAGTGTGTGAATGATCTCTTTGGTTTTCTCTCTTGTATTACCAGTATGACTATTTAGTGGTTAAGTGAGTAATTGATATTTTGAGATTAGTTTAGAAAAGCAGAAAAGCCAAGAACCACTAATTCAACCCCCCTCTCAGTGGTCTTCTATGTTCAACATCCATCTCCTTGATAATGTAGTTTCATAACTACTATATTCAGTTCAGTACTTTCTCCTATTTGAGAATTGGGGGTTATGAAAAGGCCATGTTGAAATAGCCAAGGTATGCTTCTTATTATCTTGTGATCTTAGAGCTTTGTCACCAAATGGATTTTTTTAATATTAAGTATGTGGCCATGAAAAATAAGTGGCATACCTTTCCTTTAAATTTATCCCATTTTTCTTGTAAAAGTAACAAAGTTGCCAAGTTTTCTGATAAATTAGTAGTCGCGTTTGGTTTTTGCTCCATGCGTTTGAGGAGAAATTTTCATAGTAAGGGATATGTTAGACATAATATTTATGGGGAAAGCCTATATTTTCATGTGATTCATTTAGAATATTTTTTGGAAGATTGTGTTGATGAGAGGGAGGTCCTTAGAAGATATTTCATGAGGTTGACTTTGGATAAAATTGTTGCATTCGATTTATCTCCACAAATTCCTGAGGATAAAATGGATGATGTTTCTGACATGACTAATGAATCATATCAAAATGTGATTATGACCTTATTTCAATGGCATAAAGAACAAGACGAAGACATTAAAGTTAGAATTTCCAATATTTTGGATAGAACATACAAATGGTAGGAAAGGAAATTAAGGTCTCATTTTGGTTCTCCTTCACAAAGTGGGACACCTTAGGAGGGAAGTAGTTCATCCTGAATATCTCAAGGAACAAGAACTAATGTAGCTATGCAATAGTTCCCTTAGAGAGCCAATTCACAAACTAGAGCAAATGAAGGTCCTCCTAGAGGAGATCAAAGGTTGAAATCCATTTGTGAGATCAACACTCCTATTTTGCCTAGAAAGAAAAGAGAATTTGTGCAACAATCATCAATTCCATTCATTGACATTGTTGATGAGGGGACTCTTATATTTGATCAATTGGAAGGGTATAATCTCTTGGATTCTTTGATAAATGATCTTGATTCTCAAACTCCAACAATAGTTACTTCTCTACTAGTTGATTCTACGACCAATGCTACTTGCAACATAGTCATGATTGTATCTCCTTCTTGGTTAAATAAAGCTGCTGAGAAAAAAAAAAAGGCAATACACCCTTGTGATAGATATTCAAACATATACAATGATAAAATTGTTAGGGGAAGTGTCAAAAATCTAAAAAGGTCAAATGGATGGCTAAATTGATTGTAGACATTGAAACTGAACATCATATGTTGGAGATTGTTGACCCTAGGGTGGAAAAGAATGATCATGAAATAATGGAGGAAGAATTTGATGTTTGCAAAACTGATATGGGCCCTTCAATAACTAAAGGAGATATATTCCATGTAAAATTCTCCATAGCAAATTTGTCAAAGAGAGTGTAGACAACAAAAAAAAAAAACCAAAAATTAATGCAATAGTTAAGTGCCTTAACTTCTTTTATTTAGCCTTCTTTATCAATCAGTTCTTAGACTACGAGTTGTTCTTTAGGTGCATCTAATGCTCTGCAAAAATGATGTTAGGAAGATACACAAACACAATGAGCAATTCAAATGTTAGTGTTAGTGTCATAAATCATAAATGAAAGACTATCCTAAGCAAACATACCAAGAGAGATACCAAACATAAAATGGAAAGCTTAACAAAATGAAAGAATGCAATGAAACATCACCAAATGCCCTCCAACATGCCTGTAGTTGCTCCTCCCTTGTTCCTATCCTCTCCAATTTCCAAATGAGTGTAGCTCTCAGTAGCTTTTTGTACTATTCTGGATGTCTTATGGAGATTCAAGATTGAAATGATTAATTATGCCAATGCAAGTCTAAAACAAGCTAAATATGAGATGTTTTTTAATTAACTAGTGTTAATTTTAGCCAAAAGACAATGTGGATTTATGAATTTACTCTAAAATTCTCTCTCAAATTCACTATAGCTTAGATGCATACGAGATTTGTGGATCTAGATTATGAAGAAGTGAGGTCTATTTATAGGAAAAATAGAGCAATGGATGGTTGAGATTGAGTAATCTCAACAAGGGTCGGGATTGATGGGTTTATGATCCATGTGAGAGCTTTCAACCCAATCCCATGATGACAAATGTCATCATGAGATGGGTTCAAAGTAGAGGGAATAAGCATTAAATGCTTGACATGATTTGAGGGTTACCTTAGAAGTTAAGGTTTAAGTTGGGTTGAATGAATAAAGCCTTTATCCAAGGAATAATGCCTTTATCCAATGGATAAACTCTTGTGCAAGAGTTGTAGGAGAATGCAAGTGGGGGGATAGTTTAGGGATATAAATAAATGCTTTAATTATTTATTTAAAAGAAGAAAATGGGTTAAATTAAATAAACATGATTTATTAATTTAATTGATTGTTTTAAAGTGTGGCTTAATGAATTAATTTAAATAAATTGAATTATTTATTTAATTTATAGGAGAAGGGGTTGAGGATGAATAAATTAAATATTAATTTAATTAACTGGTGACTGATGGTTAAATAATCAGATAAATAGTAAATATTCATTTAATTAAGTGGACATATTTATGTGACTACATTTTCCCCTATTTGAGACGGTGTGGTTTATTGCGTCGTTTCAAAGAAAGAAAAATCGGCATGAAGAAATATGCCCCATAAATGTTAATTTAGTGGGCGGTATGCCCCCTCGAGAGATAGGCCAAAAAATTTCAAAAAATTGGGCAATCTCTCGAAAAAGGATGAGAAGTGGAGGGGAGGTAGAATAGAAGAAATTAGCAATAATGGTGAAAGAATGAGAGAAGATGGAGTGAAAAGGAGAAATGGCAAGCCGGTGAGCACCTTTAGGTCAGGCAAGAGATACAATACAAATGTTGTGTTGTGCTTTTGATTGATGCTATAAAATTGATCAAAGTTGGTTGGACAATCTAGTGCAATTGGTTTAATTTCCCTAATCGAGTCAAAGTATGATAGTTGATGTCAGTTGTTTACTTAGATAGGATAAAGTCTAAGTAAGTGAATCAAAGTGAGTTATTGTGACTTACGCAATTGATGTAATTGCTCGATGAAGTCAAGGTATATGAAGAAAAATACTCGTTGAGACTTAGATAATTAATGTAATTGTCCATGTTGATTGTGTTTGATTAGTTGATCAATTGATAGTGTTTGCATTGTAGGTAGTTGTGGTGAATCATAGCAGCCCTGTTGAGACTAGGTCATTATGATAAATCCCTGTTGTAGTCTAGGTTTGCCACGATTGATTACCTATTGAGACCTGAAGATGCTTGATCAAATTATTTGTTGATAGTCTAGGTGTACATGACTTGAGGTACCTATGTAGATAGATTGACCTACTTGGCTTATAGGATGACTGAGGATGGGAAACACAACCCCTCCTGATAGAGATGGGCGATGATGAACGTGGCTTGATTAGGTTGATGGGAAATGATGTAGGGTATGTGATGCTAATGATTGAGATGGGGAGGGAGGGGGGGGATTCAATGTTATATAGAAGGTATGGAGGAGCTAGAACCCATTCCTATGTGAGAGGAGAGAAATAGAGTATGCATTGTTATGACTATGTATAAATGATATGCAACTATATGGATGGATGGAATACAATGGAAAGCAATATATATAGATGAGATGGAATGACATTCCATAGAGTATTCTCAATGCTTTACTTTTCATCATCGAGCATGGTAGTATCGATATTGGATGAGGCAGTAGGAACCAAGTTTGGAGCATTGTACCTATAAGCAAGCAGTATAGATAAAGAATATGGACCCTCCATTCGGGTTCATGTGTAGATGGTCGAGGTGTACATTGTAGTCAGTGAGCCATAGTGATCCATGACTAGATTTTTGCATATGATCATGTAGCTTAGTGAACTTCCCATGTAGACACCATTAGTACATTCCCCAGAACTTCATTGGAACAATTCATAGATAGTAAACAAAATGATACTTAGGAACCATCTTGACTACTCTAATCACTTGTGGAAATCCCAGAGTAGCAAAGGAACTTGACATAAATGAATAAATAACTAACAAACCAACCAAGTACTTGATATCTTAAACATAATTTTCTTGTCAAAGAAAATGTTATCATGGTTTTTTTTTGGAAGGAAGGATGCATCCTTGTTAAGATAGTTGTGTGTACCTGTGTTGATTGATTGATTGATTTGATAAGTGATCATCGTTTGAGTAGCTCATAATGTTTGTTTGATGTTTGTTTGTGATGTGTATATACAAAGGGTTTTATGCATTGCCATGTTTTTGATTGATTTTTGATGTTTTATCATGTTTTTGGATTTTGTGAGTGTTTTTGAATGTTTTTTGGATTTTGTGAGTGTTTTGGAATGTTTTTGGATTTTGTGAGTGTTTTGGAATGTTTTTGGATTTTGTGAGACAATTTTGAATGAAGAACTCAATGAATCACAAGTAATGTAAAATCCACTTCCATCAATAGGTTAAGAGCATTCCCCCAGTTTTAGACATTACTATGAAAAGCAGAATGCAGAATGCATGAAGTACTATCCCTTATTGTAGATCAATAACAAGCCATGGTTTGAATAATGGATGAATGGATGCAATGAATGTGATAGCAACAAGTCTAAAAGACAATGGAGCCATATCCTTTACGAATGGCACCTTTTTGCCAATTTTTCACCATCACACTTACCCAAGGTGCAACCAAAGTGGTTGTTCCCCATTTGGATGGATGATTTTTCTTTACTTTTTTTTTTTTTTTGTATTTTCTTTAGGACATTTTTCTGAATTTTTTTGATGTTTTTTTGGTATGTATTGGAGCCTGATGCTCTCTAAATATTATGTATGAAACCGTTTGAGGTGCATGTTGTTGATTGGATCTGCTAGTGGTTCTCCTTTGGAAATAGCCAATTGATATGCCCCAAACCCAAATACAATAGTGATAACATATGGACCCAGCCAGTTTGATTCAAAATTTCCTTGATGTTCTCTGTTTGTTGGTTACAAGGATTCTCCCTGAGAATGAGATGACCTACCTCAAATGTATGAGGTTTAATCCGATGATTATAGCTTCTGCTCATGTGCTACTGATAAGCTTTGAGGTGGTTGTATGCATCTTGTCACCTTTCATCAAGTAGTTCCAAGTTTTGAAGATGGGAGAATTGGTATGCTTCATCATCTATTAGATTGTACAAGGAAACCCATAGAGATGGTATCTCAACCTCAATATGAAGGATGGCTTATGTGCCATAGACCAGTGAGTAGGGAGTTGTTCCTATAGGGGTTCGAATGCTAGTTTGATACACCCATAGTGTTGGATTTAACTGAACATTCCAATCATGGCCAACATCATTGACTGTCTTCTTGAGGATTCTCAATATGTTTTTGTTTGATGCTTCAACCTGCCATTTCCTTGTAGGTAATACGGAGTGGAAAAGTGATGTTGGATGTGAAACTTCTCACAGAGCTCACGAACATCCTGACTTTTGAAAGGAAGCTCATTATCTGTGATGATGGACATGGGTACACCATACTGGCATATGATGTAATTAAGGATGAATGAGGTGATCTGCTTGCCAGTGACTTGGGTAAGTGGAACATCTTTGATCCACTTTGTGAGGTATTTGGTGGTGATAATGATAAATTTGTGGTCGTTGGATGAAGATGGATAAATTTTACCCACAAGGTCAAGTCCCCATCGACAAAAGGGCCATGGTGTTGTGATTGCTTGCAATTCCTGTGCTGGTGCATGTATTAGGTCTCTGTGAACTTGTCACTTCTTGCATTTTCTGACAAAATAGTAGGAGTCTTTTTTCATGGATGGCTAGTAGTATCCTGCTTGCATGATTTTCTTGGCTAGTGATAGACCGCTTGAGTGAGTACCACAAATTCCTTCATGTACCTCTTCCAGGGCCTTTTTTGTCTCATCTCATTCCAAACATCAAAGGAGAGTACCATCAAGACTATGTTGATATAGGGTTTCAGCGATGATGGTGTATCGAGTTGTTTGTCAGATGAAGGTTTTACATTGGTTATTTGATTGGTTAAGAGGAAGTGTGTGATCATGTAGGTAGGTGTTGAACTCACCGTACCACGGGGAATCAGAACCAGTAAGGTGACATATCATCTTGGATTTAGGGATATCATAAGTGGGAATCCAAAGATGCTCTACCAAGAACTCATAGCATGTTGAATTTTATGGAATATCTAGGAGAGATGCAATTGTGGCCATGGCATTAGCAGCTCAATTTTGATCTCTAGGTATCTACTCAAAGGTGATAGTTGTAAATGATGCTTTTAAATTGTCCATCATTTGCTTGTACGACATAAGCTTATTATCCTTGGTCTGATATTTATCTGTGACTTGTCAAATGACCAGTTGGGAGTCATCATATACCTGTAGGTCTTTCAATTTCCATTGTATGGCTAGCCTGAGTCCTGTGATCAAGGCCTCATATTCTTCTATGTTGTTTGTACATGGAAAAGTTATCCTATAAGACTTCGACATGTTGTCACCTTGAGGTGTGATAAATAGAATGCCTACCCCTGAGCCATGTCTAGTATATGAGCCATCAAAGTATAACTTCCAAGGTTGTGTTGTTGTGATCATGAAGATCTCTTCATTTGGGAAGTTAGAAATAAGAGGATGATTGCCTTTTAGCGGTGCATTGACCAACTGATCTGCAATAGCTTGGCCCTTGATAGCCTTATGGTCCACATACTCAATGTCAAGTTCACTCAGAATCATCACCCATTTGGCCAAGCGACCTGTCAATGCTGCTTTGTTGAGTAGGTACTTTAGTGGCTCGATCTTGGCAATGAGTTGTACCTTATGTGTCAACATGTAGTTCCTTAATTTGGTGGCTGCCAAGATTACTGCTAGGCAAACTTTCTCAATAGGTGTGTAATTGAGTTCATAGCCAACCAATGTGAAAGAGATATAGTATACAACACACTCTTTTCCTTCTACATTGTGTTGTGCCAGGAGTATAGCTAATGTCGTATTAGTAGCTGAAATATATAGAAATAGAGGTCTACTTGGATATGGTGGGATCAACAACGATGTATTCATCAGGTAATCTTTAAGAATTTGGAATGCTTGCTAGCAATTTGTATCCCATTGAAAGTAGATATTCTTGTGTAACAGATGCATGAAGGGATGACACTTATCAGCCAATTGTGCAATGAATCTACAAATTGATTGTAGCCGCCTTTGTAGTGTCCTTAACTGACTGATGTTCTTCAAAGGTGGCATGTCCATAATTGCTTTGAATTTTTCCAGATTGACCTCAATGCCTTTGTTTGAGACAATGTATCCTAGAACCTTCCTTGAGGTTACTCCAAAGACACATTTCTTTGGATTGAGTCAAACATGATATTGTTCTAGTTTGTCAAAGACTTTATCTAATATGGCAAGATGACCTTCTCTTGTTAATGATTTTTCCAATAAGTCATCAAAATAATCCTCCATTATGGTATGCATCATATCATGAAAGATGGTTGTCATAGCTCTTTGATAGGTTGCCCCTGCATTATTTAGACCAAAAGGCATCACATTCCAATAGTATGTTCCCCATGGGCATGTGAAGGTATTTTTATGTTGATCTTCTAGAGCGATCTTTATCTGGTTGTACCTTGAAAAGCCATCCGTAAGAGAAAGCATGGCATGTCTTGCTATTAGGTCCATGATCATGTCGATGTTTGGTAGGGGGAAATCATTCTTAGGACATGCCTTGTTTAGATCTCTAAAATTTGTGCAAATATGGATGCCCCCATTAGGCTTGCCAATAGGAACAATGTTGGAGATCCAATCAGCATAATCGATTGGTCAGATGAAACCAACATCTAAGAGCTTTTTGTGTTATGCCTTGCCAAGAACAACAATCTGTGGGTGCATCTTTCTAAGCTTTTGTTTTACTAGTTTATCTCTTTCTGCCATGGTGAGGTGATGCATGACCAAATCAGGATCTAGTCCAAGTATGTCTATGTAAGACCATGTGAAGTTGATTTGACCCTTCTAGAAGAATTCTACAAATTTTGGTTGTTCCTCTGGAGTGAGTAGAGATGCCAAATGTATTTAGTGAGGAGTCTCAGGGGTCCCCACATTGAATTTTGTTGTGTCTTCGATTAGGATTGTCAATCTCTCTTGATTTGTACTGGAGGGGAGGGTGTCAAACCTTTCATTTGTAGGTGCCTCAAAGAGGTTTTCACCGCTGGATACGCTCTTTCTTTTTACTTTTTTGGTATCAAACAATGCCACAGTGTGGTTTTCACTAGAAGATCTATGTTTTATTGTGACATTTTTATAGTTGAAAGGTTTGGCATCCACTCGAAAGTATGTTGTGCTATTAAGTTTGATGGCGAATCCAGCTTTGTGATCCCCGATTGGTATGTTATCCCATAGTTCCAAAAAGTCAATGATCACCTCATCATTTTCGAATTGGTCAAGGCATGGGGGATTAGGTTGGTTCCATTCGATGAGTCTAGGATGGATAATGGGCATTACCTCATCGATCAGGTTAAGTTCATGGGATGCATCAGTGAGGGTTAAGACATTATGGTGAAGGTCATTGATGGTACTCTCCCTGTCAGAAACAGGCGGATGTGACGTAGGGTCTGTGGAAGGTGCTTCCAGATTAGGAACCCAAGAGGTTTTAATTTGCACCTCTCCATAAACATTGATTTCTTTATGAGGTGGAGGTGGTGATGTGTCTTCCTCATTTGATGTGTATAGATGTACAGAGTCAAATTCCCACTCATGTGAGTCAGTCTCTGAGTTGCTTTCTAGTATCTGATTACTATACCAAACCAAGATATCTTTTGATTTGAACACTATAGTTATGATCGGCTGATATACTATTGGTGATGGAATTGCTGGTACTGTGGGTGCCACTGATGTTGCTGATGGGTTTACCAATTCTCTCAATGCTACTGGGGGTACTGATACTGCTAATGGTGTTGTTGATGTGGTTGCTACTGCTGATGGGGTTGTTGGTTTGATTAGTGGGATGATTGTTGCTGTAGGTAGGATTATCGATGTTGTAGGTAATATTATTGGTGCTGCTAGTGGGATTATGGGGTTTGCAGGTATTTTTAGCAGTGCGAGTGGTGTTGTGGATGCTAATGATAAAATTCTTAGCCTTGTTGGGGCAGTTGGTTTTGTTGGTGATGTCGATATAATCAAAGGTGGCCTCTTTAGAGTATTAGGCTGATATGGAGGGGTGCTGGGTTTTCCTTTGAATCTAAGCTTAGGAAGAGATTCCTTTTGAAAACCTAATCCAGTGTTATCTTTGGTTTTCAACTCACACTACAAGGGCTCATGCCGTCCTTGTTTACAAGGTCCCAAAGCACTCTGGCAATCATAACTCATTCTTTTTATGATAGTAATGCGTTTGCCATATTTGTCTATAGGTAGTTTAACCTATGGGATGTCTTTGATAGGGTCTTTGTAGATCCATTCTACTAGGTCCTCATTTCTGATCTCCTCTTCCTAACTTTTTCCAGGGATGAATTATGTCAAAGTGCATGCTTTCTTGACCAGTGGTGGTTGAAGCAACCTTTGAGGCTTGTCGTAAGTTCTAGGGGAAGTGGGTAATTTCCCAACACAAAAGAGTTGGCTTGGATTATATTCCCTAGGACCTTCCTCGACCATTTTATTTTCAACTTCTCTTTCTTTGGTATAGGGGTGATTTAACTAGAAAGAGAGGCTAGACTAACATATGATGTGGATGGGATAGCTTCTTTGTTGTTAGGAATAGTGATCTTTGGCTGATGGTTAATATTGTTACAATATGCAAATGGATTTGCATCACCCAGGATTGTGATTTCTACACCATTATGGGGAAACTTGATACACTGATGATAGGTAGAAGGAATGGCTTGCATGGCTTGTATCCAAGGTCTTCCTAACAAGAGATTATATGGTAGAGGAAGGTCTAGAACTTGACAGATGATGTTCTTCACTATTAGGCCCACTCTGATAGGTAACACAAAAATCCTTTTGAAGAATGCTCTGCATCATCATAGGCTTTTATGGTTATCTTTTTGCTAAGATCCATTGATTCTATTGCATATCCCAATGTTGTGACCAACTGTAATGTACACATATTTAGACCAACACCATTGTCAATCAAGACTCACTTGATCCTGTGTTGGTTTACAAATCCTTCAATATGGAGTGAGGCATTATGAGGTTGTTGGAAGAATGTATTGTCTCTTTCAGAGAAAGTGAGACATGGTGATGACCTCAGATTACCAACCATACCTTGAAATTGATCTATATTAAGGTTGGCAAGGACCGACGCTTCTTGGAGGGCTTGGTGCAAGATATGTTTGTGGGAGGGAGATAGGTGTAAGAGCTCTAGTATGGAGATGAGTGCGGGAGTTTTGTCCAATTTTTCCACAAGGTTAAAATGCTTGGGGATGGATGTTGTTCCTTGTGGAGCTTCTTTAATAGTGATCTTGCTACAACACGTAACAACATTGCAGGCAGGGTTCGAATCTTTGATGGTGAGGATTGCAATTTGTTCATCAATGTCATAGAGGTGATTCATAGTATAATTATAGGCAAATCATGTATAATTAGTTGTATATGTGTTTCTCCCTAAGGTGGATAAACCCCATTGATCTTGTGATGGAAGCAGATTCTTGAACATTAGGTGATCATCATTTGATGTTTTTGGGTTGTGTCCTTCGATTTCAATTTCTCCTCAGTCAATAAGATCTTGAACAAAATCTTTCAGTCTATGGCAGTTACTCATTTTATGCCCTTTCCCTTGGTGGAATTCACAATGTTTATTATCTCTCCACCATGGAGGTTTGACCTGAGGTTCATAGTTAGATGTCTTTGGTAAGGTCACTAGATTTGAAGAGACTGATTGATGCAATATCATTTCGATGGGGTTCCCCTAAGGGTGTGTATGTACGTTTTGGTTTACAATTTTGTTGTCATTGTCTTGATTCCTCTTGCAGTGCATTGTGACCTTGATTTTGTGGAGGAGCAATGGTGTTGTTTGTAGAAGGGGGATTTTGCCTCACAAATCTGACCACAGGTTGTGCAATTTTTATGGTCCTTCATCTACAACCCCGTCATTGACGATGTTCTTGTTCTTATTCCACAAGTTGGGTTTATCATTATTAAAACGTGAGTGAGGGCCATCTTTTGGGTCATTGTATATTTTGATAAGTCCCTTTTTTATAATGGCCCATTCACATTTTAATCCCTGGGTGATCATGTCTAGATGGAATTGCATTTCATCATTCAAGTTGGAAATAAATATTTCCACTAGCTCTTGTTCAGGTAGATGAAGAGAACGTCTACTAGATAATTGCCTCCATCATTGTAGGAAAGCTAAAAATAGCTCCCTTGGCTTTTGTTTGGTATTGCACAGATCTGCCATGGTAACATCATGTTCTATGTTGTGTGAATATTGCATGATGAAATTTTGGATTAGTTCCTCAAATGTTCTAATGCCGCCTATTAATTGGGAAAACCATTGTGTGGTTTTTCCCCCCAAACTCTGAGGAAAGAGGCACATTAGATATTTGTCTTCATATGCCACTTCTAGGCAAGTTGAGTGAAATTCTCGGACATGATCCCTAGGGTCTCCTTTTCTTTGATACTTTTCAAACATAGGTGTTTCAAACCCTCATGGAAAAGGTGGCATATGTAAGTTCCTATCAAAGGGATAGGGACAAATATCATTAGGTGAAAACTGGGTAGTCTTCACACCACTGTGGAGTTGTTGAGTGAGATTCTCGACTTGTTGCCTCAACATGTCTATTTCATTAGGAGGAGGTAGGGGGGTTTCCTTGATTAAGGTCATATTGGAAGTAATCTCTACCTCTTCCACCCTCGTTACGGCTATGGTTTTCTGATGTTTGTCATATTTGTGCGGTATCAAAATTAGAGGGTAGTTTAGCTCCCTCTTGAGGAAGTCTCAAAAAATGAGCATCTGCATTGTTTTTAAGGATTTCATTGAAAAGTCAATTGAGCCTGGGATTGTGTTGTGCTCTTTCTATTGCTTCAGGAGTTTGAGTAGTAGGATCTTCCTCATTGGGACCTCCTCCAATGGCTTCTTGAAATTCATTGAGGTTTTCATCCTCCTCTTCTTTGATCTCTAGTTGTCTAGTTTTTTATCTAGTGTGAGCCATTTTGTTTTGAAAGTTTTTGAACTTTCATGAAAGTGATTATGAGTTGGTGATGGAATGAGAGATAAATGTTTTGTGAAGAGTTTAGAAGATGGATCTCTAACACTAAAGGTTTGATGTTACCAAAGTTTTTTGAGAATTTCTTTTTGTGTTGTCAACAATGTTGATGTGATAAGGTATAGCAAGGTTTGAGATGTGTTACAATCTACCTAGTAATGAGAGGATTCACTCATAGGCTAGTTTTAACTTGTGTAGAAATGCCTCTTGGGATGATTTATCCTAGATGTAGAGACACTCTAAAAAGTGATGTTTCAATTTAAGAAATATCTAAAAATAACTTAGGACAAGACCTTTTTATGTTTTGAGAGTTGAATGGATTGATGATGTATGAATGTGAGAGTGGATAGAATATGGACC
Organism: Cryptomeria japonica; assembly: GCF_030272615.1. NCBI lineage: Eukaryota > Viridiplantae > Streptophyta > Pinopsida > Cupressales > Cupressaceae > Cryptomeria > Cryptomeria japonica. The sequence goes on along the minus strand of NC_081410.1, from coordinate 36,990,752 downwards.
TCAATAAAAAATTTGTGTCATAAAGGGGACTTCTTCTTCCTCTTCTCGCTCAAGGGTTGGTGGTTCTTCTTGAGCTATGCTATATGTAATGCAGATGTTTGGAAAGAAAGAAGGGTTGATTTTTCCTCCTTTGTTTTTGTGATAACTTAAAGCTGTATACTGAGTAAAAGCTTTGTTGTTCAAAGGATCTTTATCGAATGCATTGGATTTTCCTTGAAGATATAGATGCATATGACGCAAGAAGGCTCTGTGTGAGACAAAAAATTATCTATTGAGATCGAAAAATTTCCTTATTTTGATAAAAGCCTTTGAACTCAATGGACTTTTCTTCAAATTAACATGTTGATGACGATTCATTTTTCTCAAGATTTGAAGGATGGTCATATACTTTGATATCTTGTTTGCACTTTGTTTTGATGTTTTTGTTTGTTGGTCAAATGTTTGATGAAAAATTGTGTTGGATGAATACTTGCTTTGAATTGGTTTTGAATTTCTTTGACAAGAAAACATAGCAAGCACACAAACACAATAATTTTGCCTCAAAAGGCACAAAATAGGTGTGGGTCTAAATCAACCCAATCTTTGAACTTTTTGACCCCTTTTCAAATGTTTTTGTTTGTTTTTCCAAAATCCTAAAGTAGGTTCAAATTATTACTAGTCTAACACAAAACAAAGACACTTCAAACACACTTTATCCCTAAGGTCAAATGGCCAGTTGCGATAATTTCAGCCCACATCTTGATATTTCTTGAACTTTGGTACTACATACCTTATGAATCCCGTCATAGCAGGTAAGGATGTGATATACTAATTCTTGCACGAGAATAATAGATAGATGATCCTTATGATGGGAGAGTCACCACTTTTATCAAGCTACAAGTAGCCTTTCAAAAAACCCTATTTCTACTCAAGGAAATATGTATGGTGAGTATCTTGAGAGAAAAACCATCTATGCTCTTGCACTGAACTTCTCACAAATATTCTCAATCAATAAAATGGGCGGGTTTCTATATAAAAAGGTGTCTATTAATGTTCCATATTTTGGACATAAGTTCATTCTACAGTGACTCACTTAATAGCCTTGTAACTTGTGGTGGGGCTCATATGTCCTTTCGGCAAGTTACACTGTAGGAACAACTATACCCAAGGCTACAAATTTTGCTCACACCTAATTTCTATAGCAACTCAAAGGATTTACCGTGCGAGGTCATTCCCAAGAGTGATGTGTCTCTTGGAAGGCCTCTCTTAAAAAGATAAAACTTTGAGTTTTACTAACACTTTTCTCTTGCACCTAGGACCACAAAAGCCAAGGGAGAGGATAATGTGTGTTAGAAGTAGGACCACTCTAAAAAACTTTGCACAAGCATGCCAAACAATGAAAACACTTCTTCTTTTTAACCAAGTTATAGCAATGTGATCTAAAAGCTATTTGGAGATGTTACTCCAACAATCATGGTGTTATTTTTAACTTCAAGGCAAAATGTTGTTTATCTAGGAAGTTGAAATCCTGGTCAACTAAATTTGAATCACTTTGGCTTGAAGTAAATCAATTTGAAAACAAAACTTTGATACATTGGGGGTTCTTTTTAACTTGCACAAATGAAGTGTTGATTGTGATTTTTAGTTTGATGCAAGAAATAAAAGTTTGTTTTGTCTTGTTTTAAACCCAAAATGAAATGACTCCTATCTTGCAAGAAAATCAAATTTGTTGGGTTTGAGATTGTGGTTCTTTTTACCTTTACAAGTGAGGTTCCTTTTTAAAGCCCAAATTTAAAAGATGTGATTAATTTTTAGGACCCAAAAGGAAATGTGAAGTTAATTCTTTTAAGCCAAAAGAGAAAGTGAATTCATTTTATTCCAACTTTAAAGACAAAGTTAGTAAAAATAATTTTACTTCCTAATCTAACTCTTAAAAATCCTACAATGGGGTTAGTCAAAAACTTGCACAGAAAAGCAATTAGTCAGTGAAAAAGGAATTTTTAGTTGGCTTCTACAAGCCTAAATGTTTTTGTTTTTTCAGTTACAAAAAAGGATTTTACAACTCTTTGTTACAATAGCGCTACTCTGTGTGAAAACAAAAGCGATATTTAACACAAAAGCACTATATTAATGATAGAAGTGCTAAACTAAATACAATCATGCTACAAGAAAGACAAACACGCTAAAAGACTCTGTCAAATAGAATAAAATTATGTCAAACAAAGAGCCCAAAAGTGATAAAACTAGGTATAATAGCGCTATTTAATGATCATTAGCACTATAAGAAGGATGATAGCGCCAATTGGAAGACAATAGTGCTATTCTAGTGAACAATAGTGCTAAATCACCAACTTTCAAAGGTGCTAAATCACCAACTTTTGAAGGTGCTAGAGAATATTCAATAGTGCTAAAGTGCAACTTCTGTGTCAATTAAAACAAGAAAAATTAGTAGTTTATCAAATTCGATTAGAAGGTTGCATGTTTGATTCACGTCGAGTTCACCAAATAATGCTCTGCAAAAAGGATGTTAGGAAGACACACAAATGCAATGAGAAATTCAAATGTTAGTGTTAGTGTTAGAAATAATGAATGAAAGACTATCCTAAGCAAGCATATCAAGAGAGATACCAAACATAAAATTGAAAGCTTAACAAAATGAAGGAATGCAACGAAACATCCCCAAATGCCCTCCAACATGCTTGTAGCTTCTCCTCCCTTGTTCCTCTCCTCTGCAAGTTCCAAATGAGTTTAGCTCTCAGTAGCTTTTTGCACTATTTTGTATGTCTTATGGAGATTCAAGATTGAAATGATTAATTATGCCAATGCAAGTGTAAAACAAGCTAAATATGAGATGTTATTTAATTAACTAATGTTAATTTTAGCCAAAAGACAATGTGGATTTATGAATTTACTCTAAAATGCTCTCTCAAATTCACTATAAAATAGATGCATACAAGATTTATGGATCTAGATTATGAAGAAATGAGCTCTATTTATAAGAAAAATGGAGCAAGGGATGGTTGAGATTGAGTAATCTCAACAAGGGTTAGGATTGATGGGTTTATGATCCATGTGAGGGATTTCAACCCAATCCTAGGATGACAAATGTCATCATGAGATGGGTTGAGATGAGAGGGAATAAGCATTAAATGCTTGACATGACTTGAGGGTTACCTTAGTAGTTAAGGTTTAAGTTGGGTTGAATGAATAAAGCCTTTATCCAATGAATAATGCCTTTATCCAATGTATAAACTCTTGTGCAAGAGTTGTAGGAGAATGCAAGTAGGGGGGTAGTTTAGGGATTTAAATAAATGTTTTAATTATTTATTTAAAAGAAGAAAATGGGTTAAATTAAATAAACATGATTTATTCATTCAATTGATTGTTTTAGAATGTGGCTTAATGAATTAATTTAAATAAATTGAATAATTTATTTAATTAATAGGAGAAGGGGTTGAGGATGAATTAGTTAAATATTAATTTAATTAACTGGTGACTGATGGTTAAATAATCAAATAAATAGTAAATATTCATTTAATTGAGTGGACAGATTTATGTGACTACAACATCAATATTGAAATATATCATCTTTGATAAATTAGAGTGGTTTAAGAGATGAAAAGCAATTACGATGGGAGTAGACAATTGGGAAAATAAAGTTATTCTTAGTGGAATGCCTTTAATAGTGAATGTCTTACGAGCTTACACTTCTCTCATGGAAAAGTTGAATATCTTCTCCTTAGACTTGAAGAGCATGAAGAAAGAATCTAGGAATTTGTCAACCATTTTCATAGAATTAAAAGTAATTGCTAAAATAAATCTCACCATCTTAATGTTTGAATGGATCATCAATGATCTTGTTGAAAGCAATTCTATTAAGTAGAAATACATGTTGGAATGGAAGATTCATGTGTTAAACAAATTACAATCACAGATAACAGTGGCTACTACCCAACATTTGTTTGTGTTAAAAGATTTAAAGAGTGATTTCTTTGTTGTGTGCAATAATATTTTTAAAGAGGGAAATAATTGTTGGAGAAAGAGGTCATAACAAGAGAATTTTGTAAGAAAGTTGAGAAGATCCTATCATTGGAAAATGTAGGAACTCACTCCCTAGACTAATTGAAAGATGCAACAAACCTACTCAATTCAATCAAAGACGAATTCAATGATATACTTAGGAAGATAATAGTAGCTTATTGGAAAATTATAAAATGTAGGACTAGAGTTAATATTATAGGTACTCCAGTAGTTGATACATTAACTTCGATGATTACAAAAATCAAAGCATAAAAGAAAATGATGAAATCATAGGTCGCACAACAATCTCATAAAAATGTAACAGGCATAGCAACAACAAGTGAAGAGGTAGCAATCAACCGACTAGTAGAAGATGAAGAGGTAGAAAATTAAGAGATAGAGGAAGAGGATGTGGAGCTTTAGATTAGGTTTCTTTCCTCTTATGTTTTAAGTTTATGCTCTTTCCTCAAAACTATTGGCTCTGAAGGGTTATTTTATTTTAATTATGCTTTAAACTTTCGTTTAACCGACTATCTTCAAGAAGCCATTATTTTTGGGTTTAAATCGGTTGTGTAGTTTGGCTATAAAGATTTGAAGCCAATTGATATTTTGGATCTTTTTTTGGGGGGGGGGCGGGGGGGGGATAATGGGAGAAGTTTTGAACTAAAGAAATTTACTTTTAGGAAAACTTTGTGTTGTTAGAAGTAGATTTACATGCATGTTTGATCTTCTAGTTTTAATTGTTTCAAGGAGCTTTAATCGAACTTGTAGTATAGTTTCTTCAAGAATAAACTTTGTGTTGTGTTGGAGGTGTTTATTCTTCCTATGTTGAAAGCACTTCTATTTTGATGGTACAATTAATATGTGTCAAAGCAATTCAAGCTTTCTTTTTAATAATTTTTTATGAAGATGCATTAGTCTTTGTATGAATGTTGAACACATTGGCATCTATGGTCTCATATCTATCATTTGATTCTCATACATTTTTGTGAGGATAAACTAGTTTTAAAACTTTAGTTTATTTTTATTTCTTTGAAACATTAAAATAATTGTTGCCTTTGAAAGCTTTTTGGTTAAAAACTATACCTTAGTTTCTTTCTAGTTAAAAGCATAATTGAGATTCATTCATTTCATATCATTAAAGGTAGTTGTGCCTTGTTAAAAATGACAAAGAGTGGATATAGAAGATCATCGTATCTATCTCAACTTTTTGTTCAAATTGTTACTTTGTTGGGCATTGAAAAATAGAGTTAAGTGACAAAACCTGTTAGCAAACAAATATGAAGATGCTTCTGCCCCTTCAAGGTGGCACTATGGGAGGAATTATGTGAATAATGAAAGAATTAGAAATTTGAAATAATTTTGAAAGTTGTGAAGGTGTGAATCAGTTTTCAAGTCAAAAAAATGTGCATAAAGAAAAGTTAATATTATGATGAGATATTTAGAACATTGGAAAATCATGATTTAGGGTATTGTAACAATTTATGACTCGGAAAGGGGTTTTTTGCTGCCCTTATGGTGGTTCCAGTTGTACTCTTTGATGGTGTTAGTGGGGATGACTTCTACCCCTCTAATGTTGCCCTATATTTTGTTTTTAGTTGCTTTGGTGCTACAGAAGATTCTCCTTTGATGGTTTATTCCTTTGTCGATGCTATTGAGGTGGTTGTTTCCTCTGTTGACATGTGGACATTCTGTATAGAGGTAGACATGGAAATTTCTAGTGTGGAAGCGACTTGTTGAGAGGGGGTTTCTATATTGGTTCTCCTAATGGTTAATGGAGTCATGTCAAAACCCTCTGGTACAGCTCTTCTTTAAATGGTCCTAGTTTGTTTGAAGGAGAAGTTGCTAATTTCATTCTAAAGGTTGTAGAATCCTTTTAAAAAACAATTTTCACAGGTTTTTTTTCATTCCTATCCTGTTGTTATGTTCTTTCCTATCTAGGTGGAGAATAGCTTGGTGGGTGGTGATAGAAGGAGCTTATTTGGGACTCTTGTTTCCCTAGATTTTGTGGAAGGTTGTTTTCACCTTTCTCTTATTCTTCAGTTAGATTTCTCCTATGCAGGTGGAGACTTAGGTGGAGTTCAAGTTTTTGGCATCTTTCAGAATTGTGTTTCAATAGTAGGTGAAGGTTTTGGGATCCCTTTTAAAACCCAAATTAGTTGCAAGTTTTTAATAGTATATCTCCTTGATTCTTGGTATGAAGGTTATGGGAGCCTTTTCAAAACCCATTTGTAAGGTAAAGGGAGCCTGGAAAAACCCTAATCTCATGATTATCTGAGTTGGCTTGGTAGCCTTTCTGGTTGTTACAACTAGTTCATTGACGCCTTGTTGCTAATGTCAGGCTATTGGTTCGTTGTTGTATGTCTTTGTCCTATTTTATATAGCATTATTTTTTAGGGATCTGGATTCCAACTAATTCTAGAAGGTTTCAGGTCCCTTTCAAACCTATTGTAAGGGGTTTTATGTTCCCTCAAAAGTTGTTTTATCCTTAATCAAAAACAATTTATGATTAAAGTGGGGTCACAATAAAATCAATGTTTAAGCCTTCGCAATCTAATTTTTGGATCAACATTTGTAGTCACTTCTTTGACACGCTGATGGCCCATCCTACAATAGGAATCCTAGGAAAAAATAATGGACATGTAGAAATTTTATCTTTGGTAGGAAATATTAAGGTTTCAATATCAAATTCCAATACTTCTAAAATAAGATATGGGAAATTTTCATTCTTCCTGTTGGCATCATGGTGGGCATGATGAGTTTTAAGTACTTAAGAAGTTGTGATTGATGGTAATACCGATTCTAATGTCATCCTAACTAATTAGAAAAGGGTTATAGTGAATTGGTAAGGAACGAGGGACTAAAGACTTCCACTGATGAGAAAAGACCAGTCTACAAGAAGCAACCAGTAGTTGAGTTGAGTAAAGTAAGTTCACTGATATAATGAAAACAACTAATAGAAAATCACAATGATGAAATGAAAAGGTCAAGTATGCATAATCATCAACATGTTTGACTTGCTAACACATAGATCTGATTGATTTAAAAAGAGCCAGTTGAAGTTGGAGTGTTTTCTAGTGAACCGATGGGATTTGTGGCCTGAATGGTTAGTCCCACTGATATGATTAGCGAGATTTGAGGAACGAACAGATTGGTGCATAGAATGATTGTTTGAGTTAGAATTTTGGAGGGAAAGTTAGCACCAAGATTGAAGATAGCTATATACATATTTTTCATCTTGATTTTATTGTGTTGATGAAGTGGTTAGTGGATTAAGGTTGAAAATTAGAGTAAGGTGAAGAACAAGCAAAGTATAGAAGGGTTCCTCATGAATCAGTGAAGTCATGATCAAGCAGAGATTGAAGCAGATACATAATGGATCTAGTTGACAAAAGGGTGTCATCATCAGATCAATGATTTGTTTCTCTCTAATAATTGCAGTAGATTAAATCCCTTAATCAGGTGAACCTTAACCAATTCTATTTATAAAAGCCCCTAACAAGGTCACTCCATAGAGGAAGTGTAAAATCCTTTTGCAAGGTGAATCCTAATAGATTCCAAGGTATTCTTAACAAAATACCAATCATCTTTAATAGGGTGATGTTCTCAAAAGGGACATGATTGTAATCTCTTAACCAAACACTCTTTTTCACTGAAATAAAAGAGATTGTGGGTTATCCCCACCATCGTTTTCTCCCTCTAACCGAGGGTTTCCATGTATAATTTTTGGTGTTATGTGATTGTTACTTGATGGATGTAAATCTCTCTCTTTGAATGTTCTTGTCTTCATGATTAATACAATGTTTAAAGTTTATTTTAAAATGGTAGTTGCAAACCTATTAGCTTGACAGTTTAATTATATATAAACTATTTTTAATGATTCACCCCCTCTCTCAGTCACTAGTTAATATCTAACAATTGGTATTAGAGCTTTGTTCCTCTGAAGAAAATGTGTAAAAACTTTAGGAAAAGATCATGAAGGAATACTGGTATCTAAAGTAGCTTGATGAAGCTAATGAGATGATTGCTCAGCTAAAGGAGAGACTAAAAAAATCACTTGCTAAAAGGAAGGAACTCGCTCTATAACTTAATGAGAGTCAAGATATTATAGATCAACTCTTTGATTAGAGTGGATCTAAAGAAGCAGAAGAGGTAGTCTCAGAGCTGATGGAGAAGAACAAGAAGTTGATTGAAGAAATCAGAAATCTAAAAAGAGATCATGAAAGTCAAGCCCTGAGAATGATTGAAATACTAGAAGCCAATAGGATAGTAGAAGAAAGAAAGAGAAATGCAGATGAAGCACCGTCAAAAGATGAAAGAGTCAAAAGGCTTGTTGAAGAATCCCTAAGAGAGAATGATGCAATCATCATTGGAAAGGATGAAGAAATTTGTATTCTTTCTCAAGAAAATATAGTTATGTATGAGCATCTACATGGGAAAAGAGAGGAAAATTTGAAGATGATGAAGGAGATTGAACAACTCAAAAATAAGTTGAAAGTTGTAGATGAGAGAAATGAAAAAATGAGAAAAATTAATTAAATATCTAAGAAGATCGATGAAAAATTAAAATCCTAGAGGAGAACAAAGGAGACAACTGGTCTTGGTTACTCTAGTACAGGTCCAATGGAAAATGGAAAATCATCTAATCCCAAGAGGATGAAGGATGATAAAAGGAAAAAATCAGGAATGAAAGGTATGAAGTTTTCTAAATCTTCTTGCAATTATTGTGGTAAACTCGGTCATAAGTCTAATATCTATAGAAATCGACCAGTCAGTCACAAGAAGCCATTCACCTTTGATGGTTATTGCTATAACTGTCACAAGTATGGACACACTGCTTATGAGTGTAAACCTTAATCAAGTAGCATGTCTAGTAGAACAAGCTTTAATTGGTATTGCTTATGTGCAATAAATATGGACACAAAGTTGAAGAATGCATGTTCAAGAAAAATGCATCAAGATCTCCATCCAAACTGGTTAGCAATAATAGAAAGAATAATTAGCTCAATGCCACCTATTCTACTTGTGGCAACTTTGGTCATGTTGCAGCAAATTGTAGGATGAGAATACAATGTATGACCATGGAAGACAACTAGTATGACATGCTTCAACTTCCATAAGATCGGTCATTTGGCTAGAGAGTGCAGGAACCAATCCTACAACCGGTCTGAAGATAGGAGCTAGCTTGACAAGAAGAAAGGGCCAAATGATTTGAAAGGAAAGAAGACAGTTGAAGAGGTGAAGAATGAAATGAAAAGGATATGGACTAAGAAGGAAGAAATCAAAGAAGAATAGGAGCAGCCTAAAACTAAGTCATCATCCACTGGTGATGATAGTTCTTCTTCAAACTAAGCAAAATAATGCTCAGGGGGAGCACTTATTGAAAAATCATGGCTGGTTCCACTAACCGAAGTGAGATAATTCTTACTTGCATTACTTAGATGCAGAAAAGTTGATATATTGCTTGTAACTCTTCATCGGTGAATTGCTAAGAGTATAGGTGTTAAAGGTTGTATTGTTACCGATAGGGAAGTAACACCGATAAATTATAAAATGTTACCTTTTGAGGTCATACAACTTAACCGTTGTAAAACAACTTCAAATAACTTATCAAATAAATAAGGAAATGAAAGCTCATTTTGTCTATCTTTCTTTCATTTGTACATTTGTGAGCTCCTAGTGCAATCAAAGGTTTTCTAAATCTGTCAACTGCATTTTGTGTTAAGAGGATTTGGAGATCAAGACGTGAAGTTTCGGTGTTTGGAAGCTCTAGCAGAAATAGTAGAAGTAGTCAATCTATAACTTTTGTTCAAATTCATCATTGCAGCTTCCGTGTCAACTTCTATGTTGGTTGAGGTAGTTAACAAACCACAACCCGAATTCAAGTTGCATCCTATGAAGGCTAGAGAGATTGATATGACCGGTGCCCTATCATTTGTGCCCTCTGGTGTGTTAGTGGTTGAAGATGTCCTTGCCTTCATCCACTACAAGCTTGAAGATCTTCAAGACAAATTCATTCAAGATGAATTCAAAGGGTTCTACAACAATGGTCCATTGAAGGCAGAACATATGCATCTGAAAACCAAGGGTTTGTCATATGTTGTTGATAATCCAAACCAATTCCATGCCAATTGGATTAGGCATGTGCTAAGTAGAGTGCATGAAAAATTTCTATGGTTGGAAGATGAAGTACCAATCAAAATCACAAAGGATGTGATCCAAAGAGTAACAGGGTTCAATGAAAAAGGCAAAGCACTAATCCTAAGGACAATATCATTCGGTGAGGTCACTCGGTTGACTCAATCCTAAAATGACAAGAGAGAAATGGCAGACACTCATATTGAGGATGCAGAAGTAAGGTTTGCATTTGCAGTGATAGCTTATAGAGTGTACCAATCAAGCAGCATGAACAGTGTGTTGAGCGGTGCTATCCATGTAGCTTACCGGATCATCAAAGAAGATGCAACATACAACATTTGTGAGATGATAAGGAGTCAATTCCTGGTGAACATGGACTAAATTAAGAAGGAAATAAAGAAATCATTCAAGTATGGTTCAATACTGGTATGCATCTTCTTCTATGTGCAAAATTTCTTTCCCGCTAAGGGCAATGTAGTGTGGTCTATAGATAAACCTATCATAGTTCAGATAGGTGAAATGATTAGAGACTTAGGTGATAAGTTTGGAGAGACAATGTGGGCTTATTTTAAAGAATTCCAAACTAGAATGCATCAAAGAGAAAGAATCCTGACCGGTATAGTTCAAAAGTACAAGGACACTATTTCCTTTCTTGTTGATACTGATTGTTGTATTATTCAAGCGGTTGAACCTAGAACTTTCTGGGTACTCGCTATGGGTTATGAGATTAGGGCATACATTGCCAAAATATATGCAAACATGTTACTATCCAAACCAGTAGATAGGAAAGCTATGAGATTTGAAACTTATGACGAGGCAAGATCCAAAATTAAGAAGGAACTCAAAGAGACTATCATTCAAAAGAAACTTAGGAAAATTATCGACACCTTAGACAAGAAATATGGAGGTGAAGCATCCAATGCCACTTTTTCCACTGGTACAAGTGAGCAAGCAGGGGAAAAATAAAGAAAAAATGAAGATAAAATAAATGAAAAGAAGAAAATGACCAAGACAAGATCCAAGGGTGTTGCATCTAGCAAATCGGCAACATATATGAAAGAAAAGGACCCAGATACTCCTACATCTTCCCAAGGTAGAAGTGGACCGTTAGGAGTCACATATGTAAGAAAGAAAAAGAATGAAAGGATAATTGACACAAAGGCTAAGAAGAATCCCAAGAAAGATGAAAAGGAGGATGATAAATTTGACACCCAATCTAATGTGGTAATTAAAGAAGTCAGAAGAAGTGGTAGGAATGTAGCTCCAACTATTGATGAGTTGGTCCAAATATGGAGGTTTAGCTAGTGTTGGGAGAAAGTATCTCCTCTGCAACGAGGAAGAAAAAAGAAAAATTTAATTTGCACTCATCTAGAACTTACATAATTTCTGCAGAACTCCTAGTGAACTACATGGATTAATTCCATCAGATTTACAAAATCTCATTGAAGGGAGATGAAAAACTCCCTTGGAAATTGAGAAGGAACACAGAATAAAGGCACTCATGTAAGTGCAACATGAATTGAATTATAATCAAGAAACTTTAGTGGCCAAAGCATGTGTACAACATTTCAAAATAAGGAACATGACAAGGAGAGTGGCCATAGGAGACATTCAAGGTGTGCATGATGAGGGTATTGACATGTGGAAAACAATTTTGAGTGAGCAAAAGGAAGCTAAGGAGGAAATAGAAAAAGAAGTGAAACAAGGACAAGATATAGCCACTCAAGAAAAGAGAAAAGGAAAAGACAAGGACACCATAGATGGGTTTGATAAATTTATAGTTGAAGATATCATAGGTGATGTTGTGTTAGATATTCCTCATCTGACAAAGGATGCAAAGCCACCAGTTGAACAAAAATCAACCGTTGAAACCATTGATATTGATGATACACTGGGAAAGGGAACCAATCAAACTAAGAACCCTGAAGATGATGAAGTTATAATTGAGGACATCCCTTATGAGGAAAAACCTCAAAGGCATCTAGTGACAATAAATATTCCCACAACATACCCTACTGGAAATGAACCATCTATTGAAGAAATAGAGGAGAAGGAACAAGAAAAGAAGGAAGTAGAAAAGAAGAATGAAGAGATGAAGGAAATAGAGGAAAAGAAAATAGAAGGGAAGGAAACAAAAACAACTGGTATTGGTCTAGGGGAGACAAAGGAACTAGAACAAGAAAAGAAGATAGAAGATTCTTCATCCGGTCAACCTGAAGGTAGTCAGAAATAAGTTGTGGACACTCTAGTAAAGAGGAAGTTAGTTTTAGAAAAGGAAACTGTGAAAAAGAAAGCTAAACTCCCCACCTCAGCCAACTCTGAGGTAGAATTTGAAGAAGAATTTGAAGAAGAAGAAGAAGAAGAAGAAGAAGAAGAAACAGAGGAGGAAGAAGGGGAAGACTCAGTAATTGACATAAAAAAGATGACCCCCAAACATCTAATAAAAGTTTAAGAAAAATTGAGAATGCAGGTTGAAAAGGCCAAACTTAAAGAAAAGAAGAAGGCAATAATTCTTAATATTGCAAAAACAATATTATCAGATCTCATTCCTGATATTGATGTTGATGAGAATGCACCTATCATCGATCAATTGGGCACTATTGTCAAAGTAATCAGTTTAGAGGCAACTGATCTGGAGAAGGTTGCAGCAAGGTACTATGAAACCAGAACAGGTGAGCAATTAATGGAATAAATATCAGTTGAAAAAGTTTCTCTCTCTACCAGCACTGAAGAGGTGAAATCAATCTCAAAGGAAGTTGGCCAATTATTGATCAGATTCATAAACTTCCTCAATTTCTTCAAAGATCTTGAAGACAAAAGAGTAAAGAATCAAAAGGAACTTCAAGATCTACTAGGTTCTTTTGATCCTCTTACAAGCTTAGTAGTAAACTTCAATGGAAAAGTCAAACAGTTGACTCATGAAATCAACAAACTAAAAGAGGAACAGGACAAATGTGCTCTAAAGTTGCTAGAGATATAGTGCTATCTTGCCCCTTTCATTGATTTATTGCAAGGAAATCTGAAACAAGCAGAAGGCCTCATTAATAGACTTGATTGCAAATCAGTGGATGAAATGGAGGCTTTTGTCACACACCTACTTTGACAAATTATCACTATGAAACAAGTGAAGCCTACATGGGAATATTCTTTAAAGGATCCTAAGGTCAAATTCAAATAATTTTTTGACTTACTCTCATAAATTATTCTGTATACTTTGATTCATTTATTCTTTGTCATTGTTGCGAAAAGGTGGAGAATGAATGTATAGTGGATTGTACATATGAGGAGGTAGAGGTATAGAGACAAAGTATTTATAAAGGTACCGGTAAAGACAGGGAAGGTAGAGAACCACCGGTAGAGGCAGAGTAGAACCGGAACCAATAGAGGCAGAGTAGAACCGAAACTGATAGATGTAGGGAAAGTAGAGAACCAGAACCGATAGAGGCAGGGAAAGAAGAGAACTAGTGGTAGAGGCAGTGTAGAACCGGAACTAGAGGCAAAGAATAGGGGGAGAACCAGAACAAGAGGAAGAAAAAGCAAAAAAGGCAGAGAATAGGGGGAGAACTGGAACAAGGGGAGAATTCCAGTTCAATCCAGCTAGATATTTTGCCACCAATGCCAAAGGGGGATATTGTTGGCATCATAGTGGAAATGATGAAGTTTGAAGTACTTAAGAAGTTATCATTGATGGCAATACCTATTTTAATGTCATCCTAACCGATCAGAAAAGGGTTATAGTGAATTGGTAAGGAATAGGGGACTAAAGACATCCACTGGTTAGCAGAGACCGGTGTACAAGAAGCAACTTGTATTTGAGCTGAGTAAAGAAGGTTCGCCGATATAAAGAAAAAAACCAGTAGTAGATCACAACGGTGAAATGAAAAGGTCAAGTACGCATAATCATCAGCATGTTTGACTTGGTAACACATAGATCTTACCAATTTAAAAAGAGCCAGTTGAAGTTGGAGTGTTTGCTAGTGAATCGATGAGATTTGAGGCCTGAATGGTTAGTCCCACCAATATGATCAGTGAGATTTGAGGAATGAATAGATTGGTGCATAAAATGATTGTTTGAGTTTGAAATTTGGAGGGAAAGTTAGCACCAAGATTGAAGACAGCTATTTACATAATTTTCTTATTGATTTTATTGTGTTGATGAAGTGGTTAGTGGATTAAGATTGAAAATCAGAGTAAGGTGAAGGACAAGCAAAGTACAAAAGGGTTCCTCATGAATTGGTGAAGTCATCACCAAGAAAAGATTGAAGTAGATACAAAACAAATCTATTCGACAAAAGGGTGTCATCATCAGATCAATGATTTGTTACTCTCTAATAATTGCAGCAGATTAAATCCCTTAATAGGGTGAACCTTAACTGGTTCTGTTTATAAAATCCCCTAACAGGGTCACTCCATAGAGGAAGTGTAAAATCCTTTTGCAAGGTGAATCCTAATAGATTCCAAGGTATTCTTAATAGGATATCAGTCATCTTTAACACGATGATGTTCTCAAAAGGTACATGATTGTAAGCTCTTAACCGAGCACTATTTTTCACTATTGTAAAAGAGATTGTGGGTTATTCCCATCGTGGTTTTCTCCCTCTAACCAAGGCTTTCCACATATAATTGCTGGTGTTATGTGATGTTTACTTGATGGATGTAAATCTCTCTCTTTCAATGTTCTTGTGTTTCATGATTAATGCAATGTTTAAAGTTAATTTGAAAATGGTAGTTGCAGACTAGTTAGCTTGAAAGTTTAATTATATATATAAACTATTTTTAGTGATTCACCCCCTCATAGTCACTCGTTAACATCTAACACTTCCTTTACTCAATAAAACTTTGTCTTTTTCAATAGGATGGGAAGAGAATTTGTCCTTTCCTTTTAGCATTATCACTTTTGTTTTTAAATTTAGAGCACTAATGTGATAATTTTTTTGAAGTTTAAATGGACATGTTGACCATTAATTAGTAATTAAATGATTCAACATTGTGATATTTATAGTTGTTTGATGAAGAATTGTTGCTTTTATTTTTATTAAAATTGTGAAGTTAATGCTTCAAAAAATTCAAAGAGTCAAATTCTTGCTCTAAAATACAATAAACACTCCTATTAAAAAATAGAGAATAACTAATTTTTATGTGACAACTTTTGAAAAATGTTTACTACAAATTCTTTTCCAAAATAAATTCACATAGAAAGAGCAACAACCGAGATTGGACTGATGGATTCAGTGTTTTTTTTTTTGGCAAGAATGATTTCCTTCAATCAATCAATACCAACCTCAATCACCATCTTCACAAAGTTGAATATGTAACATGTGTTTTATTTTTCCTTGGCCTTTTTGTGCTTTATCTACTACAAGTGAAAAATAAACAATGTGGCTTTTTTGGCTCTATGATTCTATAGGTTGTCTGTAGAGTAGTGAACCTCTAATTAATAGATGCCACACAACTATGGGTAGTGCCAATACACAAGGTTCCCAAATACCTTACAATTTAGTTCAGTTGTTCTCTTCTCTATGTAGGTAGTTTTTGTTGTCCAAAGGATTTTGTAAGTTGCAAAACATAGCCCTACAGTAATTCATGAAGCCAAAGCAATTACATGTGAGTAATCTTTAGGACTATCCAACTCCAATGTTATAGATAAGAAGGAATCTCATAAAATAAAACATGTAATGACAAATGAAGTGGAATGCATTTGTACATGTTTAACAACACTAGAGTCCACTACTCTCTTTTCCTGGTAAGTCACACAATCTTGTGTCCTTTTTATTTTTCCTCAATAAATAAAAAATTCTTTAATGCAAATTTTGAAAATGGAGAATCTTAGAAATGAAAACTTGTAGTGAAAACTGAAGTGGAATGTGTTTGTGCGTATTTAACAACCTGAGAGTCCTCTATGATTTTTTCATGGTAAGTGACACAATCTTGTGCCCTTTTTCTGTTCCCTCAAAAATAAAAAATTCTTTAATGCAAAATTTGAAAATTGGAGAAGAGAGAATGAAGTTTAGGAAAGCACAATCTATAAAAAATTAAAAAATGAGCAAATTACAAAAATCATAGATGAAGCAGAAAAACTTGAAATGGAAGGAGAAATTAAAGATAAATGAACATCACAACATTCTTTAAGCATAGGATTTGACCTAAACTACATGGTCAAGGAAGAAATTTTAAACACCAACTAAGAAATTTCAAAGATGAGCATTGTTTTATCTAAATTTTGTGCAAAAAATTGACAACAAAAATCAACAAGAAGGAAAAAAATGTAACACATTGCGTTAATATTTATAAAAGGAAAAAAGATCACTTCCAACAATTGATAGAAATATGAGAGATGGAATGCTCATGAAACACTACCGCTAAAATTTCCTTACTGGGTTTTATCTTCCTTATCTAATCTATCTATAGGCTTGTTGCTAAGGGAAAACCCCCCTTCACCAAGGTCTTATTTGTATGTTGTATTATTTTCATTTAGACCAAATGCCCTTAGGCAAGATCCCCACTATTGAAATTGGTTCCACCTATGAGCCCAATTTGTATGTTGGTCCCTCATTATCACCCCATCCAACTTTGTTGAAGTGTCCCATTCAGGGCCTAAATTTCCTACTAGAAAAAACCTCACATGCATGGCCAAATTCAAAGCCATTGATACCTCCAAAAAGGACCTTATTGAAGAACCCCAAATTGAGGAGCATAAAGAGGTGTAAATTATTGAGGACTCAAAACCTAACTCCATTTCCTATGATTAATTAAACTCCTTTGAAACCACGGGTTCAAATTGGTCCCTTGCCAAGAATGTTAATGATGATAATAAGCCTCCCTCTCCTCTCACAAACCCTCCTCCTTATGCAAATATTAAGCCCCTGTGCTCGATCACAGTCCTCACCAATCTTGTGAAGGAAACTCACAATTATGTGTAAAGGCAAGATGATCTGCTCAAATGGATTTTTGGGCAAATGAATGTGGTGATAAGGAAGATAAACATGTTGGAAGTGGTCATTGAATTTGAAGCAATGGCTAATATCTGGCTTGAGGGAGTGGATGAGGATAGAGTCTGGAAGGTGACTAATGATTTTGTTAGTTTAACGGAGAATTGGGACAAGGTGAATGGGATAATTAATGACCTAGATGCTAAGCTTAAAATGATTGAGACAAAATTGGAGATGGAAGAAATTAGGCGATCCCAAGAGGCTCAAAAATTTCAAATTGAGGAGGCCAACTTGACCTACAAGAATGTAGCCAACATGCATAACTATTCTTTATAGGCTATCTAGAACATATAGGGAGAGCTTAACAGGAAAAGGAAGAAGAAGTGCAATAGGATTGTGTTGGAATTGAGTTGCCATTGATGTAAATAGATGAGTAGGAGTTTGTTGGCATTAGAGATTGATGTCAAGTGGTATGGTGTAAGCATGAGTTATCATCGGTAAGAGGTGATATGAAGAAGTGTAGTCTATTGGCATGTTAACTAAATACCGGCAAGGCAATGTGACCAGTATGTATCACGACTGGCTGCCAGTTTGTGACGAAGAGGCAAAATGTTAACAAGATCACAATGATGCAGTATACCAGAGGATAAGGTGAGTTTTTGATGTGTTGTGTTGCCAATAAGAGAAAATGTTCAGTGTGTTGGACATAGAAGCAAGGGCATATACCGATAGAAGTATTTGTCGGATGAACAAGTATGTGTTGGTATTTTGGTATGGTTTTGTCATTGATGTCAACAACTGCTAAATACACCTACATTAGAGATCCAGCAACATTCACCGGTAATCAGTAAACTGTTCAAACAATCACCAGTATATGGTCAACCGGCAGGATATAATGATCACCGGTACCTACAAAGACATGGAAGACACTTGGTAATGTCAAAGACATCTTATGGACACTTTTCCTTGTAGTAATATCATTGGTATATTGTTATTTGCATATTTGCTTTTACCGACAAATAGGTCCAGGTTATCTAGGGTTACACCAGTAGGTTTATCTTTTCTAGATCAGCATGGCACACTATGGAGATGATTTATTATTTTTGTAAATGCATTAAGCCGACATGTTCAATCGGTTATTGCATTGGATGTTGTATTATTTGTAAAATGTCTTTATTGTAATATCTTATAGAGCCGACCTACTAAAATTGGTCTTAGGGTATGGTATAAATGTAAGATCTTATTTGTAAGATCAAGTGTGGAATGTGAAAACGATTTTAAGGAAGGGTATATGCGAGATCAAGCAGAGATAAACATGAAGACATCATTTGAAGGTGAAGTTAGGTTTTTGTAGAAGCATATCAACATTACACCGGTACTAAATCTAGCATATGAAGATGCTATTTTGTGCAGTACATTCTCATTGGATTTAACCATCCAACTGTAGTCAATGTGACTCCCATTTGTGTTTGAGCAGTGAGCTCTAGGCTATTGGCCTTTCTGCATGTGCAGACCCCTCTTGTACACTTACTATCTGCAGTAGTATCATCTGATTGTGGGTAGGGTTTCCCAACATGGTTTTTCCCCTTATAGGGTTTCCACGTATAAATATATGTGTCATGTGTTGTGAATGACTTTATGTTTATGTTTCATGCATTAATTCCTACCGGTACAACATTTCCTGTTAATACTATTCACCGACACAATTAACTGTCTCACCGGTATTAAGCAACAAGTTGGTTAACAATATTTTGGTTTGAATTTATTTGACAACTGATTCACCCCCCCCCCCCCCCTCTTAGTTGTTCCTGGGACCTACAATTGGTATCAGAGCCTAGTCCTCTTTTTATAGAAGTTTAACAACTTGAGGAGATCCAATGTCTACTAATTATTTCAGAAAGGATAGTCCTAAACTTGATGGAACCAACTATGGAATATGGAAAATCAGAATGGAGACACATCTTAATTGCATTGGTAAAGACATCTAGGAAGTTACTAAGAATGGTTATACTATTGCTATAGCTAGTCAGCTTGCTCCTGTTACTTTAGCTAAAGATGAAGAAAATGATTGCAAAGCAAGAGAAGCACTTTTGAGCGCATTATCAGATCAACAAATCATGGGATTATCAGATAGATCTACTGCAAAATCTATTTGGGATCATTTGGAAACACTGAATAAAGGGGATTCCATAGTCAAAATTGCAAAACTTGAAAGCTTCCGAGTCAGGTATGAACATCTGAAAATGGAAGAAGATGAAAGAATTTCTGCTTTTATGGAAAGAGTAAATGAAATTATTTTAGGTATCAAATGTTGTGGAGGAACCTTGAGTGAAGATGAGATTGTTTCAAAGATCTTAAGAGGTTTGCCACCAGCATATAAAATGAAGGTTACTGCTATTAATGAATTGAGAACAATGCCTAATACATCAGTAACTAGGGATACATTGATTGGAAAACTTTCAGCCTTTGAAATTGAGGAATTTGGTCCTGTTGCTATAAAAACTAATTTGGCCTTCAAAGCATCAACATCATCTGCTCCATCTTTTGACAAATCAGACTGGAGAGCCTTTTATGCAAGAGAACTTGAAGAAACTAGGAAGGAGAATGAAGAACTTGAAAAACTTGAAGCACTATTTGTAAGAAAAATGCCAAAAGGTCCAATTGGAAGTAAGTATGAAGGTAAAGCACGCTTTAAGTGTTTCGACTACAATAAGATTGGTCATATGGCTTCAAGATGCCCTGATAGACATGCTAGACTAAGAGAAGAAGCTAGAAGGACATATAAACCTAATCCTGAATATCAGAGATATAGATTTAAGAAAAACAAAGATAAATCTTGTTACATTGTTGATGAAGGTGTGACTGATGATCCTGATGAGGATTCAACAGACAATGGATGGGTCTTTATTGCTATAACAGAAGATCAACCAGTACCTATTGCTCCACCAGTAGAACAAGCCCTAGCAGCTAAAGTTGAATCAAAGGATGAATGGATTATTGATTCAGGATGCTCACATCACATGACTGGAGACAAAGGCAAATTCTTGAGCTTTCAAGAATACAATGGAGGTTTAGTAAGATTCAGAGATGACAAAGCTTGTTCAATCAAAGGTAAGGGTTCAATATCTCTTGATGGTAAACATAACACTGACAATGTTTACTATGTTAAAGGATTAAAACATAATCTTGTAAGTGTTGGTCAATTAGTTGAGAAAGGTTTTCAGTTACAATTTAAAAATGGAAAATGCAAAATCATGAATAGAACTAGTTTGGAAATTGCAACCAGTAATCAAACTAGAGGTAATATCTTTCATTTGAATAACAGTGAAAGGCATGCTTAATTGCTCATATAGATGAAAGTTGGCTATGGCATAAAAGACTATGTCATGTAAATTTTGATTGCATGGTAAAAATTAGTACTTCTAAGGCAGTTAGAGATCTACCTAAAATTTTGAAACCTCAGAATACAATTTGCAAAGAATGTCAATTTGGAAAATAGGTTAGAGCTAGTTTCAAAAGTATTCTAGAAAAATCCAATAATGCTCTTGATTTAATTCACACTGATTTATGTGGTCCAACAAGAACTAAAAGTTTGCAAGGTGATAGATATTTCATGCTAATTATTGATGATTATTCTAGAATTTGTTGGGTTACTTTTCTCAAAGAAAAATCAAAAGCTCTTGGGAAGTTCAAACTATTCAAAACAATGGTTGAAAATGAAACCGGTAAGAAAATTAAATGCTTAAGATCAGATCAAGGAGGAGAATTCACATCTAGAGATTTTAATACATTCTGTGAAGTTAATGGAATCAAAAGACAATTATCAGCACCTTGAACACCTCAACAGAATGGAGTTGTTGAAAGGAAGAATAGAACTATTTTGGATGCAGCAAGAAGTATGCTATCAGAAGCAAATCTACCACATGTGTACTGGAGAGAGGCAGTAAGCACTGCTATCTATACATTCAACAAAGTTCACATCAAAGGTGAAACCGGTAAGACCCCTCATGAACTATGGTTTGGTAATACTCCTACTCTTAAGTATTTTAGAATTTTTGGAAGTAAATGTTATATTAGAAGCGATGAGTATATTGGCAAGTTTGATCCTATAAGTGATGAAGGAATATTTCTTGGTTATTCATCTAAAAGTAAAGCTTATAGATGCTTTAATAAAAAATTATAGAAAATTGTTGAGAGTACAAATGTAAAGATTGATGAACAATTCAGAGGAACTTCAAAGTATATAGACTCTGAACCAGTAACAGAAATTATGAAAAATGAACCAACAATAAATCCACCAGTACAGAATGATGATCCAGTTACTCTGGTATCATCAGAGGATACCATAGTAATTGAAGAACAACAATAGATTAAGACACCTCGGTATGTAAGACTGAATCATTCTGAAGATCAGATAATTGGAAGCAAATTTAAGGGAGTCATGACAAGAGGAAGATTGGCAAATGAAGAGGTATGTCTTATTTCTCAAATTGAACCATTATCTATCAATGAGGCATGTGAAGATAAATTTTGGATTAAAGCTATGGAAGAAGAATTAGGATAGATTGAGAAAAATAATACTTGGACATTAGTTCCCCAACTTGAAAATAAAAATGTAATTGGAACCAAATGGGTATTTAGAAACAAACTTAATGAAGATGGTAAGGTTGTCAGGAATAAAGTAAGACTAGTGTGTAAGGGATATTCTCAGAAAGAAGGAGTTGATTACAATGAAACCTTTGCACCAGTAGCCAGAATTGAGGTAGTTAGATTATTCTTGGCCTTTGTAGCTCACAAGGATTACAAAGTTTATCAAATGGATATTAAATGTGCATTCTTGAATGGAGATCTTGAGGAGGAAGTCTATATTGAACAACTTGATGGATTTTCTTTGATAGATAACAATGATATGGTTTGCAGATTAAGAAAAACCCTGTATGGACTAAAACAAGCTCCAAGAGCTTGGTATGCAAGATTGGATAAGTATCTTTTAACAATTGGTTTTACTAAAGGAAATGCAGATAGCAATTTATATTACAAAGTAACTAATGATGACATTTTGATTATGGAAGTATTTATTGATGATATAATTTTTGGAGGAGAAGATGGTTTATGCAAAGAATTTTCTCTTAAAATGCAGCATGAATTTGAAATGTCTATGATTGGAGAAATAAAATTCTTTTTAGGATTGCAGATTTTACATACTGATAAAGGCATATTTTTGAGTCAATCTAAGTACTTGAAAGAACTACTCAAGAAATTTGGGATGGAGAACTCTAAACTGATAAGCACACCTATGACTACAAATGACAAATTATCTCAAAGGGATGAATCTACACCTGTTAATCCAACTAGATACAAATCTATGATAAGAGGTTTACTGTATTTGACACAAACCAGACCTGATATTATGAATGCAGTATGTATAGTTTCTAGATTTCAGAGTAATCCCAAAGAAAATCATGAATCAACAGTAAAAAGGATTTTTTGGTACTTACAAGGCACAACAAATCTTGGATTATGGTACCCTAAAGATGAAAATTTTGATCTATATGCATACATAGATGCAAATTGGGCAGGAGATGTGGATGATAGAAAAAGCACCACTAGAGGAGCATTCTTTCTTGGAAAAATATTAGTTTCTTGGTTAAGTAAGAAATAGAGTTGTACATCTTTATCAACAGCAAAATCAGAATATGTTGCAGCAGCAACAAACTGTACATAGGTACTTTGGCTTAAGCAAATGTTGAAAGACATAAAGGTAAAATGCAAGGAACCTATTACTATTTATTGTGATAACACTGCAGCAATTGATATTATCTAAGAATCCAGTATTACATTCTAAAACAAAACATGTTTCTATCAAACTGAATTTTCTAAGGGAAAAAGTTGAAGAAAAGGAAATAAAACTGGTTTATGTGAATACTAAAGAACAACTTGTAGATATTTTTACAAAACCTTTGCCTAAGGAAACTGTAGTCACATAAATCTGTCCACTTAATTAAATGAATATTTAGTATTTATTTGATTATTTAACCATCAATTAATAATTAATTAAATTAATATATTTAATTAATTCATCTTAACCCTCTTCTCCTATTAATTAAATAAATTATTCAATTTATTTGATTTAATTCACTTAACCAAATTCAGACTATTAATCAAATAAATAAATCATATTTGTTTAGTTAAATCTTCTCTCACATTTAAATAAATTAATATTTATTTAAAATCCCCCAAAATCCCACCTCTTACATTTAAATAAATTAACATTTATTTAATTCACCTTTATCCTTCACCCACTTGTATTTTCCTACAAATGCAAGTTGCACAACTATTTTAAATGAATTATTTATTTAAATCACCTTTATCCTCCACCCACATGCATTTTCCTACAAATGCAAGTTGCACAACTATTTTAAATAAATTATTTATTTAAAATCCTATTTATCCTCACCCACTTGAAACCTTTAATGGTTTCCCTTAAAGTCTTCAAACTTAATGGCTTCCCTTAAAGTCTTCTTAAGACTTTAATGGTTTCCCTTAAAGTCTTCAAACTTAATGGCTTCCTTCTAGAGTCTTCTCAAACATTTAATGGTTTCCCTTAAAGTCTTCAAGCATTTAATGCTTTATCTTCCTTTTTCTCATTTAAATAAATTAATATTTATTTGAATATTTACCCAAATGCAAATTACACCATTTAATTGAAATGAATGATTTTATTTTAATTGAAAATACCAAAATTCCTCCCACTTGCATTTTCCTACAAAATCCACTTGCATGCCTAAACCCCTTCTAGATTATTCTAAACCTTTCCTAATTAACCTAATCCATCCCCTAAATATTGTCACATTCCTAAGCAAATTGGAGTCACTTCTCAAAGACTCCAAAGTCTTTGAAAAGCAATTAATGATTTGTGTGTTCAACAAATTAACCTCTAAAGTCTTCCAAACCACTTATGGCTCTTACATGACCATTAATGGTTAATTCCACTTGCACCCATGGTTAAGGACTTTGACCCCTAACTTAACCCTCATGTAACCCATGTGTCTCTTCAAAGCATTTATTTCTTTGACTAGGGTAACCATCATGTCCCCTCAAGCATTTAATGCTCCTTATCTCTCCTCTCAAGCCTCCTCATGGTGACACTTGTCAACATGGGATTGGGTTGAAAGTCTCACATGGATTGAATATCTTTCAATCCTAACCCTTGTTAAGATTGCTCAATCTTAACCCTTCATTTCCCCATTTCCTCTATAAATAGAACCCTTCTCCTCAAGCAAAGGAGGAAGCATTAGAATATTGTTGTTATACAGGTATTAGCATAGAGCTTTTTCATAGCATCACTATCTACACTTGCATAGCATTTTCTTATCATATTCAACCATCTTGAATCTCCATATGGCATCCATGGCTAGTGCTAAAAGCTGAGAGCTACACTCATTTGGGACTTGGAGAGGGAAGAAACAAGGGAGAAGCATCAAAAGGCATCATGGAAGCATCTTAGGGAGGCTCTTCTCCTTTTTTTTATTTTGTTAAACTTCTTTCGTGCTTTTTGAAATCTCTTTTGATATGTTTGGAATGGTTTTTAGTTCTTTGTTTTGTTTTTATGGTTGAAACTAACTTATTAACATTGAACTTTGTTGTTGCCTTGTCCCCATTTCCATGACATCAGAAACATTTGAGTATCTCAGAGATCAGCGTGGAGTCTTACCTCCACCAGTAGAGACTTAGACAGTTGATGATTGTCATCAACCGGTAGAATTAAATGGACAAATCTTTTATTCTAGTATTTGATGAGGAAGCTACTTCTCAGGAGGAGTAGTTGATATATTGAATTGATTGGTATTTTGTATGAACTTGACCTTTTTGTAACTTTGGCATCTGATGTCAAAGGGGGAGAGATATATGGAAAAACATTAAGGAAAATACATATATGGAAGATCTTTTTGAGGAGAGATTGGTATTGTAAATGAATCTTTGTATAAACACATATTACTCCCAAGGGGAGAATTGGTTTTTGTACTTAGCATTTTTATTTTGGCATTTTGATGGTTTTTCCATCTTGTGTTGCCATCAATGCCAAAGGGGGAGATTGTTGGTATTTTGGTATGGTTTTGTCATTGATGTCAACAACTGCTAAATACACCTACATTAGAGATCCAGCAACATTCACCGGTAATCAGTAAACTGTTCAAACAATCACTGGTATATGGTCAACCGGTAGGATATAATGATCACCGGTACCTACAAAGACATGGAAGACACTTGGTAATGTCGAAGACATCATGTGGACACTTTTCCTTGAAGTAATATCATTGGTATATTGTTATTTGCATATTTGCTTTTACCAGCAAATAGGTCCAGGTTATCTAGGGTTACACCGGTAGGTTTATCTTTTCCAGATCAGCATGGCATGCTATGGAGATGATTTATTATTGTTGTAAATGCATTAAGCCGACATGTTCAATCGGTTATTGCATCGAATATTGTATTATTTGTAAAATGTCTTTATTGTAATATCTTGTAGAGCTAACCTACTAAAATTGGTCTTAGGGTATGGTATAAATGTAAGATCTTATTTGTAAGATCAAGTGTGGAATGTGAAAAAGATTTTAAGGAAGGGTATATGCGAGATCAAGAAGAGATAAACATGAAGACATCATTTGAAGGTGAAGTTAGGTTTTTGTAGAAGCATATCAGCATTACACCGGTACTAAATCTAGCATATGAAGATGCTATTTTGTGCAGTACATTCTCATTGGATTTAACCATCCAACTGTAGTCAGTGTGACTCCCATTTGTGTTTGAGCAGTGAGCTCTAGGCTGTTGGCCTTTCTACATGTGCAGACCCCTCTTGTACACTTACTATCTGTAGTAGTATCATCTAATTGTGGGTAAGGTTTCCCACCGTGGGTTTTCCCCTTATATGGTTTCCACGTATAAATATTTGTGTCATGTGTTGTGAATGAATTTATGTTTATGTTTCATGCATTAATTCCTACCGATACAACATTTCCTGTTAATACTATTCACCGGGACAATTAACTGTCTCATCGGTATTAAACAACAAGTTGGTTAACAATATTTTGGTTTGAATTTATTTGACAACTGATTCACCCCCCCTCTCAGTTGTCCTTGGGACCTACAGTATGAATTGCCCCTATGTTGGTGAGTGGGTCGTATGCTGACATGTCTATCATGTGGATGCTACATATCAAGAAGGGAGATGTTGGTGTGTTTGCATTGTCAAGGCAAGGTAGTTGCAGGGATAGGTAAGTATTTAATGAAGCCCCCCTTGATTTGCAGATTGAAAATCAAAATTTTTGTGGCTCGATGAAGAATGAATGATAGAAAAAGATCAAAGAGTTGTTGGCATCATGATCAAAGCATGGAACTAGATTACAGGATGACCGCAAACAAGAAACAACTAGATCTTAAATATGATCGACAAAAATCAAAGCAAAAGAGTAGGGTTAGATTTTCTATTTTTAGCATACATGCATTGGAAAAATAAAAAACACATACAAATTTATTTCCTCAATGCAGGTGATCAATCCAAGGATGATTGGATCGGATTGAAGACAAATTTGGTTGTTGAGAAGAAACCCTGACCACCCTAAGTTTGAATTGGTTTTTGGTAGGAAGGCTGAAGTTTAAATATGCCAACTTGAGACTTTGATTTGTGATGAGAGAGTGCAAAGAAGGGTGATGAGTGTGCAATCAAAACAATTGGAAAGAAAATTTTGAGTGACCGTGTGTAGGTAATACTGGTGCATAGGAAGGAAATCATTAGAGGTGTTCATACCGATAGAGTGTGTAAAGAATATAGAGGGAAGGAATACCTGCAAAGTAAGAACCGGTGGATATGTTGTCAAAGTTAAGTGTGATTCAATAGAAGCAGAAAATATTAATTAGAGTGTGAGACCCAATAGAGAGGGAGAGCAAAAAATGAGATTATGAAAGTGACCAATAAAGTTGAAACCGGTAGAACAAAGTACATAAGAGTTACAAAAATTTATTTGTAACAAGGATTTATCATTGTATTTCAAATCTATCAATTTGATCACTAAGTTGGTGCTTAGTGCAGGGGTTGTAGCTCCCTTGAGTTGGTGCTCATAAATCAGGGGTTGGTGCTCCTTGGGTTGGTGCCCTAAAATTGTAATTAGATCATTTTCATTGTGAGGCTAGATTGGACTAGAAGATCTCCAGTAGCTATTCTTACTGAGGTGTTTCCCACATCGGGTTTTCCTCATATATCTGGTGTTATGTGATGCATTTTTTTTATGTATGTGTATTATTGATCCATTAACTATTCTTCCTTCTCACTCAATTTATATTATTTGAGTAACCGATCTCCCCATTGTTTGTTTTATATGCTACTGGTATATCCTTGAGATAGGAAAGTGTTTAAATCACTGATTCACCCCCCTCTTAGTGATTCATTGTGTCGAACATATTGAGGCTATGATCACAGGTGTAGGTCCATAGACTCCTAGGTGAAAGCTACCCCAAATTTTGCTTTGGTGTCTTCTGGCTTTGGGTTTGGGTCTTCCAAAAAGGTGTCATTTTCTAAAAAAGCCTTAAGTTTATGACAAGATTGGTTGCATAAAAATTCTCCCATGTAGTTGGCCATCTCTTTGTGCCTTTCATGGGCGGTTTTGTTGGTTTTTTTTCTTTTTGGGTGTTTAGTTTTTTTAGTTTAGCTCTGTTGGTTTTTTAATTTCCTTTTTGCTTCTCAAGTGTCCATGCTAGATTTTTTCTTTATTTTAGTGGAGGTGTTTTTAGCTAGTTATGCATCCCTCATGTGCCCTAGGTGTCAATTTGCAAATATTATATTGTACACGCCTATCCCACTTTTATTAATCAAAACACTATCATTAAGCTAGATACATTGATATTATTATTGAACCACAAGTCATTTCCTTGTATAAAATTTCATCAAACCCTAAACAAATTGGGTATTCAAAAACATATATCAACATAATGGTTTCAGAATAAAATACAACACAACAAAAACTATCCGACCATATATAGATTGACCTAAGAAAAAAATTCACTAAAATCATGGCAAGGGACTTACCTCAATTTTTTGCCCTCAATTTACCATTGAAATAAAATGAGTAGACTTTGCAGCAAAAATATTACGAAACCCTACAAAAGTAGATTCTTTTAAAAATGAGAGAAAACTTATAACACAATTGATTCTTCAATCTATTCATAGTTGTTTGGATGATGGTGAGGATAAAATTTTCTTTGTGTTGTTGAAAAGAATAAACTTGAATGTAGGCATTGGAGTCGTGATGGTGAAGAAGTCAGTAAATATAGACTACCAACTAAAAAAATTGGCATAAAAATATGACGTGAAAAAATCAACACAAGAATTTAGGCTTCTAATGAGCATTCTCACAAAAAAGAGCCTATCGACAAATTAAAAAAAAAAAATACATCTCACATTATTTTATTATTTTTCTCCATAAAATTGTTTCTATACTTGACTTGAACTTATAATTAGAGTTCAAGGATAAGTTTCTTTTTATGAAATCACAATACTGGGGGGCTTATAGCTACTATGAAATCTAATAAAAATATGAATATTCTTATATTTGGATGACTCTACTTTTAGGACTATTAAATTTTCTTATTGTAAACCATCTTATTACATTCACACTTTATCAAAATTTAGATCTTTTGATTTAATGTTTCTTCTTGATTTTAGATTCCAAAATTTGTATTCTTTACTCCTTTCTAAGTAACCAATAAAAATACGTCTTTACTTTTTGCTTAATATTTTTGTGGCATGTCATATATAAAAAAAAAATCCCACAATGGGTCATTTGTCATACTATTATTTTTATGGTGTATATTTATTCACTACTATTGTAAGGAAATGATTAATAATATACATAATTTTAACGATTGCTTCTACCCTAAATTTATTTTCTACTTTGTTTGCCATTTTTACAAGTGACTAAGGTTATTTTCAATTCAACAAAGACATTTCTTTGTAGAGATTATGTTGAGATAATCAAATAAAAATTTGAAAAAGGTAATAGTATGTTTAACTCTAGTGGTATTAAAAGTCATTGACTTTTAAAGAAAATAGTCTCAAAATTGATAGTTATCACTACTATGGAGATAGTAAATCAAGATAAAGGATGTTCTTTTTTAAGTGATATTCAAATATACTTACTTCTACAATGAAAATGAATTTTGAATTCGAGAGTGAATTGAAATATTTATATTTTCATGAAAGAGTAGCTTTATATACTTTGAAGGACCAAAAATGAATCAAGTTCTATAAAAGAAAGGAATCCAGAGGGTTCTCAAATACTGAAGCCTTTTCTACACCAAATTTGTACTAGAGAAAAAGACAAGATATAGTAATGAAATGATATTGTTCAATATAATGTTGCTAAATACTTGTAAGAATTGGCTATGTAGTTAGCCACTCAAGAACTAGAGACCAAATGGAATCTACACAAACAAGAGAGAAAGAATGTGAGAAGGATAAATTGTATTCTTATCAATAATGCAATAGAATAGAATGCATGTACATAGGAGACCCCTTGGTTATATATCCAAGGTGAAAACATAAGAATGCATAAGATTATGAATAGTATAATAATCTTATGACATGAGACAAAAAATGACAACCTATCACCCCACCTAAAGTGGAAAAGTGATCACATGATAACACTGCTAAAGGTAAATTACCCACCAAAGGTGGAAAAGTGCAACCATGAAAGTTGGATACGATAATGTCATAAAGGCACTAAAGGTGGAGACACCATGTAAAGTGGAAACAATAACATGATGATGTAACCAAAATGGGAGATTCTCCAACAAACTCCTATGTGATCCCTAAGTAAGCTTAAGTGATGTGTAACTAGGACCTAGGTGAAGATAACCAAGGTAAAATACTTTAATGACACCAACATGACTATTGAATCAACTAGCAAAATAAATAACACATACACAATTATAAAGTACACAAAATATGATGGAATATTTTAAGTTTATTTATAAAATAAATAGAATTTCATTGGAAATAAGGCCATCTCCACATCCATTGCTCACGTTTTATTTAGTTGTGTGTAATGGTTACAACAAACATCCACTTATGTTTGTAGGAGATGCACAATGGGGAAAAAACAAAAGCAAGACTCCTAGTAGTGATGTCATAAAACCTAGTTATCAATCTATATCTCAATAATAGAGAATTTGGTGGTGGGGGGCTCTTTTTGTTTTCCTTCCTTCTCTAGGGTGAAAAGTGTGAATTTGGTAGCCAGTTTAGCAAGCTTCCTTAAAAAATTCATTGGGTATCAAAGAATTTTTAACATATTTTATTAATCTAGAGAGAAGTAATTCAGAATGTGTCAACATTTTTTTTTAAAAAGTTGACAATATTGAAATACTAGTATACCTATTTTTTTAAATTTTTTTAATGTAATATATGTTGAGAGTTATCATTTTAAAACAGAGTTGTCTTATCAATAGATTTACTTGTATCTAATAGAGCTTTCTATATTTTATTCAATAGAATTTATTTATTATGAAATGTGATCTGAAACATTCATGAAAAAATATAAAGTCAAATTCAAAAACAAATCAAATTATTAATTTATAATATTAAATAGATATAAACACATCCTATATATAAATTATATATATATAAAACAAATATGATCCAAAAGGATCATAAAACTTCATATAGCTTAAAAAAATAATTTCTGATGGTTTCAACATTATTATAAAGAAATGTCTAATTTTCCATGCTTGCATCTTTCTTCATTCTCACATTAGACCAAACAATGTAAGTGAAAATGTAGAATAATTGAAAATGAACATTATTAGACTTTGTAGCCATTGACATACGATCTTGAACCAAAAGACACAAATGGAGATATAAGAAGGTGCCTCTTTTCTTAAATGAGTATTTCTTTGTATATCTGACACTATTCCCATAATGTATATTTAAAACTTCATTTTTTTGAAACAATATTCCCACTAAACCATGCTTAATATAATTTTTGAATTGCAATATTTAGATTTCAATGTTAAATCCAATAAAGGTTGAAGTGAGACAAAGATTAGAAAGGACATTCATGTTACATAAGATTGGAGCACAAAATTTTGCCAAATATGTAGTTAAGAGGAAGTACACCAAATATGACTCTTTTTTATGTTTTTTTAGGTATAACAAAATTATTCTTCCTGATCATCAATGCACACACCAAGTACATAGTCTAACAAAAAGTTTCATATTGTGTACTGTAAAGCGGAAATTCGAACCCTAGGTGTTCCCCCCACTCCAAGGAGAAAGGAGGTCACTAGGATTGACGGTTTTCACTTAGGAGAGACTTTACATTCAAAAGAGGGGTTGAAACCCACAAGATCCAATCCCACACAATGCAAGATTGGATGCTAAATGAGTTTCAAGGGTTAAGACAGCAAGGCTACCCTCTTTTGTAAAGAATGTAGATAGAAGGATTGAACTAGGAGTGCATGTAAAGTAAGAAAGATTCGCTTATAAACAGAGATAGGAATACGGGATGAAGCTGCAGACCTAGAATTAGTAGTAAAATGTTGAGACGATGCTATCTTACAAATTTGAATGAAAGTTGACAGGACGATGGCACCCGACGTGCACACGGTCCTCTGGAAAATCCACGAAACGAAGGGGGATTTGTTCGTCTTTGCACAAGGATTCCAGATCTTCAATTACAACCGTGTACCTACAACCTACACATAGAAAAGAGAGGATGATTGGGGGGTTAGGGATTAGGGGTTTTCCTTTAGGTCAAACCCCGGTTTTGGAATTAACCAAGAAATGAGAATGTTGTAAATGTAAATGTTTGTAATGTAATCAAGTACTGATACCTTGTCGTAAGAATGTTTGTATTCTTACATGCGAAGGTGTAATGATGTTGTATGTTGTATGTTGTATGTGATCTCCTCTTCAATGGTTGAATCCTTGTCTTGAATGCAACACTAAGCCTTGAATGGAGACTTAGAATGCTCAATTGCTTGAAGGAATGCTTGAATGCTTGAATGTTTGAATGTTTGAACATTGCTTCCACCTTTTTTCCATCTACTTAACATCTACCCTTTCTGAGAGGGGAAATGTAGTTTATATACTTGTCAATTAGGGTTAGAAGACTGATTTTTCTGACCTTAGGCCGACCTAGAAACATTGTTTTCCGAATTGCAAACTTAAAGACCCATTGCCCCATAAGAGATCGGGCCCAAAATAGGGTCAGGGACAAGGGCGCTGGGTGCTATGGTCCTGAGGGACCAGGGCACTGGGCACCATGGTCCCACCTCCTGGGACAGCAGGGTGCAAGGAAGGATCAGGCCACGGTGCAGAAATATGCAGTTTTTGATGTCATAAATAGATTTCGAGGTCTCCATTCAGGTTCAGTGTTGTGTCACCATCATGAAGACCCAAATGCAGTCAAAATTGCAAGTGTCACAATTTAGGATGCTACATTCAGCCCCCACTTTAGCGGGAGTATAACATATGCCCATACTTCTGGTAAAGTACAAGGAAACAATATTGAAAGACTTTCACCACGTCAAGGAGGCAAGATACACCAAGCCCCCAGTGGACTAAGGATCTTATGAATTCGATTGACAAAGTAAAAGGGAAGATCACGAGGGAGAACCATGACTGTCAGTAGTAAGGTTCCCTCACTATGAGTCATGTAAGAAAAATACCAAAAAATTTCAAGGTAAAGCTAAGTTCACTAAGAAATTTTCAAGAATCTTGAAGAGATATGGATGGAGTGTATGCCCCCTACATTAAAGCGATCGCACACGCCTCATTGGGGGTGATTGCTTTAAGGTAGTGGTACACATAAGAAATGAGAAGGGAAAGGAGTATGTTATCACAAATATTTAGCCCCCAAGTGTGAGATAAACCCAAGGATAATAGACACAAAACACAAATCACGAGGTGACTTTGCTTTCCTTGGGGTCAGTATGCTGTATGATAATTCATGTATATCATATGTATGTATGCATAATTGTTCTTAATTCCCCAATCAAGGAAGGTCACCTAGAAGAAGGGAACACATGTGTCTTTTGAGTCAACATGAGAGAGACCAAAAGAGATCTCAATTCTTTGCATCGTCCTCAAGTAGACAACACTAAGGACAACAAATGGAAGAATGAGAATAACACATAGAAGAAGTAAAAAAAGAAAGAGAGGAGGAGAGAGTCTGCTATGCTAATGAAACTAGCCTAGCACGTCATCCACCCCCTGATCTTGCTGATCAATATTTTGTGAAGGCAGGGAACACGCTAGAGGAGGAACATCCAACATAGCAGATGGAGCTATCACAAGATCCAAACAAGGGCTATGTTCATGTTCCAAGCCACGTTGTTCTTGTCTAGGAGCTAGGATAAGTGCTTTAGAAAATTTGTTAGATAAATGGTTATCAACATCAACAAATTCATATTCACTATCAGAAGCAAGAGAAGTAACATTTTCATCATGAATAACATTTTCATCTATATCATCATCAAGATTTATAAAAATAGGATCTTTCACTCGCACAGGATCAAGACCATCATGCATCTTATGCTTAGGAGATTTTGGCTCAATTTTTGGTTGAGGAGAATATAGAATAATACTAGCTGAAGGTGTTTTTAGGGATTGCAAAGTTTGAGAAGTAGTTGCACAAGCTCTAAGATTATGCTTTCCTCGGCATTCACATGCAGAATGATTTCATCTAGTCTTAGTAGGAAGTTGAGGAGATTGAGGAGGAGGAATGTTCTCATCCTTATCACTTGGGTGTTTAGGTTGTGGTCTCTTAGGTTGGATAATAGGAGAAGAGGAAGGTCTCTTCTCTTTATAAAAGGAAGGAGGAGGAACTGCTCCATATAAAGGAGGAATATTTGGTTTAGGAAGGAGACCAAGTCCATCATGACGAGGAGGTATAGGTCTACTTTTAGAAAGTTTATTAGACATAGACATAGTCACATCCATAGGAATGGGTTGGGAATATTCTTGAGGAAAGACATTAGTTTTAAGAATGATAGGAATATCAAGTTTGGGTGTTCGAGGTTCACTTAGAGATAGGATCATATCTTTTTTCTACTTTTGATAAGATTTGAAAAGATGATCACTTCGTGGTGGAAGAGATTGGAATTGTTTAGGCCAAAAATAATCAATAGGAATGCTAGAAGTTCTTTCAGCTGGTTTAAAGAGACTATGATTGACAGTAACAACTTCACCATTATGGGGAAATTTCAAACACTTGTGAATAGGAGAAGTAATAGCTTTCATGGAAGATAGCCAAGGATAGCCTAGCTTCACACGAAATTGTTTGGATGATGGAATAATAGCAAAGCGCACATCAAGGGATTTGTTATGGACCTCAATAGGTAATGTAATAGAACCAATTGCAGGAGAAGAAAATGCATCAAATGATTTCACAACCACATTTGTTTTGTCATAGATCACTTGATTCAATTGCAAAGTAAAAAGAAATTCCTCAGTAATGACATTAACCATGCAAGAAGGATCAATAAGCACTCCACGACAAGGTGTATTCTTGACTTTTGCAACTATATATAAAGGACCATCAGGTGCCCTGATAGTTTCACTAGAATCAAATGTGACAGAAGGTTCTTTAGGGATTTTTTGCTACTCTACAAAGTTAATCACATTCGGAGTCATAGACACAAGACCATTAGGTGAGAAAGAGGAATCATTAGTCTCAATCACATTAGAGGTATGAGAAGGTAATAGATTAGTAAAAATCTTAAGGTTTTGGTTAGGAGGAGTTACAGATGTGTTGCCTTTATCATTCACTCCCAAAACAAAGATAGTATTATTATCAATCAAATCTTGAATTTTACCCTTTAAAGCAAAACATTTTTCAGTATCATGCCTAGGTTGATGATGAAATTGACAAAAAGATTTGTTATCAAAATAGGGTGAATTAATCTTTGCAGGATCTATTTACTTTACAGGAGGGAGAGTAAGCACATTTTGTTCCAATAACTTATTCATAATACTATGCAATGATTCATTCAAAGGAGTAAACTTTCTCTCTTTCTTGAAAAACTTAGAAATAGGAGGCACACCTGATGCTACATTCACATTGTTGTTGATGATGTTTTCATTAAACTTAACAGACTCTCTATTCGGTTTAAACTTCCCAAATGGTTGCTGACTACTATCACCCTTATCACTCGGAGCCATAGGATTTTCTTGTTCCATTTGACTCACAGCCAGTTGATAATTGTGAAGAGTTGCACACAACTGTTGGAAAGAAGTAAACTCTGAAAACAAAATTTTTTCTCTAATATCTTTTTGTAAATTAGAAATAAAGATTCTTTGAATATCATTATCAGGTACTGGAAAAGAAATTTGAGCACACAAATGCTTATATCTACCAATGAAATCAGTCACTTTTTCTTTAACACCTTGTTTACAATGCATTAAATCAATCAAAGTAACTTTAGGACTTATATTGTTTTGAAATTGTTGAATAAAAGCATTTGCAAGTTGTCAGAAAGAAGTAATAGAATAGGAAGGCAATGAGAAATACCATTGTAGAGCCTTATCTCTTAATGTTCTAGTAAACAATTTTGCAAGCAACCTTTGGTCATGAGCAAAATCGGTACATACTGTTTGAAAGGTCTTAACATGTGTTAGAGGATCACCTTTACCATTATAAAGCTCCGACTGTGGGATTTCAACATGCTTAGGGGGGATAACTCAAACAATGTCAAGAGAAAGTGGGCTCGCAACATCAAATGTGGGCACACTAAACTTAGATTGATTCATAGAGGCAATTTGTTGCTGTAAAGAAGAGACAGTTTGTGCAAGATTGTTAATGGTCACTTAAGTCGAAGAGTTCATATTAGACATGTTAGATTGTGATGGAGGTATTATGTTATTGAAAGAAGGTATTGATTGAGAGTAAGGTGGTGGGACACTATGATGGTTAGTCATAGGAGATGATTGGAAACAAGGAACACTACCAGGAGGAATGGAATGGTTGAATGAATTGCCCCTGTGCATCATGTTCATTTGTGGAGATGTAATAGGGAGACTCATTGAAGGAATGAATGAAGAAGTCAGATTGAATGAAGGAAGAGGGTTGATTGAAGAGGAAGGATTGCCCCCCTGACTGGTGATCATAGGTGGAATGTTTTGTATTGAAGTAGTCATTATGTTTGATGTAAAAGTAGGTATACTAGCAATAGAAGTTGTTAAAGGTATAGAATGATTGACTTGAGTAGGAGGTTGTGTATAACCTAAAGTTTTGGCACAACTCTTCATAGGAATCACATTCAAATCCACGATGTGTGCAATACCACACAAAATATCAATTCCATTCTTATCACTTTGAACCATACGTTTTAGACCCTCAATTAATGAAAGAGCTTGACTATCGGGATACTCTTGAGACATCCATTGTTGAAAATAATCAAATTGGTTATCCAATTTCAAAATTTGTTCTACAGAAACCTCATGGAGAGCTTCTTCATCATTAAGAGGATTAGAAGAATTACCCGTGTCCTCGTTAAAAAGGCCATTCAAATTAGGTTCCATCTGCTCGATAGTTAAACCTTGGAAAGACTTAATTCTATGGCTTCGTCTAACGGGAATAGTGTAAGTAGGGCTTATTGTTGTGAAATTCATGCACTAGAGAGGGAGAGAAGATTTTGAATTTAGTGATAGCAAATTTCAATAAAATCAGTCAATCTCCTAGATTTAGGCTATTAAATGCAATCACGACAATCTCCCGAAATTTCAGAAAAAATGTCAAGGACCGTGGCGAACGGAGTGCACACGGTCCTTGCAACTTTTTTCAAAATTTTCAGGGATGAAAGTTATGATGATTTTAAAGCTAATCTGAAAAAATTGAGTGATTTTATGATCTATAGATAATAAGCCAAATTGAAGTTGCAATCTCAAAATTGAACCCTACCAAGATTGTTGAAAAATGCAAGATTTGAATTTTGAAAAAGAGAGGGAAACTGAAATTATGAATTTTATGATTTTAGAAGGAATACTGAAAGCAATGCAAGCTTTGAAATTTAAAAGTTGACTCAATTTCATGCAAAATTCAATTTTGAAAGCAGAAATCAAAGTTGTTGCAATTAAACACTTAATTTCAAAAGTCACAAACTGCAAAAATTTGAATAAAGCACTGAAATTTTGAATGAATGCCAACACACTTTTCAGATTTAGGATAGTAAGAAACACAATTTTGACACAAAATTTCAATTTCAACAATTTTTGAATGATTAGAAGCCTTAATCCAAGAAATCACTAGACCAACTTTGACTTTAATTTTGAAAGTGTTAGAGTTGATGAAATCAGCCAAGATTCTGGATTTTAGCAGAAAAATACAGTAAGATCTAGCTCCCGAAATTTCAGAAAAAATGTCGGGGACAATGGTGCTCAGGGTGCACATGGTCCTCGCAACTTTTTTCAAAATTTTTAGGGATGAAAGATATTATGATTTTGTTGCAGAATCCAAAGTTACAACCGATTTGGAGATGTTTTGATCAGTGAAATTATCAGTCAAAGGTTGAATCAAGAGGGTTTTAAAAATTAGGGTTTTGACACTTAACCACTTAATTTTCAGAATTAAGGCACAAATATGAATTGATAATTTGCAATAGAAGGGTAGATCTGAAACAAGCATTAACAATTAAACATTTCACAAGCTCAATTACTAAAAAGAAAATTTAGGGTTTTTATGCAATTAACCTCTAAAATTTGCAAAAGATCAAACATGGACATGTAATTAAGGAAGCAACTTTTTTCAGATCTAATCATGAATAATCAGAATTAGGATGTTCACGTCGGGTTCACCAAAATGTAAAGTGGAAAATCGAACCCTAGGTGTTCCCCTCACTCCAAGGAGAAAGGAGGTCACTAGGATTGATGGTTTTCACTTAGGAGAGACTTTACATTCAAAAGAGGGGTTGAAACCCACAAGATCCAATCCCACACAATGCAAGATTGGATGCTAAATGAGTTTCAAGGGTTAAGACAACAAGGCTACCCTCTTTTGTAAAGAATGTAGATAGAAGGATTGAACTAGGAGTGCATGTAAAGTAAGAAAGATTCGCTTATAAACAGAGATAGGAATACGGGATGAAGCTGCAGACCTAGAATTAGTAGTAAAATGTTGAGACGATGCTATCTTACAAATTTGAATGAAAGTTGACAGGACGATGGCACCCGACGTGCACACGGTCCTCCGAAAAATCCGCAAAACGAAGGGGGATCTGTTCATCTCTGCACAAGGATTCTAGATCTTCAATTACAGTCGCGTACCTGCAACCTACACATAGAAAAGAGAGGATGATTGGGGGGTTAGGGATTAGGGGTTTGCCTTTAGGTCAAACCCTAGTTTTGGAATTAACCAAGAAATGAGAATGTTGTAAATGTAAATGTTTGTAATGTAATCAAGTACTGATACCTTGTTGTAAGAATGTTTGTATTCTTACATGCGAAGGTGTAATGATGTTGTATGTTGTATGTTGTATGTGATCTCCTCTTCAATGGTTGAATCCTTGTCTTAAATGCAACACTTAGCCTTGAATGGAGACTTAGAATGCTCAATTGCTTGAAGGAATGCTTGAATGCTTGAATGTTTGAATGTTTGAATATCGCTTCCGCCTTTTTTCCATCTACTTAACATCTACCCTTTCTGAGAGGGGAAATGTAGTTTATATACTTGTCAATTAGGGTTAGAAGACTGATTTTTCTGACCTTAGGCCAACCTAGAAACATTGTTTTCCGAATTGTAAACTTAAAGACCCGCTGCCCCATAAGAGACCGGGCCCAAAATAGGGCCAGGGACCAGGGAGCTGGGCGCTATGGTCCTGAGGGACCAGGGCACTGGGCACCATGGTCCTGAAGGACTAGGGTGCTGGGCGCCATGGTCCCACCTCCTGGGACAGTAGGGTGCAAGGAAGGATCAGGCCACAGTGCAGAAATATGTAGTTTTTGATGTCATAAACAGATTTCGGGGTCTGTATTCAGGTTCAGTGTTGCGTCGCCATCGTGAAGACCCAAATGCAGTCAAAATTGCAAGTGTCACAATTTTAGGATGCTACATGTACGTCAAAATATATAAGCACCAAGGGAAGAGTACTTGTAGCCGTTAAAACTAACTTCAAGTACCCACAAATCCTAAATAGTGTATATCAGATTTTGACAAATTTTGTAATTGTCTCTATATGCGACTTAACTACTTATAGCTATTTTTTGACTCTTGGGTAGTAACAAGGGACACTGTAAGATCCATTATGCACAAAAGGGTAAAAAAGTACACATTTCAAAGTGTTGCCCAATGTCTACTTAAAGATGCCTAATAACTGTGCACTTAAAATTATTAATACTTATGAACAAATGAGCACAAGTGGGCCTATTATGAAACAAAAAAGCTAAGAAGTGATTGGCTATTGGTAGATGTGAAATTCATTAATGAACTTTTAGTTATCATGTTTTTGGTTTTTTTAAATTTAATAATTAGAGGTTGAATGAACAATGTGTGAATGATAATTGAAACATGAATAATAACTGGCACTCTTCCCCTAATATACTGACTAAAATTATCATTTTCAAATAACATCATTGTTCTTGTGGTGCTTTCATATTCATTGGTTCGGTGAAAATTCTCTCTGTCATTACTCTTGCAAGTGGATATTCTGCCACTTTTGCTTCCAAAGAGTCTACAATGACACATGAGTATTACAAGCACTAAAGAAAATAGCTAAAAAAGGAAATCAAATGCAAATGGAAATGATCAAAAGTCACTTCTTTATATGGTACATAAAATGGTGACTTTTTCCTTTTAGCAAAGAAACATTTAAATTATATCCCACATTACTATGTAGGAGGTACAATAGATTTCAGAGCACTCCTAGCAATAGCCAATCTAAAACTGAGGAGTATGGTTTCAGGTCTTTTCACAGAAACAAACCATATCTGCATTAAAAATATTGTCCAATAGATAGAAAAGGTGATCAATATTATAATAGAATTGAATATTAGCATCTAAATAGATCATCTTTATGTATTCTTTAAACTAAGAATCACCACAAAAATTCTACACAAAATTTTGATTAAGAAACAAATAGGCTTTGAAGGGATGCAAAACCTTTAACAAAGAACTAATACAAAATGTTGCTTATAGATATAACCATTTTTTTTTAAAAAGAAACCAAAAGTTAGCAAAAGAGCAACAACAAACCAAAAACCACCAAAACAACAACAAAAGAAATCCTAGTTCAAATTTTTAAAGGCCTCAATGGCCTCAACTTTTAGTTGTGTCATGTTGAGTGCTATATGCTTTAGTTCCTTTATTTCTTGATTAGGAGATTTCTTCTTCAAGTTGGCTCTGGTTCTCTTGGAAGGCATGATAGTGTCCTCCTATTTCTTCTCTATGTAATCCACATCAAGTAAAGTCCCTTCCTGATGAAGGATTTCAAGTTTTCCTACCATTGTGTTTATACTTTTAGCTGACTTCTTCACCACCTTGTGACTGTAGGTAAGCAAAGAGATGAGGTTATCATTAACTTTTTAGAATTTGATCTCCAATTATTTCAATCTACATTCATACTCTTTCTTTAGTTTCTCTTCCAAATTTAAGATTTTGATGTCATAATCTTTCTTAAGATCACTCACTATGCTCACTATCTTTTGCATAGAATTAACAATTGATTTCCTCTGTTCCGTGGTCCACTGTTCTGCTCCTTGGTTGTCCTATTTGCTAGTATCTACTTGGAGTTTAATATCAATTTTATTGATTTGATGGAATGCCCAGTTAAACATTCTAAAATTATCCACAACAGAGTCATGGGCGATAGCCAGAACATTATCAGGGTTTTCTCTGTTCAGACTAAGATAAGGAGAATTAGCATTGAGATCATT
The DNA here is from genome assembly GCF_030272615.1 of Cryptomeria japonica. NCBI lineage: Eukaryota > Viridiplantae > Streptophyta > Pinopsida > Cupressales > Cupressaceae > Cryptomeria > Cryptomeria japonica. Next base: position 36,949,769 of record NC_081410.1, on the reverse strand, counting down.
AGGAAAGGGGGTTCTATCATTCTTTTCAAGGATAGTTTCTCACTTGTCTAGAATAGAATTGTGGGAAGGTAGAGACTTAGAGTTTGAAATGGAAATAGGGGACACTCTACTCCTCTTAGCTCTTTGGCCTTTCTTTAGGGAAGTATTTGACTCAGATTCGGTGTCTTCCATCTTGATATTCCACTCATCCTCATCAGAAGAGAGGCTAATAGGTTCATCATCCTCAAATTAATATGAGGGGTTAGGAACTCTAGATGATGGGGAGGGAAGGGTTTTAATATGTTCATGAATAAAAAAAAAAAGACCCCCATGAAGGACATAATTTTTATTGGTCTTCCTATGATCTTTGATGCTAGCATTGATAGAAGAAAATAAAAAGATGGGAAAAGATATCTACACCTTATGCCTAAAGTGGTTTGGCAAAATAAAATGATGCCCAAAAGACCTAGTATATCTTCCATCTATTGTAATATACTTCATAAGAACAAAAAGTACACAACGCCAGATAGTTTTGATTTTACCCATATCATAGTTGCTCTTATCCACTTTTTCCAATTTCTTCCTTTCCTTCTCATTTCTGGAAAATCTTCTGACCATAGCATCCAACATTTTCCTACCTCTATAAAAATTTTCTCCATCCATGGATAGACTGGTGACCTCTATAGTTAACTTTTAATCAATCTCAATCTTCCTACCACCAATTTGAATTTTCCCATCCTTCAGACCCTTAGCAGATGTCTTGGTGATACTGGCATCATCTCCATGCAACATCTCAATGAAAGGGCTAAGACCACCATAGTCCAAATATGCCAAATGGATTTATCCTTTTTGACCTCTTCACAGTTTAGGGGTTCAACCCTTTTCCTCTCTCCTCCCATGATAGTAATGATGGCAGAAATATGCAAAGAAGGGAAACTCTAGAGGAAACTAAAAACTACCTAGAAAGCATGCAAAGCTCTAGGAAATAGAAATAAATCAACACCCTGATTAATAATGGCCCGATCTATCATATCAAAAAATGACATAAGCATTCGTTAAAAAGGGTTGGCTTGTCTAGCCTAGCATAAGTTGCGTGACAATAACGCCTTGGCATCAGTTGAAATACAATCACCAAGACTCCAAACCTTTTCATCATTAATCCTAACACCCACATTGGCAAAGTGATTAACAAGCCCATTAGCTTCACAATAGGCATGGGAAATGTGAGAAAAATAAAAATCAACACAGTTATCATACCCTAAACCAAAAAAAATGCAAGAAACCGATTTCTTTCTAATTCCAGAAGGTTTTAGGTCCCTTTCAAACCTGTTGTAAGGGGTTTCAGGTCCCCTCAAAAGTTATTTTATCTTTAATCAAAAATAATTTGTGATTAAAGTGGGGTCACAATGAAATCAATGCTTAAACCTTTGCAATCTACTTTTTGGATCAGCATTTTTAGTCACTTCTTTGACCCACTCACCCATCCTACAATAGGAATCCTAGGAAAAAATAATGGACATGTAGAAATTTTATCTTCTATAGGAAATATTAAGGTTTAAATATCAAATTCCAATTCTTCTAAAATAAGATATGGGAAAGTTTCATTCTTCCTTGACTCATTAAAATTTTGGCTTTTTCAATAGGATAGGAAGAGAATTTTTCATTTCCCTTTAGCATTATCACTTTTGTTTTTAAATTTAGAGCATTGATGTGATAATTTGTTTAGGTTTAAATGGACACATGAACCATTAATTAGTAATTAAATGATTCAACATTGTGATATTTATATTTGTTTGATGAAGAAATGTCACTTTTATTTTTATTAAAATTGTCAAGTTAATGCTTCAAAAAATTCAAATAACCAGAAGACTATAATGCCCTACCAGGAAACCCCTAAGGGTTTAAGTAAAAAACACTCAAATAGAGTGTAAATATTTTTTTTTTATAGTAATAGTTAAGAGTATTACTGATAAGTTACAACATTAAGATATTTTGGAGTTATCTAAAACTTAGATAACACAGCGGAAGGCTAAACGAACCTAAGGAGTCTCCCAACACGATTACGTAACCTTACACTTAACTCAACTTGTGTCAATAGATCTAATAAGCCGGATATCTTAATTATGAGATAATGCATATGACATGATTATATATATGTTCAATGATTTGACATCTTTTAATTTTTTTTTTTGGAAGCGTTCATTTACTTTGGGTGGTTAGGAGGCCATTGTGAGGTTATTTACTCAATGCACATTAACACCTATTTAATTTAAGAGGCCTCCCTTAAGGTCAAGTGTTCAATATAACGAAGTTCATTCATTTGGTTTTAAGGTAACCACCCACATTTGATATCTTTCTTAAATATTAAAAGAATGGCTAATAAGATGAAATTCGTTCATTAAGGATTAAACTACCATTGATAGAGTGAGGTTCCTTCATTTGAATTCATGCATAACCAACTATTGAGTTGTAGTTCTTTTATGGAGGATAGAATGTAATTAGCCATAGGGTTCATTCATCGAAGTTTTAATAATGCTAATAGATGGACTAAATTCATTAAGGTGAAAATGTATTAGGAGCACATGAGTTCATCCTTTAAATTAAATTACAGATAGCAAGATGATATTCATTATGACTGGATTAAAATATAAGTTCATAGTGACATCCTCCCTTCAGGATTAGAATATAACTATCTTGTTGCATGTCACTCTTTTTAGTCAAATGAGGTTAATATGAAAATATACATTTACTAAGATTGAGATTTAAACAACTATACAAATACTTCCCTTTTTAGTTCAATTTTAGCAATCATAAGAGATTCTTTTATTAGGGTTATGGTTATGGATAAATAGTTGAGTTCACCCAATCATCAACTTAGTTTGGTAAGGATTATTTGTTGAGATTTAAAACATGAATTAACCAAACGAATTCATCCAATATAGTGAAACATAATTAACATGGCGTTACTCATTTACTAAGATAAAAAGCTAGATATTTATATGATGTTCATCCTTTAGATTTCAATCTAGGAATTATAACATTAATTCTAACTTTGTTTTCCATTCACATTCATTCAATTTACATGCTTAATAACAAGTTAATCCAATGATGTAGCCCAACAAGATTCTTTCCACTATTACTACTTTTAATTAACATTATCAAAATACTTTTCCATAATCTTAATTACAATCTTTTATCAGCCTGATTACTATATTTGTCAAGATGAATAATTTTATGCACTTAGATTTAAATTCGTTAAGTTCCCATCGTACACTTTGCAAGATAACAACCATACATGATAACTTAAAGCATGAAACAAAGGATGCTAAAACATTGCATAACACAGATATGATCTCGGAGTTCACCCCAAAAGGGCTACATCTCCGGGTCTGCTCAACTGCAAGACCCCTCTGGCATTTAATATAGTTAAGATTACATAATTTACATGTCTTTTACATCTCTGCCCTATAGGCGACACATCCACTATACAACATCTACCTCGATTGATTATTACATGGTGATCCATTTTAGAAGCGGCCAAATTGAACCATAAGAACAAAAAAAATAAAAAATAAATACCAACTTAGATTTCCTAGTCTGACGGTACCCTAACTAGGGGCTTGACCGATTTATGACCAAACACTAGCATATCAAGTCTTACCATTACATAACCAAATTCTATTATAGAAATTTAAACCTACATAGGCATTATCCGATAGAGGTATTCGTTTACCATATCGTTTTAACCATTAATGTCGATCAAGTTTATGGGTTTGCTAAATTAACTTTTATTTAAAAATTCACATTAATCCACCATTAATACTTAGTCCATGTTAATAATATGTATTAACCCAAGAATGACGTAGTCAATATGAAATTAATAACTTGTATTAAAGTATGGATTCACTAAGTGTTGGTTATCTAAATCCAAATATTATTTAATAATCTGGGATTAAATAATATAAAAGAAACTGAATTTAAAATTAAATAATATAACAGAAATTGAATTTAAATCTCTTAAACTAAATTTAACTTCACTTACTAATTTGATTTTTTTCTTTATTTTTATATATTATATACATTTTATTTTTTTAACAATTTATATAAAATAATAAAAAATAATAATTAAATAAAAAAACTTTTTTTTAATTTTCAAAAAAAAAGAAGAGGGAAGGTACCCACGTGGACACCCATGTGCCCCCCCCCCCCCCCCATGGCAGCCCATGCTACCATTGGTAGCGCTGCTACCAAATGGTAGCAGGCCGCTACCTTTGGTAGCACTGCTACCATTTGGTAGCAGATCGCTACCAACTGGTAGCAGTAGCTACCTGCTGCCTCCCAGCCTGTTAATGATAAAAAAAATTTATTTTATTTTATTTTATTTTATTTTTGTTTCAACATATACAATTTAGTAATAATAAAAATAACAAATCTCCAAATACACATCACACAGTCTTATAGACAGGGATATAAAGCATTTTCCAGCAACCTCTCCATTTTTATATATATTTTTTTTGAAAGAAAATCACATTCCAGCAATCTCCCATTTTGAAAGAAAATCACAGTCCATATATTTTCCAGAATGCTCATAATAAACAACCAATAGGGGAACTATTTTTTTGAAATAAACATGAACAAAACAACCAAAACAAAACGTAAAAACCCCCATTTTCCATTTATCATAGAATGTCAAGATTTTCAAAACAATAGAAGAAATTGTTGAATAACCCTCCCATTAAGCAAATCTTTGGCACAAGGAAGCTCTCTTCTCACACAAAGACCCAACAAAACTAATCTTTAACAATTTTTTTTCTACAAAGAAACTTACTCATGGGCAAACAATGGAAAATCTGAAAACCAAAATTGCAAGAACAACATACAAGCCTCTTTTTTTTTCTTTTTTTTGTTTAAAAAAAAAAACAACTTAAACAAATCGATAAAAGAGATTCCTACCTCAATAAGCTTTCCTGGAAGGATTTTGATGATGAGCCCCCAAATCTGCTGCTCTCAAACTCCATCTTTGTCCAAAATCCCCAATCTCCCCTCCAAAAACCATTTTTTTTTTTTTCCAAAAAGATGACCCAAGGAAGGAACCCCCCCAAAAACATTTCCAAAAACTAGGTTAAAATGAGAAACCCTATTTTTGACCTAATTTTCAATTTCAAATTTAGGCATTTATTTTTAAAATAAAAGAAAATGAAAAATGGAAATCATTCCTTTCTATTATTCAATACATCTTATTCGCTTTTCCTATTTAAAATTAAAATGCTTCTATTTCTTATTTAATTCTAATTTTAATTTCTCCATATTACTTTAGCCAACATTTATATTTCAAACTACTAACAAGGGTTAGGTATTTAAATTAATTTAAATTTCCAAAAATCAATCCTGTATACTATATTAACTTTACAAGTAAAGAAAATAATAATTTCTTTTAAATAATAAAATTTACCCTTTCTATCCCAAAATGCGAAAATGATAAATTCATTTCTATTTCCCAAATGACTTTAAATCCTTCCTTTCTAAAACGCATATCTCATTAAATTCGTTATTATTAAAATTAACTATTAAACTAACTCGCTATAACATAATAAAGTGACCTTTTTAATAAATGACTAATCTCATGAAAGAAATCTATTTATTTTAATTCCTTAACTTTTAATGCATAAATGTACACATTATTTCAATTTAAATGCTTTAAGCTTGCTACAATTATAATTAAAGCGATCTTTTTAAATTAACAATTAATCATATAAAAGAACTACCTATTTTAAATTTCTAAATTACTAATGCCTACATCTACTCATTAAATTGAATTAAATACTTAGGGTAACAAACTCCACTTACCTCGTGCAAGGCACGCAAGCCAAGGAAGTCCACCAAATCACATGACACGCAACCCAATGAAAAGAAAGCCCCACGAATCCACACATGCTGCTCACTTGACCATGGCTATGGCAAGATGAGAGTTTTATGACTGCCAAATCTGAATTCTAAGGATGAAGGAGGTATACTCAACTCTACAAATCCCAAAGGAGATGAACCTCGCCCTAGGCGGTGTTGTACTTGCAATCTCCTACACCCATGAATTCATGCAAGCATACATATACATATACATATTCAATGAGGGCGTTAGCTCGAGATTTATCACAAGAGTTAGGAAACAATTACATTTATACAAGAATCAATGTAAGAGCACAATAATAAGTATGCACAATTATTTATATTATCTAAACTACACATTGCATCACGGTTAACCTACCATTCAAGAATGCCACATGGGAAGTCAATCAAGGTCAAATGGGTTTTACAAGTCCGACTAGGGTAGGGGCATTACAAAGACAACTGAGGGGGGTGAATTAGTTGTCACAGATTACCAGAACTATTAGTAATTTGAACTTTAATACCGAAACCAAAACATTAATACTGGAATAGCAGTTAACCCAATTAAGCATAAACAATAATCATAGAATAAATACCATCCACATGACACCAAGATTTGTATGTGGAAAACCCAGTAAAGGGAAAAACCATGGTGGGAAGCCTACGCATAGTCAGGTAATACTTCTACAGTAAGTATGTGAATTACAATTGAGGGGACTGCACTTGCAGGAAGGCCAACAACTTAGAGCACACTTCTCATCACAAAATGAGCCTCACTGACTACATAGAAATCCAAACTACAATCCGAAGAAGTGTTGAACTGTGAAAGATAGCATCTACTATTCCTGACTATAGTTCTGGTTAAGCTCAATACTAGAGGACTAAATCCTTTTACATAAACCCAATTCGATCTCCAATGATTGACCAACTCCTCTGCCTAAATGATATTACATTATTCACACATTACATTCCTCGAACATGACCTCTAACCATAACCATGATGATTTACAATGAGATCTTATATCTATATATACAAACCCTCAACCATAAAAAATTAGGTCGGCCACCAGATAATAAACCAATTACATAATTACAAACAATGTTAGCCTTACACCAAACAAATAATATCAACACATAAGACATCCCAAAAATATATTGAGAGGTCCAATCCACATGTTACATTAAAGATGGTCCATAACTTAGATCAATCGGGACCCAATATATGTCCATACACTACAACAATGATCTCCATCTACCAAGTCTCAAAAATGATCACCAACAACATCATGAAACTCCACCAGAAGCTGCACCAACACCACTTGTGCAATTCATCAAATATCTCCATCAAAAGCTCTATCAGTGAAACCCTTGCTAGAACCATAAACTAAGCTTCTAAACATACATGATAGCATCCAATCACTAGACCAAAACCAATTGACCAAATATGAGCATGAGTAAAATGAACAAGCCAATTCCATCACCAAACTTTACCAGAGCCTTCTCGACCATGCCGGATCCAAATCAACTAGAAATCACTCAACCTACTGGGACCAGAAGGGTGTCAGTAAAGCATCCAAACATCTAGTGTTGGTATCAATGACAAAACATCAATGCAACACATAATCAATTCCACTAAATGACCAACAATCTCCCCCTTTGGCATTGATGGCAACACTAGATGTGAAAAACATCTAAGTACCAAGAAATGCCAAACAAGTCTCCCTCGATGGAAGACAACAACAATCTCCCACATACAACTCTGAATATCAATATTTCTCCTCTTTACTTTTCTTATTCATATCTCTCCCTCTATGACATTTTATTTTTCTTTCTTTTTCTTTTTCACATTAATATCTCTCCCCCTTTGACATCAATGCCAGAAATCTGACAAAAATATCAAAGCAAAAACATAAACCACTAAATCACAAAGCTGACTACTCTCCCTGAGTAGTAGCATCCCACATCAGTTCTAGAATGAATAGTATCTCTAATAATGCATGTCAAACTGATTCCAAACCACATCAATCAAGTATCTACCGGAGGGGAAAAATATGCCAATTTGTCTCTCAGATACTCAAATTATTCCTTGGGTAAAGGTTTAGTGAAAATATCTGCAATCTGCTCTTTAGTGTTTAGATAAACCAGTTTAACTTCATTTACTTCCACCTTTTCCTTTAAAAAGTAATACTTGATAGATATGTGCTTTGGTTTAGAATGAAATGTTGGTATTGTTGGCATTTGACATTATAACAGACAATGGGAGATTGTTAGCATTTCAATAAGGATATTGAGAAGGTTGTTGATGATTATGGATATAACTGATTAAGGATGTTTACTATCTTGATATTATTATTTTGTCATTGATGTCAAGATATTGATTTTCTAATTTAGTATGATGTTGCCATATCTTGAGAAAAATGATTTGAAGAGTATAAAGATGTCGGTAAAAGACACAGTAAGAATATGATGAATAAGGGGATGAATAAGGTATTCAATGGGCAACTATTACCGAGTCAGACAATGATGAGATCATGATGTTTAGATTGTTTTAAACATCATACATATGTTGTAAAATTGTAAGGTTAATACTATACTATGTTACCGAGCAAAGAACCTAGTCAGTAAACCCTAAGGAACCTAGTCGGTAAACCCTAAGGTTATCACTATCAGTTAATGAAGGCAGAATGTCTACCGAGTGAAGTTTAGTATTCACCGAGTTATTATCGAGTTGTAACTGAGCTGTAACAAGATACATTAAATGGTTACATGTGTTATTTAATAAAGGAAGTTGATGAGCTGGAACTAATTAAATGATTGGTATGCCATGCATGAAGTTTGTTAATGAATCTATGGCAAAGGAAAATCAGCATGAAGATGTACAGCTTAGATTGAACCGCAATACCCTAGCACAAGTTCCAAGAAATGTATGCAAGTTCCAAGGTAGGGTAAAAAATTTTTAGATCAAAGGATACATTCAACTTGGTCAAAGTTTGAAGATTTGATGGCTATGATTGATCATGGGAAATGTGATGAAGGAGATTAAGCGATTGGCGAATTGTTTATAAATAGGGAACTATTGATAAACAATGTATGCAGGCAAATGTATGCACAGGGATGCTACATAGTGATTATCGAGCACAGAAGCTTGAAGACCTGTTTGAATAACAGAGTATAGAATCTTAGCAGATGGACAAGATTAGTTCTATGTCTAGATTGTATTGAGAAAATAAGAATCTGCTTTAGCATTTTAGATGTGAAGTTGTACATAGATTTTTATTACTGTTAGTTTGTGAAAGTGACAAAAAATCTCTTAACCAAGTGGACTTAATAGTCTTATTTGTAAAACCCTCTAGCAAGGTGATATTTTGATTGAGTGTTTGTAATCCTTTAACAAGGTCACTTCTAACAAGGTGAAGATCCTAAAAGATCAGGGAAATCCCTTAACCAGGTCACATCTAGCAATGTGTTTGTAATCTTTAACAGGATTTTCTTTTAACCGAGCATGCTCTAGAAGAGTATATTTCATAGTGGGTCCGAAATCTCACAGTGGTTTTTTCCTATTTGGGTTTCCACGTTAAATCTGGTGTTATGAGGTTTATGATGTTTATATGCTTTTGAGTTTGCATGTTTAGCAGTTTTGATTATATTACTAAAGTATATGTTACCGAGGTTGAATCTGATGTTTTTATGGAAGATTAAGTTTGTATGATTCACCCCCCCCTCTCATCTTGTTGGCTATTGGATCTGTACTTACATTAAGTATCAGAACTATCAGGTATTTTGATGGTGTTTTGATTATCATTGATGGACACACACTTACTTGATGTATGAGTTATGCTCAACCAGTAGTTGTTCCAACTAGTATTGTATGTCATTGAATGTGTAGTCTTTAGACTATCAGTATTTTGCAGAAGATGCTTTACCAGTCATAGATTGATTGAAGACCCCAAGCAGTATGAAGACCCCAAGGAGTACGAGGGTCTAAAGTGAATGAAGGACTTGAGTGGTAGTCAATTTTTTATCAAAACACTACGATCTTCCAATCTTCATTTTTGACAACTGGTAATCGATATATTGTATTAACTGATACATATCTGTGATGAGTTACCAATTGGTATTATTGTAATGTGTGATGACTTATCATCCACCGACACTTTGGCGTTGTTTTTTTACCATTTTACCAAATGTGTCTAGATGCACTGTACCTAGGAACTTGTAGTCTAATCTTATTGGACCAACATGAAATCAGATTCCTTTATAAGGACATCATGTCTAGGTTTTGTATGTTATACAAAAAAGGGAAGGTTATTATGTGCGATCATTCAAGAGAAGGTTAGGTCTATGTGAAGAGATAGAGTGTGCAGATATAGAAAATTGCAGTAATACTGAAATGCATTAACAAGGAGATGTCAAGGATCTAATTAAGCATGTTGTGCTATTATCTAGATCATTCACTTGTTGATTACTCACATCTTCGACAAGTCTAAAGCCCTTAACCGGGTAGGCTTAGTAAAGCCTTTGTAAATCCTCTAACAAGGTGGTTCACAACTGTGGATCTTAAATCCTCTAATGAGTAGTCGTTAATAGGACTTATCTCCTAATAGAGATCTAGATTCCTAACAGGATCTGTTCTGGTGAAGAACATTGTATGACCTTAACTAGTTTGGTTACTATTCTGCAGATAGTCACTTGTGAGTTTATGCTCACCGTGGTTTTTCCCATTTGGGTTTCCACATCAAATATCTTGTGTTATGGTGATTGTGCTCTTGTGGGTGAATTCTTTGTTTGCTATTTAGTTTGCATTTATCTTAATTGGTCTATTAGTGAATCTGTTGCACTATTTATCTGCTAAACTATTTAAGAGTTTGCTTACAGTATTTTTTGGCATACTAATTCACCTGCCCCTCTTAGTATTCATCAATTGGTATCAGAGCCAACCTTTCTATAAGTCTAACCACTTGGAAGGAGATATGGGGGAATACAGTGTGAGAGAAATTACTCATCATCTCACTCAGACTGAGAGAGCCTATGATGAACTCAAAGTCAAGTATAAAGCCTCTTTGGCCAAGAGAAGAGAGCATGTTGAGAAACTAATGGAACTTACTGAAAATAGCTCTTCTGATGAAGAAGACATGGATTCCCTAGTTGAAGAAGTTGAAAAATTGAATGAATCTAAATCCAACTTGAGAAGGGAGTTGGAAGGATTGACTATTAGAATGTGTCAGGAGCTTGAGAATAGAAGGAAAGCTATAGATCTGGTAAAAGACAAAGATCATAAGATCTCCAAGCTGAAGCAAGAAATCAATACCCTTACCATTTATCTCCAGGAGAGTAAAGTGGAAAAAGAAGAAATGCAAGGTGAACTAAACATGTCTATTTTTGAGAATGCAACCTTGATGGAATCAAATGCTACTATTTCCAAGGAACTTACTAAGTCAAAGGAGATACTTGCCAAATTCAATCAGAGTACTGCTAAGCTAGAGAAAAAGCTAGAATCGGCAAAGCCAGCAAAGGATACCACTAGACTTGGTTTCTCTAGGTATGAGGAAGGTGAGACCTCTGGAACAAAAGCTAGAGCTTCAAAGAAGCAACCGACATCCAAGGGTAAAGGTAAGCAAAAGTTTAAACCTGTTTGCTTTAATTGTCTCAAAGAGGGACATACTACCAATGTGTGTAGAAGCAAGGCCTACAAAAATTTTCCTTATTTTGAAAACAATGTGCCTAGATCCAATAGATTCAATTGAAACTATTATGCATGCAACAAGTTTGGGCATAGAGCATTTGAATGTAGGTTAGTTTTGCAACACTACCCGAGATATCCTCCAAAGACTCAAGGAGTTATCTCAAAACTTTCTGTGAACCAGAATCCCAACCCGTACAATACCTATGACCATCGATCAGTCGGTTATAAAGAGGCAACTAGTTGGAGAGCAATGTGTTTGATTTGTCATGGTAGTGGTCACACTGCTGCAACATGTAGAAGGAAGAATGGAAGTATGAATGACGGACCATGGAGAACACCTAGAATGGTATGCTATCATTGCAACAAACCGGGACACATTCCCAGAACTTGCAGACTGAGAAAGAACCTATCAGGTGATATACCAATCACTCCAGAAGGGAATATTGATGTTGAAACTGTTCAAATGGAAATGAATAAAACTTGGAAAAAGAAAACAAAAGAAGAGTCATAGGATGAACCTGTTTCTGCACCTAGTGTGGAAGTTTATGAACCGGCAAACTGAGCTTTAGGAAAGCTTAGGGGGAACATATCGGTGAAATATTTTGAACCTTGGGTTTATATCAGTAAATAACTTTATCAGTATATGTTACTTGTTAATCGGTAGAAGATCTAAAGTGGTAAAAGGCAAAATTAGGGTTTGTACCTTAGCGGTGATGCATTTATTATGGTAGGTGAGAGTTTGTTTAAAAGGGATTTTTGTCATCATTTTTACTTATCTATTTTTGAAAGAATAATTTTCAAGAGTAGAGCAACCATAGCGATTTATTTAGCATTTAAAGAAATCTTGTACAAAATCTTGCAATCATTTTCAAGCAATCAGTGAAGAACACTAAGCGGTGAACTAGCGACCGAAGTGGTGTATTGTGTGTGATATTAGCAAAACCTAAATTTCAGATTGTGAAGGTATTTTTCAAAATTCATTCTTATCATTTGGTTATGGATTCTACATCACACTCTAGTTCTAGTGCACCTGTAGATACACCTAAGTTTCTTCAGATCAAAATGACATACGATTCCCTATCTCAAATTCCCGCTGGAGTTATTGTCGAGGGAGATATTTCAGGGTATATAGACTATAAGTTGGAAGACCTAGGATCTCTAGTAATTCACTCCCAACTAAGTTTGTTATGTGGAGATGACAATAAGATTAAACTAGAGTATAACATCCTTGAGAAGATGAAATTGCACAATGTGGTATACTTTCTGAAAGAATTATCAGAAGAACATATTCCCATTATCCTCAGTAGAGTGCATGGTGACAAGGTGTACCTCGAGCAGATCCATGACATCACACTGGAAGCAATTCATGTCGTCATCGGATTCTGCAATGTTAGAGAAGTACCATGGTGCAAGAGCACAAGCCTAAATTTCATAATTTATTGATTGAAAACTTGATTTTTTTGATAGCAAGGTGTTGGGAAGGATCAAAGAATCCTTTGTTTATGTTTCGTTTTGTAATAAGGTCCTAATTGTCCATTTTGTAAGGCCTAGTGGCCTAGGGTGCATTATAAACCCTATGGTCAACTATGGTCAAAGGGACTTAGGATGAGTAGATTTAGGGATTCAAGGTTGTTTTGGTCTATTTATATCCATTTCAATGTGTTTGGGTCCCTAGGTTGATGATAAAATTAGTTTGAATGGAAAAATGCCAAAATTGTCAAAATTTGTCAAAAATTGACAAAGTTGTCAATTTGTAAAGCAACTTTTTAAAAAGTTGTTGTAATTGGTTGCCCAATGTTCATAACCATTTAAAATCAGTTTGAAAATGTTGGGACAACTATAAAATACCTCAACAAACTTGTGTGAGGGTTGTTGTGGTCGAAATTTGTAAAACTTGATATTTGAAACCAAATATTGATAACTTTGCACAATGTCCCATTGTGGGGTTATGGGGATGGAAATAGGTGAGATGGGATGTTGAATTTATTCTCTTAAAGGTGTGAGGCTTAGTTGGATTGAATACTTAAAAAAGAGGGTTTGTTGCTTGGTGGAGCAAGTGAGTAACTTGGAACATTTTCAAGTTGTTTGAACCATACCTCTACATCAAATTGGTATCAGAGCCCAGCAAAAGATCTGGGCTAGGAAAGTTGTTTATGTTGTGTTTGGTTGCAGGTGTTGGAACTACCTAAATATAGAGGAATAGGTTGAGGAGAGAACTTGTTTGTGGTTTCCAAAAGACTAGGGAGAGAGGAAAAAGAGACTCCTAGGTGAGGCAAAGGAAGTGTGAGTTTGTGTGGATGCTCAAGGAACACCTTGAGTTGCAGCCATTGGATACTCCATGGATGTGAGTAACTGAGATGATGATTACCATTTTTAAGTTCATAGCAGAAGCATGAGGATAATGAGAGAATTATGAAAGGAAGAGGCAGAGATAAAGATGAAGACAAAGACAAAGTTTCAGTCCAAGATACAAAATTTTCTTGTAGGTTGTTTCCAAGGGACTTGGAAAGATTTCAAGGTCGGTAGTATGGTGCAGGAGCACCTAGTTTCAAGAGGTTCCATAAGGTCAAGAGTGATGTCATGAGTAGTTTTAATCATTTTTGAGCTTATAAGGTCTATTTGAGTCATAGTAAATCATAATGTAAGGCTATGTAAGCCATTTTTCATAAATTGTCCAAAAGGTCCTCATGAGGTTGAAATGTTCCAAAATGTGTTAAAAGACCCAAATAAGGGTAATAAAGATGTAAAATGCATAAATGAGGAGTTCCAAATTGTTTAAAGGGTATTTATGATAGTTACCAATGATGGGAATCACTATTTAAATGATGTAATGTTGATCCAAACCGAAGAGAAAGAAGGAGTACATTTTGTTTGAAATTGGGAATTCAAAAACCTTTATTTTGAAGTCCTAAAATAGTTATCTTCTCTATTTCTAGGCCTTGTACAGCCATTTAAGGTCTGGAAATGGTGTATAATTACTATGAAAAGTTAGGTCAATGAGTTAACCTTCTTTTGGCTTTAGTTTGGTATTTTTTTATGAAGGAATGAATGAGTTATGTTAGTTTTTGTAAAACCAGTTTGTACACCCTCATTTACAGAGGTGTGTGCAAGGGTTTGATCATATTCCAACTTTTAACAATGGGAAAAATCTAAATCTTAGTTATTTTGAGAGTAGATTAAAGGGTATTTTAGATGGATTTTATTTCATATCAAATAAATTTGTATTTTGGGAGATATTTGATGCCCTAAGCAGACTGTACATGCACATTTCTTCTTTTTTCTATAATAGTCAAAATGGTCTCGGTTCAGAGACCATAACTCATAACTCCACTATTGGATTGTTCTCAAATTTAGATATAGTTTTAGAATCCTATTTTTCTACAACCTCACTAAAGCGATCTTCCAAATATGCTTGGGTTTGAAAGTTATTAATAACTGCGTACGGGTATATCAAACTATCATTAACTGGGACAACATGATGCATTGTTTGGGTCTTGAATAATGTTTAAAGGGTTATAAATTATATGAAAGGTTTGATATTGGATTGGTTGGTTGATAATAATCTTGTTAGATGCCTCAAACATATCAAGGTTGTAGATTAATGATTATTTTGGGTCATTGAGCAGCCTAGGATTAGGACTCCATGGTTGATTTTGGGGTTCTTGGTTGGGTTTTCATGATGCTTTGCAAGATAGGCTCAGCAAGATGGCACATTTCTTGCCATGTAAGAGTAAAAATGATGCAACCTATGTAGCAAATTTTTATTTCAAAGAGATTGTAAGGATACATGGACTTCCTCTAACAATTGTGTCTGATAGGGATGTGAAATTCATTGGCCATTTTTGGAGAACCTTATGGAAGAGGTTGGGAACAAACTTGGACTTTAGTTCAGCCTACCATCCACAAACAGATGGGTAAACTAAAGTTGTGAATATGTCCTTGGGAAACCTATTGAGATGCTTAACAAAACAATATGGAGAGAAGTGGGATGTTGTACTTCCACAAGCTGAATTTGCATTCAATGATTCTGTGAATAGGAGTACAGGAAGGAGTCCATTTCAAATTGTGTATGGGCAGAATCCAAGAGGCATCTTGGAGTTGAGAGACCTTCCATATGATGGGCAAACAAGTGATCATGGTGAACAATTTGCTGATAGCATGAAGGAAGTGTATGATCAAGTAAGGTTAGCCCTCCAAAAGAGTTCACAAAAGTACAAGGAACTTGCTAATAAGAAGAGGAGGGATGTGCAATTTCAAATTGGTGATATGGTGTGGGTGTACCTGAGGAAAGAAAGATTACTAGAGGGGAAGCATACAAAGTTACTCATGAAGAAAGTGGGTCCTTGCAAGGTTTTGAAGAAACATGGGTTGAATGCCAATGAGATATCTCTTCCCTCTAACCTTGGTATTTCTCCTATCTTTAATGTATGTGATCTAACACCCTATAAAGAGCATGTTTCTATAGGTACAAACTTCCATGTGGAGGAGATTCAAGAGGACATTGCTGATATACCTCCTCATGCACCAAAGAATCCTGAAAAGATCATTGATGAAAGGGTCATTAAGAAGACTAGAAATAAAGAATACAAAAAATAAATTGTGAAATGGGAAGGACAACCTATTGAAGAGGCAGTATGGATGGATGAGGCAGAAATTCTGAAGCATGACACTTCATTGGACCAACTTATCTCATGTGGAAATGAGATCAACTCACCCTGGGAGTATGGTGCAGGGCACAAGCCTAAATTTCATAATTTATTGATTGAAAACTTAATGTTTTTGATAAAAAGGTGTTGGGAGGGATCAAAGAATCCTTTGTTTATGTTTTGTTTTGTAATAAGGTCCTAATTGTCCATTTTGTAAGGCCTAGTGGCCTAGGGTGCATTATAAACCCTATGGTCAACTATGGTCAAAGGGACTTAGGATGAGTAGATTTAGGGAGTCAAGGTTGTTTTGGTCTATTTATATCCATTTCAATGTGTTTAGGTCCCTAGGTTGATGATAAAATTAGTTTGAATGGCAAAATGCCAAAATTGTCAAAAATTGTCAAAAATTGGCAAAGTCGTCAATTTGTAAAGCAACTTTTTAAAAAGTTGCTGTAATTGGTTGCCCAATGTTCATAACAATTTAAAATCAGTTTGACCATGTTGGGAAAACTATAAAATTCCTCAACAAACTCATGTGAGGGTTGTTGTGGTCGAAATTTGTAAAACTTGATATTTCAAACCAAATATTGATAACTTTGCATAATGTGCCATTGTGGGGTTATGGGGATGGAAATAGGTGAGATGGGATGTTGAATTTATGCTCTTAAAGGTGTGAGGCTTGGTTGGAGTGAATCCTTAAAAAAGAGGGTTTGTTGCTTGGTGGAGCACATGAGTAACTTGGAACATTTTCAAGTTGTTTAAACCATACCTCTACATCATACCAGTTCTACGGAAGGTCACCAAAGCTAAAATGGCAGAGCTCACCGCTTCTGTGAGTGACCAATGGGAAATGACCATCAACACCATTATAGATGATCTGGTGAAATATTGTTGCATGGTGACTGGTTATAAGATATTTTATGCCAGCATAATGAATTTTGTCCCTACTGCTACTGTAAATGCTGCTTACAGGATGATTAAGGAAGATACTGAATATGACCTATGTACCTATTTATGGAAGAAATTGTTGGAGAATCTAAAGTCCATCAAACAGGACAAACCACTGAGGTTCAATTTTGGCTAACTTCTAGTCGGTCTATTCTTTTATTTTCAAGGTTATTTCCCTAGAGTAGGTGATGTTCAATGGTCTACTGACCTACTGTTTTCCAGACAGATTAAGGAGAGTCTACAAGCAGTGGGAACTGCATATCTTGAGGTTCTAAATAAGTATTTTGATGAATTCAAACTAAAGATGAACTAGAGAATGAGGATATCTGGTGATTTAGTGAAGAAGTATGAAGATGACATCTACTTCACAATAAGGACAAATCACTGCATAATGGAAGTGGTGGAACCTAGAAAGGAAGTAGTTGACCGTATGGGGTATGAAGTGGTGAATGACATATTGATCAGGTATGCCTCTACCCTACTTGCCTCACCACTAGATGCAAAGAAGAAAAGAACTGGTACCTACTTGGAGAGGGTCACACCGATTGAGGAACCAAAGCAAAAAAAGAGCAAAGCAGTGCCATCGATATCAGCACTGGCTACATCTGTCAGTACAAAAGTGACCAAGCGGTCACTAGCCAAAAAGAAACCTAAGATTATTCTGGCAAAAGTATTCGAGAGGAAGTGAAAATCTAGGACTCACTCACTGGAGTCAAAAGACACTGAACCAGAGATTGAAATAGAGAAGTCAAGGCAATCAAGCAAAAAGTCAAAGTCTTTTGGTAATATACTAGCAACTTCTACACTGGTAAATATAGATATTACTTCTTATAAACCAATGACACATTCTTAGAGGACAATAAAGAATATTAGGAGGAAAGTGCTTGATGACTTACAGGAATATTTTGATGACTTTAATGATAGTGAGAAAGAGGATGTAGAAAAGGAGGTCATTAAATATTTATGTATTAATGATCGGTCACCTTCTGAGATTTAATCTTTTACTCCAAATTATTTGTATGATTCTTTCGATAATAAATGGCACATTGCCATTGAAAGAGAACAAGAGATCAGGGAGAAAAATTTTGCACAGTACTTTCCTAATGCTTCAAATTCTGAGTTATTTGAAATTATTGATAAGTACAAATGCATTTTCTTTATGAGAAGAAGGCAACTCAGGTTATTGGAAGGTAAATCCTTTGAAGTAGAAAAAGATATACATATACAGGTTAAAGTTGTTGTCGAAATGCACCAAGCATCTGAAGTCACTAGGCAGGCTGATCAAGAACTTAACCTATCCTTAGTCAAACTGGTTGAAGTATTTGATAGTCAAGGTGAAAGGGTGACAAAACAAAATGACCCTATTGATATTGATGAATTAGATAATGAGGATGTCACTCTAGACAAAGAAAAAGTTGAGAAAGAGAAATAGGACAAAGAGAAAGTGGAGAAAGAACAAGAAGAAAAAGCAAGGAAAGAAGAAGCAAAGAGGAAACAAGAAGAGAAGAGGAAAGAAGAATATAAGAGAAAAGAAGAAGAAAAGAGGAAGGAAGAAGAAAGGAAGAAGGATGAAGAGAAGAAAAAGTAGGAAGAGGATAAGAAGAAGAAAGAAGTGGAGAAGAAACAAGAAGAGGAGAAAAAGAAAGAGTCAAAGAAGAAGAAAGAAGAAGAAAAGAAAAGAGTGGAAGAGGAGAAAGAAGCAGTGAAGAGAAAACAAGAAGAGATCAAGGCCAAGAAGGAGGGCAGACTCCTAAGGAAACTGATGATCAAACCAAGCAAGTTGATTCCACCAATCCTATTGATCTAACTCTTGCATGTCTAACTCAATCAACAAATGAGTCTGAGCTACTATGAAGAATTAAACTTTCACAGGAGAGATTGGAAGAATTGCAGAAGAAGAAAGAATAAGATGTCATACAAATTGTTGTTGACACCCTTTCCAGTCTAATTCCCGGTACTAACCTCCCCAGTACCAACTCCTCTCTATCCAAGCTCAAAATTCTTTGTACTATAGTGGAGGACCAGGTACAATGCTTGAAGAATGTTGCTCAAGCAACTGCAAGAAAGAACCATGAAAAGGCACTGAATATTGCCTTAGTCAAGCAAATGAATGAAATCATGACACAACTAATGAAGCAGAAGGATGATATCAGTGTTGCTATGGGTGAGGGTAAATTATTTTTGAGTAAAATCTACCAAACCCATCTCTTTTGTGAAGATGTTCTCAAATGGAAAGCTCAACTCCAATTGGAGTTACAGGAATACATCTACAACTTCAAGATGCCCTATGATTTATTCATTGTCTATGGACAAATTGTTCATCATTTTCAGCATCAGACTGCCAAGATGGATTTAGAAATCAGCAACCAGACTTAAGATTTGCAGGAGCTTCAACTGCTCCTATTGCCAAAATTGCAAGTTCTTCGGAGATGTTTTCTCAACTTGGAAGCTATCATGGTAACTCAAGAGATGAGTACCATGGATGCAATGGAAGAACTAGCATTCCAGATAAAGTTTGAAAGTGAGATTGCTACCTTGCTACTTGAGTCATGGACATTGGACATGAAGACTTTTGTGCAGAACTTTAAATCTATTTTTGAGAAATTTCATTTCTTATTGTCATGAACATCTACTCTATTTTATTTTATAAAACGGATACTTTGCATTACTTTATCATTGTTGGCAAAGGGGGAGTAGTGTACATTAAAATTTTGGTGAATGTTACCATTTTATGCACTTGTAATTTTTGCAAAGGGAGGAGAATATATGCTTAGGGGGAGTAATTTTGATTATGGCATCATTTTTTTTTGTAAAGCACTTAGATGTCAAAATTTTCCTAAGTGCTACCATCAATGCCAAAGGGGGAGATTGTTGGTATTTTGATGGTGTTTTGATTGTCATTGATGGACACACACTTACTTGATGTATAAGTTATGCTCAACTAGTAGTTGTTCCAACCAGTATTGTATGTCATTGAATGTGTAGTCTTTAGACTATCGATATTTTGCAGAAGATGGTTTATCGGTCACAGATTGACTGAAGACCCCAAGGAGTATGAGGATCTCAAGCAGAACAAAGGACCTAAGTGATAGTCAATTTTTGATCAGAACACTACGATCTTCCAGTCTTCATTTTTTACAATCGGTAATCAGTGTATTGTATTTGTTGGTATTTTTGATGATTACGTTGTGATTGTCATTGATGGACACACACTTGCATTGAGATCACTTTTGTATGTATAAGTTAAAGCTCAACCGGTACTTGTTCCAACTGGTATGATGCATTATAGTCCTTAGACTATTGGTGTTTTGCAGAAAGTGATTACCGATTTGAAGCGGTATGTTGACCCCAAGCGGTTCAAGGATCTCAATCGATACGAAGAATCAAAGTAACAGAACACATATTTCCCAGTCTTCATTTTGTCAAATCGGCAACTAGTATTTTGCTTTTTGTATGAACTGACATTTTGTGATGAGTTACCATCCACTGATTGTTTGACAGTGTCGACACTTCAACGGTGCTTTTTGTGTCATGTTATAGAATATGTCTAGATGCATTTAAACCTAGGAAATTGTATTGTAATCCTATTGGACCGACATGAAATCAGATTCCTTTATAAGGACATCATGTCTATGGTTTTAGGTTGTTACTAGGGTTTAAGGTGGTTGATGAGTTAGAGAGAGT
Source organism: Cryptomeria japonica (assembly GCF_030272615.1). NCBI lineage: Eukaryota > Viridiplantae > Streptophyta > Pinopsida > Cupressales > Cupressaceae > Cryptomeria > Cryptomeria japonica. The sequence continues at coordinate 36,928,946 of NC_081410.1, read as the reverse complement.
ATGAGTGTGTAGAAGACTGAAGTAATGCCGAAATTCATTAGGAATGATCTATCAAGGATCTAACCAAGCAATCTATGCTATTAGCTAGATCAATCACTTGTTGATTAATCACATCTTCGACAAGTCTAAAGTGCTTAATTGGGTAGGCCCAAAAAGCCTTTTGTAAATCCTCTAACAAGGTGGTTCACATCTGTGGATCTAAAATCCTCTAGCAAGGTAGTCTTTAATTAGACTTATCTCCTAACAAAGGTTGATATTCCTAATAGGATCTGTTCTGGTAAAGAACATTGTATGACCTTAACCGGTCTAATTCCTATTCTACAGATAGTTACTTGTGAGTTCAATCTCGTCGTGGTTTTTCTCATTTGGGTTTCCACATCAAAATATCTTGTGCTATGGTGTTTGTGCTTCTGTGGGTGAATGCATTATTTGCTATTTGGTTTGCATGTGTGCTAACCAGTTTGTCCGCTAAACTATTTGACCAGTTTACTGTTAGTCTAGCAAAGTGTTTAAGTACAAATATTTTTGGCATACTAATTCACCCCCCCCTCTTAGTATTCATCAATTGGTATCAGAGCCTACCTTTCTATAAGTTTAACCACTTGGAAAGAGATATGGGGGAATACACATTGAGGGAAATTACTCATCAGCTCACTCAGTCTAAGCAAGCCTATGATGATCTTATGGTCAAATATAAGGCATCTCAAGCAAAGAGGAGAGAACATGCTGAAAAGTTGATGGAGCTATTTGAAAATAGTTCTTCTGATGAAGTAGACATGGAAGCCTTGATTCAAGAAGTAGAAAAGTTGAATGAATACAATTCCAACCTAAGAAAACAATTCAAAGGACTAACTATTCGAATGTGTCAAGAGCTTGAGAACCAGAGGAAAGCTGAAGATCTAGTCAAAGACAAAGATCATGAAAACTCCAAGCTGAAGCAAGAGATCAGTGCCCTAACTGCTCAAATCCATGTGAGCAAAGTGGAAAAGGAAGACATGCAAGGAGAACTAAACATTTGATAGTTCTAATACTTAATGTAAAGTACAGATGCCAATAGCTAACAAGATGAGAGGGGGGTGGTGAATCATACAAACTTAAACTTCCATAAAAATAATAGATTCAACCTCAGTAACTTATACTTCAGCAATATAACCAAAACTACCAAACATGCAAACTCATAAACACATAAACATAGTAACACTCATAACACCATATTTAATGTGGAAACCCAAATAGGTAAAAACCATTGTGGGATTTTGGACCCACTAAGAAATATACTCTTATAGAGTATGCTTAGTTAAAAGCAAATCCTGTTAAATATTACAAACACATTGCTAGATGTGACCCGGTTAAGGGATTTCCTTCAGATCTGTTAGGATCTTCACTTTGTTAGAAGTGACCTTGTCAAAGGATTTCAAACACTCATTTAGAATGTTACCTTGCTAGAGGGTTTACATATAAGACTATTAAGTCCACTCAGTTAAGAGATTTTCTGTCACTTACAAAATAACAGTAATAAAAATCTATCTGCAACTTCACATCTAAAATGCTAAAGAAGATTCTTATTTGCTCACAACAATCTAGTCATAGGACTTATCTTGTCCCTCTACTGGGCTCTCTACTCTATTATTCAAATAGGTCTTCAAGCTTCTGTGCTCAGTAATCACTATGTAGCATCCCTATGCATACACTTTCCCGCATTCATTGTTTATCAACAATTCCTTATTTATAAACAATTGCTAACCACTCAATCTCCTTGATCACATTTCCCATGATCAATCTTCGTCATTAGATCTTCAAACTTGACCAGGTTCAATGTATCCTTTGATCTAAAAACATTTTACCTTGCCTCAGGACTTGCAGTCCTTTCTTGGAACTTGCACAAGGTTATTGTGGTTCAATCTGCGTTGTAGATCTTCCTGCCGATTTTCCTTTACCATAGATCCTTAACAAACTTCATGCACGACATACCAATCATTTATACATTTCTAGCTAATCATTGTCGTTCATTAAATAATGCTTTTATCCATCCCATGTGCACTATCATAACTCGGTTGCAACTTAGTAGATACTAAACTTTACTTGGTAGACATTTTGCATTCATTAACTTATATCGATAACCTTAGGGTTTACCGACTAGGTTCCTTGCTCGATAACATAGTATAGTATTAACCTTACAATCAACAACATATGTAGGACATCAAAACAATCTAAACATCATGATCTCATCATTGTCTAACTCAGTAATAGTTGCCCATTGAATAACTTATTTCTCCCCTTATTCATCACATTCTTTCTGTGTTTTTTACTGACATCTTAATTCTCTTCTAATCAATCTTCTCAAGATATGGCAACATCATACTGAATTAGATAATCAATTCCTTGACATCAATGATAAAATAATGTTATAAAGATAGTTATCATCCTTCTTCAGTTATATCAATAATCTTCAACAACCTTCTCAATATCCTTACTAACTATCAACAATCTCCTGATATTGAAATGCCAACAATCTCCCCCTTTGGCATTGATGGCAAAACCAATAATTAAATTGTAATACCAACAAGATATTCCAATTGATTTAGAGTTTGATTGTTGTTAGACTTCTCATGTTATCCTTGATCTGTTAAAATCTTCTAAAGTCTTCTCCCTTTTCATTAGGTTTCTGATCTGTTGACTTGCATTTAGTCTTCTCCATTTCTTTTGCAATCTTCTCCCCATGTCATTAATCTTCTATTATTTCCATCATTTAGGGCTTTCATTCAGTCAACTATTTAGCCTTTCAACCATTTAGCCTTTCAACCATTTAGTCTTCTCAACCATTTAGTCTTCTCCCCCTTTGACAACAATGCCAAAAAGTAAAAGAACTAAATCATGATTTCTTCCTCTGTGAAGTGATTTGCCTTGCTGTGTAACATCTCAGTCTTGGTCAAAGTAACTTGTCTCTATTCAAAATTTCCTTGCACACCTTTAGAAAAACCTTCTAAAGTGCATAAATCAGCATCAATCCACACATAATATTTTGTAGATTCATCTAATTGATGCTTTCACTGAACTCAGTTAGTGAGTAGAAGATAGGGGTGGGACCCCTAACTTGCTTCTGAGATACTCAAAAGTGTCCCTTGGCAATGGCTTTGTGAAGATATCTACTAATTGCTCCTTTGAACTGATATATTCCAGCACAACTTTCTTCTCTTGAACTTCTTCTCTAAGATAATGATACTTTATAGATATGTGCTTCATCTTAGACTGCATCATTGGATTCTTTGAAATGTTAATGGCACTAGTATTATCACAGAATATAGTTACTATCTCAGTAACTTTCTCATTTATACCTTCCAATAGTTGTTTGATCCATGCTATATTGGTACAGTTCAATGTTGTAGCAACATATTCAGCTTCTACTATTGACTGAGAAATACATCCTTGTTTCTTGCTAAGCCAACTTACTAGTATTTCTCCTAAAAAGAAAGCTCCACCACTTGTGCTTTTCCTGTCATCAATGTTGCCTACCCAATTAGCATCAGTATAAACTTTTAAATCAAAATTATTCCTCTTTTCATATACTAAGCCATAGTCTTCAGTACCACTCAGGTATCTGAAAATTCTCTTGATTGCTATCATATGTGTCTCCTTGGGATCTGCAAAGAATCTTGCTACAATACCTACTACATGTGCTATATTTGGTCTACTATGCACAACATATTGCAATTTTCCAATCATAGATCGGTAAATTCTCTCATCAACAGATGCAGATTCATCATTCTTTGATAATTTATAGTTAGTAGTCATAGGAGTACTTACTTGTTTAGAATCCTCCATTCCAAATTTCTTCAATATTTCCTTTATGTACTTGGATTGAGTAATGAAAATCTCATCTTTCATTTGCAATATCTGTAAACCTATAAAATACTTTATCTCTCCGATTAGTGACATCTCAAATTCTTTGCAAATTTCATTTCCAAAATTCTTGCATAAGGAGTCATTACCACAAAATATAATGTCATCAACAAATATGGCTGAGATCAGTATTCCATTGTCCTCATCTTTCTTCATGTACATGTTGCTATTTTCACTTGTTCTTATAAAACCAATCTTGATCAAATAAGAGTGCAATCTTTCATACCATGCTCTAGGTGCTTGTTTCAGACCATGTAAAGCTTTGTTCAGTTTGCATACCTGATCTTTACTCCTGTCTTCAAGAAATCCTTCAAGTTGTTCTATATAAACTTCTTCTTCTAGTATACCATTCAAAAATGCAAATTTAACATCCATTTGATATACCTTGAAATTTTTGAAAGCTGCATATGCCAACAATTTTCTTACTCCCTCAAGTCTAGCCACAGGTGTAAAAGTCTCACCATAATCTATTCTTTCTTCTTGAGCATAACCTTTGCAAACTAGTCTTGCTTTGTTGTGAATGACTTCACCTTTCTCATTTAGCTTGTTTCTGAAAATCCACTTGGTACTGATTACATTTTTGTCCTTAGGTCTTGGGATCAGTGTCCATGTGTCATTCTCCTTGATTTGATCAATCTCTTCTATCATAGCATTTACCCAATCTTCACTGTCAAATGCCTCTTTCATTATTCTCGGTTCAAATTCAGATATTAGACATGTGTTATGTCTCAGTTTGTTCCTTGTCATCACTGGATCATCCTTATCTCCTATAATCTGACTTCATGCATGATGTCTTCTGACATAATTGGCTAATATAGGCTCGGTAGGTTCTGTATGATCTTCTTCATCACTCGGTAACTAGACATTATCTTCATTTTCTTCAGCAGCTTTCCTAGTAGGACTTCTCGGTTGAACATAAATAAATTCTTCATAGTCTTCTAGTTCTTTGGAATTTCCTTCATCATTTCTTTTTGCAAATTCATCAATTTTCACATTTGCACTTTCCACTATTTTGTTAGATGATTTGATCAGGCATTTAAATGCTTTACTTCTAGGAGAATAACCAAGAAATGTTCCTTCTTCACTTTTATGATCAATTTTTCCATTTCTGTCATCTTTGTGAACATAGCATCTACTTCCAAAGATTTTAAAATAACTTACATTAGGTTTCTTGTTATACCAGATCTCATAAGGTGTCTTCATAGTTCCTTTCTTCAATTGAACTCGGTTCAGGGTGTAAACTGCAATGCTGATTGGTTCTCTCTAAAGTGTTTGAGGTACCCTCTTTTCTATCATTAGGGTTCTAGCACAATCCACAATTGATCTATTTCTTCTCTCAGCTATGCCATTTTGCTGAGGTGTTCTCGGTGCAGATACTTGCCTCTTTATACCATGATCATTGCAGAATAAGTTAAATTCATCATAAGTGAATTCTCCTCCTCTATCAGATCTAAGACATTTTCTTGTTTCATTTTCAACTCTTGCCTTGTACCATTTAAACATTTGAAAAGCTTTTGATTTCTATTTTAAAAACATGACTGACATCATTCTTGAGTAATCATCCATGAATAATATGAAATATTTATCACCATAATAACTTTGAACTTTCATAGGACCACAAAGATCAGTATGAACTAGATCTAAAATTCCTTTAGAAGTGTAGGAATTACTTATGAAGCTTGATCTTGTCATCTTACCCATCTGGCATCCTCGACACATAGCATTCTTAGGTTTTTCAAGACTCGGTAGACCTTTTACTCGGTGCTTCTTACTTATTTTGATCAGATTATCAAAATTTACATAACAAAACCTTTTATGTCATAACCAGGTATCATCTATCTTTGCATAAAGATACTTGTTCCGAGTTGAGTCAATATGAAATGTATTACCTTTTTTTTGTGTCCCAATAGTAGCTAACTTCCCATGCTTGTCATGAACTTTGACTATTCCTTTCTGAAATTCTATTTGGTATCCTATATTGTTTAGTTGTGCTACACTCAAAAAATTGTATTTCAATCCTTCAACCCAATATACATCATCACATTTAGCATTGTCAAGAAGTGTTATAGATCCTTTACCTTTCACCAAACATGGTGCATGATTACCAAATCTTACATAGCCTCCATCATAGTCCTCTAATTTAACAAACTTGTGTTTATCACCTATCATATGATGTGAGCATCCACTATCTATGATCCAAGAATCATTATTATTTATGTGAGATATTAGGGATTTTTCTTCATACCTTTCTTCATCAGATCCATCTTTAATAGCCACATAAACAACTTCCTTAGTATTGGTTTCATCAGATTCAACATCATTGGATTCCTCATCTGCTACTAGACATGTCTTTCTATCTCTCCTTTTGAAGTCCTAGTGTCCTCTATATTGGTTATCTTTTTGCCTATTATCTTGGTATTCTCTCTTTTCACTTGATTCTTTGTCAGGGCAGTTAGAAGCCATATGTCCTATCTTATCACAATAGAAACATTTTAAATGTACCTTTCCTTTATACCTACCTTTTCCTCTCGGTAACCTTCTGGCTAATAATGCTTCAAATTCTTCTTGCTTCTTGATTTCCTCATACAGTTTGTGCACTTTTTCCATGTTCTTGCGAAATATTTCACTTGCTCCACTGTGATCTCCTTTAGACTACTTACTCATTCTATCATTGTAATCATCAGATTCACCAATATGAAAAGAACTGAATGCATATTCTACTTTATTTACTGAAGACCCACTGTTATCAAAATTACTTAACTCAAATGCATGTAGTTTACCAATGGTAGCATCGAAAGAAATTGGCATGCTAAGTACAGATCTCAATTCATTGATTGTAGAGACTCGAATAGCATAGGTTGGTAGAAGGGTTCTCAGCAACTTACTTGTTATATCCTTTTCTTCAATAGTTCCACGCACTCCTTTAATATGATTGACAATCTCCTTTAGTCTTGTACTATATTGGGTTATGTTCTCACCATTCATTTTCATGGATTCAAGTTGTCCTCTTAGACTATCTACTTTTTCTCTTTGAACATGTTCATCACCTCCATACATAGATATGAGCTTAGTCCACATTACTTTTGCATCATTACAACCTTCTAGATCATTAAACTCTGAGTCAGTCAATGATGATGTAATTTCAATCATAGCTTGAATATGTTCTTGCTTTGCCTTTATCTCTTCCAAGGTCATAGGGTTGGTGCTCGGTACAATGTAATCATTCTCCAAATAATATGTTGCATATTCTTCAATTCTTGATAAATGCAGCTTCATCCTTTTCTACCATGTGGAGAAACTTGGCTTGTTCAGCTTTGGGGCATCCCTTTTATACATTTTCGGATCTTTGCCTCTATTACTTTTAAACTTTTCTTTCAGAGTCCAAAGCTCTCATACCAATTGATAGTTCTGATACTTAATGTAAAGTACATATGCCAATAGCTAACAAGATGAGAGGGGGGGTGAATCATACAAACTTAAACTTCCATAAAAATAATAGATTCAACCTCGGTAAATTATACTTCAGCAATATAACCAAAACTGCCAAACGTGCAAACTCATAAACACATAAACATAGTAGCACTCATAACACTAGATCTAATGTGGAAACCCAAATAGGGAAAAACCACTATGGGATTTTAGACCCACTAAGAAATATACTCTTCTAGAGTATGCTCAATTAAAAGCAAATCTTGTTAAAAATTACAAACACATTGCTAGATGTGACCCGGTTAAGGGATTTCCCTCAGATCTCTTAGGATCTTCACTTTGTTAGAAGTGAACTTGTCAAAGGATTTCAAACATTCATTTAGAATGTTACCTTGCTAGAGGGTTTACATATAAGACTATTAAGTCCACTCGGTTAAGAGATTTTCTGTCACTTACAAAATAACTATTGGCATTATGTGAACCGGCATGAGCCTAATGTGAATCGACATAAAGACATAATGATATTATATGTTGTTATTGATGTCAATATGGGACATAGTGTGAACTAGCACATGTGATAAGTGAAGAAAGAGGAACCGGCATATGTGTGAACTGGTATATGCCAAAGTGAAGCGGCATATTTACTCAAGGTGAATCGGCATGTAGTTATGGGAACCGACACATGGAAGCACTGTATGACTATTGGTTGGTAGGCAACTTCCACTTTGGGGATTCTAGTTGGAGTACCTCAAGTTTGTGTGACTCAATCGGTGATCTTTGTGTGATAAGTTAGCAGTATGATGGAGGATAGATCATGTTGCCACGTAAGCTCTGTGTGCGTGAAGGATCTTGCATGAAGATGACTATTCCTATGTACCTCAAGAATGTGCAAAGTCGGTCAAACGATGATAACGCGTGATGGGTTATCAGCTGCCATGAAAATGGTGGATAATGGATGATGGAGAATGTCTTGAGATCGATTAAAGACTGGTACATTTAATGTAGTATGATACAATGGTCAAGATCGAACCATTTGAATTGCTCAACCTAATAGGTTTAGGGTTTAAGGTTTTTGCTACTGACCTATATGTTTCTTATAAGGTCAATGTTGGGTTTCTGTCTAAGGGTGTTGGCAAAAGTTGTGAGTGTGTATCCAAGAAAAGTGATACGTGATTCTTGCTAGACCAAAGGAGAGAAGAGATACCTGCAAAGTGAATGTGAAAAAGAAAAAGAGGAGCCTAAATGGATCTACATTAGCATTGAGTGTTGTTAACAGATCATTGTAATACCTGTTGACCTCTAACCACTTCAACAGTTGTAAAATCCCCTAACAGGGTAGCCTTAACTAGCTTGATTCAAAATCCCTTAAATCGGGTGGTTTTAACCGGTTTGTCTCAAATCCCTTAGCTAGGTAACTCGAGGCTAATGAGTTCTAAGAAGCTAGAGAAGCTTAGGAGATCCTTTTAGCTATTGAGTTCTTAAAATCCTCTAACAAGGTGACCCTACCGGGTTTAACCCTTAACTGTGTGATCCTTAATAGGATCGGTTCCTACCAAAACCTATTGTAATGTCCTTAACCAGACAAGGCTCCTAATAGAGCGGACTTCTAAAGAGTTCAAAAAGCAGCTTGTGGGTATTCATCCCCACCGTGGTTTTTTCCAGTTGGGTTTCCACATGAAAAATATGTGTGTCATGTGTAATGCTCTTGTCTTGTGATGCTCTATTTTATCTGTTAAGCACATGAAGGTTCTATGTTTTATGCCTGTCTATAAAACACATTGAATTCACTGTTGTGAAGATCTGATGGTTAAGTTTACTAGTTTGTGGATGAGAATATAATGATAATGTGGTATTGAGCTAAGAGAAAAACTTATTGAGTGACCAGTTCATGACTGATTGAGCTATACTAGATGTTACTAGTTGCACTTTGTTTTACCGATATCCCTATTTATCAGTCATTAGGTGTATTTGCTATCAAACTGATTTTTGACTGTATTTGTGTTGGTACTGATTCACCCCCCCTCTCAGTACTGGTTTTGTACTAGTGGTTCATCATTGAATTATCAATTGGTATTAGAGCACTCCAGGTCCTTTGTGTTGTAAGCTTAACCGCTTGAGGAAAAGATCCTAGCCAAATGATGAAGAGGGAAGGTCCAAAGTTCAACAAGGAAAACTTTGGTATATGGAAAGATAGGATGAAGATATTCATGAAAATCATGGGTGTTCAACACTGGAGTTATGTTGAAAATGTATATGTTGTTCCTACCGGTACAGTCACTAATGACCAAAAGAGAGAGATACAAGAAAATGGGCAATTCATGGAAGCCCTCATCAGTAGTCTATCTGACATTGAGTTTATTGATGTTCAGGACAAGGGAAACCCCAAAGAAGTATGGGATGCTCTTGAAAATATTTATGATGGTGATGAGCATGTAAAATAGGCTAAGGAAGAGAGCTTGAGAGGAAAGTTTGAAGACATGCCGATGCTTGAAGGAGAGACCATTCAGCAGTATGGAATAAGAATCAAAATAGTTGTTGGAGAAATAAAGAGTGCAGGTGGCAAAATAGAAGATTCCACTATGGCAAGTAAAGTCCTGAGATCCCTGTTGCTGGTCTATGCAATAAGGGTTGCTGCTATTCAGGAGCTGAGATCAATAGACAAGTCTAAGGTATCCTTGGAGTCCATCATAGCCAAGTTGACAGCCTATGAGCTGAATAGTTTTGATGGTAGTGTTCAAAAGTTAGAATCAACTTTTAAAGCTTCTTCTATACCATCCAGAAAAGGAAAAGAGGCTAGCACTAGTGGGGAACCTAGTCAGAACAGAAAAATGAAGGATGAAGAGTTTCTGATGGAATTTGAAGCTCTTCTAGCCAGGAGATTTCCAAAAGGGACTGGTAAATACAAAGGTAAGCTTCCTTTGAAATTTTTCTCCTATAACTGGATATGACATATTGCTATGAACTGTCTTAATAGTGACAACAAGGATAAACCGGAAAGGTTCAAGAAATTCAAAGGAGGAAACCAGAGAAATTGTTTTGTGGCAGTTGATGAAGGTGTCACAGATGAGGAATCAGAAGATGAAGAGAATGAAGACATTGTGTTTGTTTCTATAAAGGAAGATGTGGTAGACAAGAAGGCTCTTGTCTCCCGGTTTGATGATTCCAATGAGTGGATCATTGACAGTGGCTATTCTCACCATATGACTGGTGACTAGAGCAAGTTTCTATCCTTAGAGGAGTATGATGTTGGTGTGGTTCACTTTGGCAATGATGCACCATCCATGGTCAAAGGTAGAGGGTCCATCTCTTTGAATGGAAAGAGTAGTGCTAACAATGTGTACTGGGTTGATGGTCTCAGACACAACCTTCTAAGTGTTGCCCAGCTAAATTACAGTGGTCTCACTCTGCAATTCAAGAATGGAGTTTGCAGAATCAAAGGTGAAGATGGTAAATTGGTAGCCACCGGCATGCAGTCTAAAGGTAACCTATTTCATCTAAAGGCAAATATAAGTACATGTCTTATGGCTAAGCTTGATGATAGCTGGATATGGCATAGGAGATTCTGCCATGTGAACTTTGATAACATTGTAAAGGCTAGTAAGATCAAGGCAGTTAGAGGGTTACTGGTGCTGAGCAAACCGGATAATACCTTGTGTAGAGAATGTCAATTTGGGAAAATGTCTTCCTCAGCCTTTAAAGGTAAATATTTCACTGCTGACAATTTTCTTGATCTTGTGCATACTGATTTATGTGGTCCTATGAAAACTAGAAATGTGCAGGGTGATAGGTACTTCATGATTCTCATTGATGACTGCTCAAGAATGATGTGGGTCACATTCTTGAAAGACAAGTCTGAAGCTTTTGGGAAATTCAAAGCTTTTAGAGCATTAGTGGAGAAGGAAAGCAGTAAGAGGATCAAATGTCTCAAAATTGATCAAGGAGGGGAATTCACTTCCAGTGAATTCAGCAAGTATTGTGAAGAGTTTGGCATCAAGAGACAGCTGTATGCCCCTCGGACTCCACAGTAGAATGGCCTAGTAGAGAGGAATAACTAAACTATGGTTGAAGCAGCTAGAACTATGTTGATCCAAGGAAAGGTTGCTCACACCTTTTGGAGAGAAGCGGTGAGCACTGTAGTTTACACTATGAACTAGGTACTCATCAAAAAGGGCAAGGAAAAAACTCCTTATGAGTATTGGACCGGTAAGAAACCTATGGTAAACTACTTTAAGGTATTTGGTAGCAAATGTTACATCAAGAGGAGTGAAAATCAGGGCAAATTTGAAGCTAAATGTGATGAAGGAATATTTCTAGGATATTCCACCAAGAGTAAAGCTTTCAAGTGCTACAACAATAGGACTCAGAGAATTATGGAAAGAATCAATGTATGAGCTTATGAATCCTCTGAGAAGACTGAGAAAACTGATAGTGAGCAAGTTGTAAATGAACCAGTTGCAACCTTTTGGGAACCGGTTGTCAGTCAACCTAGTAACAGTAACAATGTTCCTGAACTGGTGAATGCTAATACTGATGAAGATGAGGATGAAGAAAAAAAGCAAGAAGAACCAGTTAAGACCATTCCTCGATATGTCAAGTTGAATCATGATCCCAAGTAGATCATAGGTGATAAGGATGCAAGAATCCTTACTAGAAGAAAGATCAGAGAAAACTCATGTATGATCTCTAAATTTGAGCCTAAGTCATTCAAAGAGGCTCATAAAGATGAAGATTGGATCAAGGCAATGGAAGAAGAACTTGACTAGATAGAGAAAAATGGTACATGGTCCTTGGTACCCATACCAGAGCATAAAAATGTCAACAGCACCAAATGGGTTTTCAGAAATAAGTTGAATGAGGATGGCACAGTGATTAGGAATAAAGCCAGATTGGTATGCAAAGGATATGCTCAAGAAGAAGGTGAAGACTATGGGGAAACCTTTGCTCCTGTAGCCAGATTGGAAGGAGTTCATATGATACTTGCATATGCAACTTTGAAGAGGTTCAAGATATATCAAATGGTGTACTTGAAGAGGAGGTGTATATTGAGCAACTAGATGGGTTTGCCCTATCTGAAGACAGTGACCTGGAATGCAGGCTACATAAAGAATTATATGGTCTAAAGCAAGCACCTAGGGCATGTTATGAGCGCCTACATTCCCATCTTGTGAAGATTGGATTTGAGAGAACAAGTGAAGATAGCAATATCTACTTGAAATCTGAAGAAGATTAGATTCTAATCTATGAAGTTTTTGTTCATGACATTATCTTTGGAGGAGATGACAAGATGAGTCATGAGTTTGCTAATGAGATGAAGAAAGAGTTTAAGATGTCACTCATAGGGGAGATTAAGTTCTTCATTGGACTACAGATCCAGCAGATGAAAGATGGAATCATCATTACTTAGTCCAAATATGTCAAAGAAGTGTTGAAGACTTTTGGCATGGAAGATTGCAAACTGGTTGGTACACCGATGGTGACCATTTGCAAATTGACAAAGGTGGATGATTCCACACTGATTGATGAGAAGGAATACTGATCAATGATTGGTAAGTTGCATTATGTAGTGCATAGTAGACTGGATATTGCACATGCAGTTGGCATCACTACAAGGTTCCAAAAGAGTCCAAGAGAATCTCACTTGAGTGCAGTCAACTGGATTCTTAGGTATCTGAAGGGAACAGTTGACTATGGATTGTGGTACCCATATAGTAATAATTTCAATCTTAAAGTATTCACAGATGCTGATTAGGTCGGTAATGTGGATGACCGGAAGAGCACAACTCGTGGTGCATTCTTTCTCGGTGGTAGACTAGTCTCATGGATGAGTAAAAAGTAGAGTTGCATCTCTTAGTCTACAATGGAAGTAGAGTATGTTGTAGCTTTTATGAACTACACTCAGACAATCTGGATGAAGCATGTACTAGAAGGGTTCAAGATCCCTGTATCTGAACTGGTAAGTATATTCTGTGATAACACAAGTTCTATCAATATATCGAAGAATCCGGTTTTACATTCTAGAACCAAGCATTTTGAGCTTAAGTATCATTTCTTGAGGGAAAAGGTTCAGAATAAAAAGATTGCACTGGAGCATGTGTCTAGTAAGGAGCAGTTAGCAAACATATTCACCAAGCCTCTCCCAAAGACAACATTTGTGCATTTGAGAGGTGAATTAGGGGTCTTGCCCCTTCAAGTGGTGAACTAAAAGTGATTATTTCACACCAGTCAGGTATTGAAAGACAAATCTTTGGTTGATTGGTGTGTTTTATGGATGCTACTCCTCAGGGGGAGTAGCATGATGGAACAGTGATGATTGTACCTCCACTTTGGCAGTGTTGTTAAAGGGGGAGAAGGAGTGAAGTGAAAAGCTATCTATAGCAAATGGGGAGAAGATGGGAAGCAGAGAAGATATCTTTTGTATATTGCCATCAATTCCAAAGTGGGAGATTGTTGGTGTTATGTGAATCGGCATGAGCCTGATGTGAACCGGCATAAAGACATAATGATATTGTATGTTGTCAATGATGTCAATATGGGACATAGTGTGAACTGATACATGTGATAAGTGAAGAAAGAGGAACTGGCATATGTGTGAACCGGTATATGCCAAAGTGAAGTGGCATATTTGCTCAAGGTGAACTAGCATGTAGTTATGGGAACTGACACATGCAAGCACTATATGACTATCGGTTGGTAGGCAGCTTCCACTTTAGGGTTTCCGGTTAGAGTACCTCAAGTCTATTTGACTCAATCAGTGATCTTTGTGTGCTAAGTTAGCAGTATGATGGAGGATAGATCGTGTTGCCAATTAAGCTTTGTGTGTGTGAAGGATCTTGCACGAAGATGACTATTCCTATCTACCTTGGGAATATGCAAAGTCTATCAAATGGTGATAATGCGTGATGGGTTATCAGCCACCATGAAAATGGTGGATAATGGATGATGGAGAATGTCTTGAGATCGATTCAAGACTGGTGCATTTAATGCAGTATGATTCAATGGTTAGGATAGAACCATTTGAATTGCTCAACCTAACAGGTTTAGGGTTTAGGGTTTTTGCTACCGACCTATATGTTTCCTATAAGGGCGATGTTGGGTTTCTATCTAAGGGTGTTGGCAAAATTTGTGAGTGTGTATCCAAGGAAAGTGATATGTGATTCTTGCTAGACCAAAGGAGAGAAGAGATACCTGCAAAGTGAACGTGCAAAAGGAAAAGAGGAGCCTAAATGGATCTACATTTGCATTGAGTGTTGTTAATAGATCATTGTAATACCTGTTGATCTCTAACCACTTCAATAGTTATAAAATCCCCTAACAAGGTAGCCTTAACTGGCTTGATTCAAAATCCCTTAAATTGGGTGGTCTTAACCGGCTTGTCTCAAATCCCTTAACTGGGTAACTCGAGGATAATGAGTTCTAAGAATCTAGAGAAGCTTAGGAGATCCTTTTAGCTATTGAGTTCTTAAAATCATCTAACAAGGTGACCCTACCAGGTTTTATACTTAACTGGGTATCCCTTAACCGAGTGATCCTTAACAGGATCAGTTCCTACCAGAACCTATTGTAATGTCCTTAACCGGACAAGGCTCCTAACAAAGAAAACTTCTAAAGAGTTCAAAAAGCAGCTTGTGGGTATTCATCCCCACCATGGTTTTTCCTATTTGGGTTTCCACGTGAAAAATATGTGTGTCATGTGTAATGCTCTTGTCTTGTGATGCTCTGTTTTATCTGTTAAGCACATGAAGGTTCTATGTTTTATGCTTGTCTATAAAACACATTGAACTCACTATTGTGAAGATCTGATGGTTAAGTTTACTAGTTTGTGGATGAGAATATAATGATAATGTGGTATTGAGCTAAGAGAAAAGCTTATTGAGTGACCGGTTCATGACTGATTGAGCTATACTAGATGTTACCGGTTGCACTCTATTTTACCGGTATCCCTATTTATTAGTCATTTGGGGTATTTGTTGTCAAACTAGTTTTTGACTGTATTTGTGTTGGTACTAATTCACCCCCCCCGCTCTCAGTACCGGTTTGGTACTAATGGTTCATCATTGAGTTATCAATAATAGTAATAAAAATCTATCTGCAACTTCACATCTAAAATGCTAAAGTAGATTCTTATTTGCTCAGAATAATCTAGTCATAGGACTTATCGTGTCCTTGTGTTGGGCTCTCTACTTTGTTATTCAAACAGGTCTTCAAGCTTCTGTGCTCGGTAATCACTATGTAGCATCCCTGTGCATACACTTGCCCACATTCATTGTTTATCAACAATTCCTTATTTATAAACAATTGCTAACCGCTCAATCTCCTTGATCACGTTTCCCATGATCAATCTTCACCATCAGATCTTCAAACTTGACCAAGTTCAATGTATCCTTTGATCGGAAAACATTTTACCTTGCCTCGGGACTTGCAGTCCTTTCTTGGAACTTGTACAAGGTTATTGTGGTTCAATCTACGCTATAGATCTTCCTACCAATTTTCCTTTACCATAGATCCTTAACAAACTTCATGCACGACATACCAATAATTTATACATTTCTAGCTAATCATTGTCCTTCATTAAATAATGCTTTTATCCATCCCATGTGCACTATCATAACTTGGTTGCAACTCAGTAGATACTAAACTTTACTTGGTAGACATTCCACCTTCATTAACCGATATCGATAACCTTAGGGTTTATCGACTAGGTTCCTTGCTCGGTGACATAGTATAATATTAACCTTACAATCAACAACATATGTAGGACATTAAAACAATCTAAACATCATGATCTCATCATTGTCTAACTCGGTAATAGTTGCCCATTGAATAACTAATTTCTCCCCTTATTCATCACATTCTCTCTGTGTCTTTTACCGGCATCTTAATTCTCTTCTAATCAATCTTCTCAAGATATGGCAACATCATACTAAATCAGATAATCAATTCCTTGACATCAATGACAAAATAATGTTATAAAGATAGTTATCATCCTTCTTCAGTTATATCAATAATCTTCAACAACATTCTCAATATCCTTACTGACTATCAACAATCTCCTGATATTGAAATGTCAAAAATCTTTCTTACTATAATGCCAGCAACATTGCCATCTTTGAAAATGAAAACCTGATGGAAACAAATGCTGCTATTTCCAAAGAACTCTCTAAGTCAAAGGAAATACTTGCTAAGTTCAACAAGAGTACTGTCAAGCTAGAGCAAAAGCTTGAATCTGCCAAACCTATCAAGAATACTGGTGGACTTGGTTATTCCGGTCATGAGGAAGGTGAGACCTCTAGTACAAATGTTGGAGCATCAAAGAAACAATCGGCATCAAAGGATAAAGGTAAGCAAAAGTTTAAACCTATTTTCTTTAACTGTCTTAAAGAAGGGCATACTGCCAATGTGTGTAGGAGTAAGGCTTACAATAATTTTCCTTATTTTCTAAATGATAAGCCTAGATCCTATAAATTCAGTGGTAACTGTTATGCATGCAACAAGTCTGGGCATAGAGCATCTGAATGCAAGTCTGTTATGAACAACACTGGAAGATATCCTTAGAGGACTCAAGGAGTTGGTCCTGAGCCTTTTATGAACTGAAATCACAACCGGTTTAATGCCTTCAATCATCAGTCAAGAAGTGGTGGCTATCAAGCGAAAATCGGATGGAGAGAAAATTGTTTGATCTATCATAATCATGGTCACACTGCTGCAACATGCAGGAGGAAGAATGGCAACATGAATAATGGACCTTGGAGAGCACCTGGAATGGTTTGCTATCATTGCAACAAACCGGGTCACATTGCAGATTCTGCAAATCAAGAAAGAACATATTGAATGACATACCAATCACTCCAGAAGGAAAGATTGATATTGACACTGTTCAAGCGGATATGAACAAAACCTGGAAGAAGAAACCAGTGGTGTTGCAAGAAGAACCAGTTTCTGCACCTAGTGTGGAAATGACGGAACTGGCAAACTAAGCATCAAAAAAGCTTAGGGGGAGAAAATGGTGAAATGTTTCGAATCCCTAGTAAAAGACCTTAACCGATATGCAATACCTATCATTTGGTGGAAGACCAGAAATGGCAAAAGGCAAATTACGGTTTACACCCTAATGGTGGAGCATTAATTATGGTTGGTGAGGAATATGCTTAAAAGGAATTTTCAAATCATTTCTCAGTATCATTTTTCAAGCGAAGAAGGTTCTCAAGTGCAGAGCAACAAAAAAGTGATTTGTGCTGCAATTCAGAGAAATTTAGAAACCTTGAAGGAAATTCATAAGCAAATTAAAAACGGTCAAGAGAAGAACGCAAAGCAGTGATTCTGCAATCAACGAAGTGTGAGGTGAAGTAGAATCTAAATGCTGTAAATTCTTGATTTCCAAAAGGTATTTCTTGAGTTTTATGTTTTTATCATGGCTTCCATATCTCATACTAGCTCTAGTGCATCTGTCGATTCAGTAAGCTTCATTCAACGCAAGTCAAAATACAATGCCTTGTCACACATTCCTGCTAGAGTAATAGTGGAAGAAGGAATATCTGATTATATAGACTATAAAATTGAAGACCTATGGTATCTAGAAATCCACTCGCAGCTAGGTCTATTATGTGGAAAAGATAAAAGATCAAACTGGAGTATAGCATTTTGGAGAAGAAGAAACTTCACAATACGGTTTACTTCCTAGAGGATTTCATAGATGACCACATTATAATCATTCTGAGCAGAGTTCATGGTGACAAGATGTACCTGGAGAGAACACATTATATCACACCACGTTGTTCATGCCATCACTAGTTTCTGCAACGTTGGTGAAGTGCCAGCCTTGAGGAAGATCATCAAGACTGAAATGACCAAGCTCACCAGTTCAGTGAGTGACTCATGAGGAATGAATTTTAATTCCATCAAGGATGACCTCATGAAATATGCGTGCATGGTGATTGGATACTGGAAATTCTCTACCAATAGAATTAGCTTTGTATCTGCTATAGCAGTAAATACTGCTTATCGAATGATCAAGGAAGATGCATCATTTGACCTCTGCACTGGTATGCAAAGGCAATTCCTGTTGAATCTTAAATCAATCAAACAAGATAATGCATTAAAATTCAAGTTTGGACAACTACTAGTAGGACTATTTTTCTACTTCCAAGGTTACTTCCCTGGAGTGGGAGATATTAAGTAGTCTACGGACCAACTAGTTACCAAGCAGATCAAAGAAAGCCTGCAAGTAGTTGGAACCGGCTACCTGAAGTTTTGAACAAGTACTTTGATGAGTTCAGAAGCAAGATGAGTCTGAGGATGAGGATATCCAGTGACATTGTCAAGAAATATGAAGAGGATATCTACTTTATCATCAATGTGGATGAATGCATAATGGAGGTTGTTGAGCCCAGATAGGAAGAAGTAGAGCCTATGGGATATGAGGTGATGTATGATATGCTAGACGGGTATGCTTCTACCCTAATTGCCTCACCTCTTGATCCTAAGGCAAAGAGAAATGACACCTATCTGGAAAGGGTTACACTAGTTGAAGAACCTCCTGAAAAGAAAGGAAAGGCAGTGCCTTCGGCATCGGCACCAGTTACTGCAGCTAGTCCCAAAGTGACCAAGTGGTCACCTGCAAAGAAGAAATTGGTAGCGGCACCTGCCAAAGTCTTCGAGAGAAAGAGGAAGACAAGTAATAACTCACTAGACTCAGAAGAAACTATGTTTGAGAAAAAACCTAAGAAGACAAGACAAGCAAAGAAAAAGACAAAGAATGAACTGACATCATCAGCACCGGTAAACATTGACATTTCCTCCTACAAACCTTTGACACATTGTCAAAGAACTATAAAAAATATTAGGAGAAAAGTGCTGAATGATTTGATTGATTGTTTTGATGATTTCAATGATGATGAAAAAGAAGCAGTTGAACAAGAAATCATTAAGTACTTATGTGTTAATGATCGATCACCTTCAGAAATTAGATCTGAGACACTGGATTCTTTGTATAATTACTTAAACAATAAATGGTGCATTGCCATAAAAAAGGAACAGGAAATGAGAGAGAAAAATTTTGCTCAACATATTTTTGATGTATCAAATTCAGAACTGTCTGAAGTTATGAACAAATACAAAGGGCTCTTCTTCATGAGAAGAAGAAGGCTCCTGTTACTGGAAGGAAAGAGTCAAGAAGTGCTCAAGAATACACATACTCTTGCTCTAGAAGCTCTTAAGAAGCATCAAGTGGCTAAAGCCAATAGGAAGGCTGAGCAAGAACTGATAATAACAAAATCAGATGAAGTGTTTGATACTGAAGGAAACCCGATTGTTGAACCTATAGACACTATTGATGTCAATGCTCTGGATGTAGAAGATGTTGCATAGGACACACCATCTGAAGCAATAGGACAAGAGAAGTAGGCTGAACAGGTTGAAGAGCAAGCAGAGGACAAACAGGAAGAGCTAGCAAAGAAACAAGCAGAGAAGAAGAAAAAGGAAGAAAATGAGGAGAAATGGAAACAATAGGAAAAGAGAAAATAGGATGAGAAGAAAAGAAGAGAAGAGGATGAAGAGAAAAAGAAATAAGAAGATGCAAAGAAGAAGAAAGAAGAAGAGGATAAGGAAGAGAAGAAGAAAAAGGAAGAAGATGAGGAGAAACGGAAACAGGAAGAAAAGAGAAAAGAGGATGAGAAGAAAAGAAAGGAAGAGGAGAAGAGAAAGGAAGCAAAAAAGAAGAAGGAAGAGGAAGAAAAGGAAGAGGAGAATAGAAAGGAAGCAGAAAAGAAGAAGGAAGAGGAAGAAAAGGAAGAAGAGAAGAGGAAGGAAGCAGAGAAGAAGAAGGAAGAGGAGGATAAGGAAGAGGAAAAAAGAAAAGAAGCGGAGAAGAAGAAGGCAGAGGAGGACAAGGAAGTAGAAGTAGAAAAGACCACACAGATGGAGACTCCAAAGGCAATAGGTAGTCAAGCCAAACTGGCTGACCTCACCAGTCCTATTGACCTCCAGTCTGCAAGTGAAATGGAGCTGCTATAGAGAATTAAGGTTGCTTAAGAATGCCTTGAGGTGTTAAGGAGGAAGAAGGAGGAAGATGTGATCCAAGCTGCGATGGACACTCTTACTGGTTTGTTACCCAACACAAACCTTCCCAATGCTAATTCATCATTAGCACAATTGAAGCTCCTATGCATAGTAGTGGATGATTAGGTGCAGAGCTTAGAAGAGGTAGTAGAGGCAAATGCCAAGAAAGAGCATCAAAAGGCTCTCAACATTGCCCTGGTGAAGAAGCTTAATGAGCTCCGGTCCAAACTGCAAAAAGCACAAAAAGACATAAGAAATGCTCTGAATGAGGGGAATCTACTACTGAGTAAGATTTGCCAACCTCATCTCTTCTATGATGATGTGCTTGTATAGAAGCAAAAGCTACAAACTAACTTGCAGTTATATATGAGTACCTTCAAGCTTCCATATGACTCTTTTACAACTTATGGGCAAACCGTTCACCGATTTCATATCCAGTCTGCCAAAATAGAGTTGGAAATAAGCAATCGAACTTGAGATTTGTAGGAACTCCAACTGGTTCTACTCCCACACCTACAGATCCTTCGGAAATGTTATCTCAATCTGGATGCTTTAACAGTGACTCAAGAGATGAGCATAATAGACACCATGGAAGAACATGTCTCCCAGATGCAGACAGAGAAGGAAGTGGCTACCTCCCTACTTGAGTCCTGGTCCTTATCTATGAAACAATTTTTGCAGGACTTCAAATCCATTTTTGACAAGTTTTATTCTTTATTGTCATAAACTCTTATTCTGATAATACTAATGACACAAGTGTTGGTCTGCAATATTATTTTTGTCATTGTTGGCAAAGGGGGAGAAGTATAAATTTTGAATGTTTTGATGTATACTTTCATGTTATTTCTATTAAGAAGTAGTATACATTGTATTTTCTGCAAAAGGGATAGTGTATATGCTTAGAGGGAGTAATTTTGATTTTGGCATATTTTTGTTGTAAAACACTTAGATGTCAAAATTTCCTAAGTGTTACCATCAATGCCAAAGGGGGAGATTGTTGGCATTTTTGATGATTATGTTGTGATTGTCATTGATGGACACACACTTGCATTGAGATCACTTTTGTATGTATAAGTTAAAACTCAACCGGTACTTGTTCCAACCGGTATTATGCATTATAGTCCTTAGACTATTGGTGTTTCGCATAAAGTGATTACTGATCTAAAGTGGTATGTTGACCCCAAGAGGTTCAAGGATCTCAAGCAGTACAAAGGATCAAAGTGGTAAAACACATATTTCCCAGTCTTCATTTTGTCAAACCAGCAACTGGTATTTTTCTTAAACCGGTATTTTGTATGAACTGACATTTTGTGATGAGTTACCATCCACCGATTGTTTGACGGTGCTGACACTTCAACAATGTTTTTTGTCTCATGTTACACAATATGTCTAGATGCATTTGAACCTAGGAAATTGTATTGTAATCCTATTGGACTGACATGAAATTAGATTCCTTTATAAGGACATCATGTCTAGGGTTTTAGGTTATTGCTAGGGTTTAAGGTGGTTGATGAGTTAGAGAGAGTATGAATTTGTAGAAGACTAAAGTAATGCTGGAATGCATTAGGAATGAGCTATCAAGGATCTAACCAAGCAATCTATGCTATTAGCTAGATCACTCACTTGTTGATTACTCACATCTTTGACAAGTCTGAAGCCCTTAACTGGGTAGGCCCAAACAACCTTTTGTAAATCCTCTAACAAGGTGGTTCACATCGGTGGATCTAAAATCCTCTAGCAAGGTATTCTTTAATCGGACTTATCTCCTAATAGAGATTGAGATTCCTAACAAGATCTATTCTGGTAAAGAACATTGTATGACCTTAACCTGTCTAACCTTAACCAGTCTAGTTCCTATTCTGCAGATAGTTACTTGTGAGTTCCATCTCACCATGGTTTTTCCCATTTGGGTTTCCACGTCAAAATCTCTTGTGTTATGGTGTTTGTGCTTTTGTGGGTGAATGCATTATTTTCTATTTGGTTTGCATGTGTGCTAATCGGTTTGTCTGCTAAACTATTTTATCAGTTTACTATTAGTCTAGCAAAGTGTTTAAGTACAAAGATTTTTGGCATACTAATTCACCCCCCCCTCTTAGTATTCATTAGTATTAATAGAAACATATCTATGATGAGTTACCAACCAATATTATTGTAATGTGTGATGAGTTATCATCCAACGACACTTTGGCAGTGTTTTTGTGCCATGTTACCAAATGTGTCTAGATGCACTGTACCTAGGAACTTGTAGTCTAATCTTATTGGACTGACATGAAATCAAATTCTTTTATAAGGACATCATGTCTAGGTTTTGTATGTGATACAGAAAAGGGAAGGTTAGGTCTATGTGAAAAGATAGAGTGTGCAGATATAGAAGACTGAAGTAATGATGCAATGCATTAACAAGGAGCTATCAAGGATCTAATTAAGTATACTGTGCTATTATCTAGATCATTCACTTGTTGATTACTTACATCTTCGAAAAGTCTAAATCCCTTAACCGACTAGGCTCAGCAAAGCCTTTGTACATCCTCTAATAAGGTGGTTCACAACTATGGATCTTAAATTGTCTAACGGGTAGTCTTTAATAGGACTTATCTCCTAACAGAGATCTAGATTCCTAATAGGATCTATTTTGGTAAAGAACATTGTATGATCTTAACCGGTTTGGTTACTATTCTGCAGATAGTTACTTGTGAGTTTCTTCTCACCGTGGTTTTTCCCATTTTGGTTTTCCATGTCAAATATCTTGTGTTATGGTGATTGTGCTCTTGTGGGTGAATGCTTTGTTTGCTATTTGGTTTGCATTTATCTTAACTGGTCTATTAGTGAATCTGCTACAACGATTATCTACTAAACTGTTTAAGAGTTTGCTTATAGTATTTTTTGGCATACTAATTCACCCCCTATCTTAGTATTCATCATGAAATACCAAATTATTTGATATATCAATAGCAACAGAGTTATCACAATGAATAACTACCAGTGCAACACAATCCACCTTTATATCTTTCAACATTTGTTTTGTCCATAAAAATTATGTACAGTTAGTAGCAGCAACAACATACTCAACTTCAATAGTAGATAAAGAAGTACATGAATATTTCTTGCTGATCCATGAAACCAACTTCTTTCCAAGAAAGAAATCTCCATCAGAAGTACTTTTCCAATCATCAACATCTCCATCCCAATCAGCATCTGCATATGCACATAAAGTAAATTTATCATCCTTAGGGTACCACAAGCCATATTCTAATGTACCTTTTAAGTATCTAAAAATCTTTTTCACTACAATCTCATTATTTTCTCTAGGGTCACTCTAAAATCTTGAAACAATACAAATAACACTCATAATATCAGGCGTAGTCTGAGTCAAATAAAGCAAACCTCCAATCATAGATTGGTATCTTGTAGGATTTATCTATGTAGAAACATCTTTTCTTTTCAATTTCTCAGTTTTAACTATAAGAGTACTTACTGGTTTAGAATCTCCCATACCAAATTTCTTCAACAATTCCTTAGCATATTTAGTTTGACAGAGTAATATACAAACCTAAGAATAATTTCATCTCACTAATCATAAACATCTGAAATTCTTTCTCCATATTCTTAGAAAATTCTATGCATAACTTATCTTCACCTTCAAAAATAATGTCATCAACAAATACTTCAATAATCAATATATCATCATCAGTAACCTTATAATATAATTACTCTCAACACCACCCTTAGTAAAACCAAGCTTCAAAAGATATTTATCCAACCTTGCATACCAAGCTCTAGGTGCTTGCTTCAATCCATATAAAGCTTTCCTTAACCCGCAAACCATATTTGTATCATTTGATAGTGAAAAAACACTAGGTTTCTCAATATAAATTTCCTCATCAAGATCCCCATTCAAAAATAAACATTTAACATGCATTTGATAAACCTTGTAGTTTTTATAAGCAGCATAGGCAATAAATAATCTTACAGCTTCAATCCTAGCTACCGGTGCAAAAGTCTCTCCATAATCAATTCCTTCCTTTTGAGAATATACTTTGCAAACTAATCTAGCCTTATTCCTTATAACTTGACCATCCTAATTCAATTTATTCCTAAAAGCCCATTTAGTTCCAATAACATTTTTATTTTTAGGCTAGGGAACTAAGGTCCATGTGCTATTTTTCTCAGTTTGATCTAATTCTTCTTCCATATCTTTCAACCAATATTCATCTTTACATGCCTCAATTACTGATACTAGTTCAACTTATGAAATTAAACATACCTCACTAGTTGCCAATCTTCTTCTTGTCATCACTCCATTGCTCTTATCCCCAATGATCCGATCTTTTGAATGATTCAATCTCACATACCTAGGAGTCTTCTAACTTTTTGTTCCTCTTCCATGTTCTTCAGTTACTATAGAATTCTCTGATACTACTAGAGTAACTTGTTCAGCACTCTGTTCTGGTGAAGGTGCTACTAGTTCAAATATAGTCATTTCCACTGTTGGTTCTCATAAACTCTGATTTGACTTCTGTTCAGCTCATCTACTTTGACATTAGGACTTTCCACAATTCTCTGCAATCTCTTCTTATAACTGATAACTCAATGATGAACCACGAGTACCAAACCGGTACTAAGAGGGGGGGTGAATCAGTACCAACACAAATACAATCAAAAATCGGTTTGACAACAAATACCCCAAATGACTAATAAACAGGGATACCAGTAAAACAGAGTGCAACCGGTAACATCTAGTATAACTCAATCAGTCATGAACTGCTCACTCAAAAATATTTTCTCTTAGCTCAATACCACATTATCATTATATTCTCATCCACAAACTAGTAAACTTAACCATCAGATCTTCACAATAGTGAGTTCAATGTGTTTTATAGACAGGCATAAAACATAGAACCTTCATGTGCTTAACAGATAAAACAGAGCATCACAAGACAAGAGCATTACACATGACACACATATTTTTCACGTGGAAACCCAACTGGGAAAAACCACAGTGGGGATGAATACCCACAAGCTGCTTTTTGAACTCTTTAGAAGTCTGCTCTATTAGGAGCCTTGTCTAGTTAAGGACATTACAATAGGTTCTGGTAGGAACCGATCCTGTTAAGGATCACCTGGTTAAGGGATACCCGGTTAAGGGTTAAACCCAGTAGGGTCACCTTGTTAGAGGATTTTAAGAACTCAATAGCTGAAAGGATCTCCTAAGCTTCTCTAGCTTCTCAGAACTCATTAGCCTCAAGTTACCCAGTTAAGGGATTTGAGACAAGCCAGTTAAGACCACCCGATTTAAGGGATTTTGAATCAAGCCAGTTAAGACTACCTTGTTAGGGGATTTTACAACTGTTGAAATGGTTAGAGATCAATAGGTATTACAATGATTTGTTAACAGCAGTCAATGCTAATACAAATCCGTTTAGGCTCCTTTTTTCCTTCTGCACATTCACTTTGTAGGTATCTCTTCTCTCCTTTGGTTTGGCAAGAATCATGTATCACTTTCCTTGGATACACACTCACAACTTTTGCCAACATCCTTAGATAGAAACCCAACATCGACCTTATAGGAAACATACAAGTTGGTAGCAAAAACCCTAAACCCTAAACCTGTTAGGTTGAGCAATTCAAACAGTTCGATCCTGACCATTGAACAATACTGCATTAAATACACCAGTCTTGAATCAATCTCAAGACATTCTCCATCATCCATTATCCACTGTTTTCATGGTGGCTGATAACCCATCATGCATTATCACTATTTGACAGACTTCGCACATTCTCGAGGTAGATAGGAATATTCATCTTCATGCAAGATCCTTCATGCACATAGAGCTTACGTGGCAACATGATCTGTCCTCCATCATACTGCTAACTTATCACACAAAGATCACCAATTGAGTCACAGAGACTTGAGGTACTCCAACCGAAAACCTCAAAGAGGAAGCTGCCTACCAACCGGTAGTCATAGAGTGCCTCCATGTGTTGATTCCCATAACTACATACCCGTTCACCTTGAGCAAATATGCTGCTTCACTTTGGCATATACCAATTCACACATATGTCAGTTCCTCTTTCTTTACTTATCACATGTGCTGGTTCACAATATGTCCCATATTGACATCAATGACAACATATAATATCATTATATCTTTATGCTAGTTCACATCAGGCTCATGCCAGTTCACATAATGCCAACAATCTCCCCCTTTGGCATTGATGGCAATATACAAAAGATATGTTCTTTTCTTCCCATCTTCTCCCCATTTGCTACAGATATCTTTTCACTTCACTCCTTCTCCCCCTTTGACAACAATGTCAAAGTGGAGGTACAATCATCACTGTTCCATCATGCTCCTCCCCTTGAGGAGTAGCATCCATAAACACACCAATCAACCAAAGATTTGTCTTTCAGTACCTGACTGATGTGGAATAATCACTTTTAGTTCACCACTTGAAGGGGCAAGACCCCTAATTCACCTCTCAAATGCATAAATGTTGTCTTTGGGAGAGGCTTGGTGAATATGTTTGCTAACTGCTCCTTACTAGACACATGCTCCATTGCAATCTCTTTATTCTGAACATTTTCCCTCAAGAAATGATACTTAAGCTCAAAATGCTTGGTTCTAGAATGTAAAACCGGATTCTTTGATATATTGATAGCACTTGTGTTATCATAGAATATACTTACTAGTTCAGATACATGGATCTTGAAGCCTTCCAGTACATGCTTCATCCAGATTGTCTGAGTGCAGTTCATGAAAGATGCAACATACTCCACTTCCACTGTAGACTGAGAGATGCAACTCTACTTTTTACTCATCCATGAGACCAGTCTACCACTGAGAAAGAATGCACCACCACTTGTGATCTTCTAGTCATCCACATTATCGGCCCAATCAGCATCTGTGAATACTTTTAGATTGAAATTATTATTGTATGGGTACCACAATCCATAGTCAACTATTCCCTTCAGATACCTAAGAATTTGCTTGACTGCACTCAAGTGAGATTCTCTTGGACTCTTCTGGAACCTTGCAGTGATGCCAAATGCATGTGCAATATCCAATCTACTATGCACTATATAATGCAACTTACCAATCATAGATCAGTATTCCTTCTCATCAATCAGTGTGGAATCATCCTCCTTTGTCAATTTGCAACTGGTCACCATCGGTGTACCAACCGGTTTGCAATCTTCCATGCCAAAAGTCTTCAACACTTCTTTGACATATTTGGACTAAGTGATGAAGATTCCATCTTTCATCTGCTGGATCTGCAGTCCAATGAAGAACTTAATCTCCCTTATGAGTGACATCTCAAACTCTTTCTTCATCTCATCAGCAAACTCATGACTCATCTTGTCGTCTCCTCCAAAGATAATGTCATCAACAAAAACTTCATAGATTAGAATCTGATCTTCTTTAGACTTCAAGTAGATATTGCTATTTTCACTTGTTCTCTCAAATCCAATCTTCACAAGATGGGAAGGTAGGTGCTCATACCATGCCCTAGGTGCTTGCTTTAGACCATATAATGCTTTATGTAGCCTACATACCATATCACTATCTTTAGATAGGGAAAACCCATCTGGTTGCTCAATAGACACCTCCTCTTCAAGTACACCATTTAGGAATACAGATTTTACATCCATTTGATATACCTTGAACCTCTTAAAAGCTGCATATGCAAGAAGCATACAAACTCCTTCCAATCTAGCTACAGGAGCAAAGGTTTCCCCATAGTCTTCACCTTCTTCTTGAGCATATCCTTTGCATACCAGTCTGGCTTTATTCCTAATCACTGTGCCATCCTCATTCAACTTATTTTTGAACACCCATTTGGTGCTGATGAAATTTTTATGCTCTGGTCTAGATACCAAGGACCATGTACCATTTTTCTCTATATGGTCAAGTTCTTCTTCCATTGCCTTGATCCAGTCTTCATCTTTATGAGCCTCTTTGAGTGACTTAGGCTCAAATTCAAAGATCATACATGAGTTTTCTCTGATCTTTCTTCTATTAAGGATTCTTGCATCCTTATCACCTATGATCTGCTTGGGATCATGATTCAACTTGACATATCGAGGAATGGTCTTAACTAGTTCTTCTTGCTTTTCTTCTTCATCCTCATCTTCATTAGTATTAGCATTTACTGGTTCAGGAACACTGTTACTGGTACTAGGTTGACTGACAACTGGTTCCCAGAAGGTTGCAACTGGTTCATTTACAACTTGCTCACTGCCAGTTTTCTCAGTCTTCTCAAAGGATTCATCAACTCTTACATTGATGCTTTCCATAATTCTTTGAGTCCTATTGTTGTAGCACTTGAAAGCTTTACTCTTGGTGGAATATCCTAGAAATATTCCTTCATCATATTTAGCTTCAAATTTTCCCTAATGTTCACTCCTCTTGATGTAAAATTTGCTATCAAATACCTTAAAGTAGTTTACCATAGGTGTCTTACTAGTCCAATACTCATAAGGAGTTTTGTCCTTACCATTTTTGATTTGTACTCGGTTCATAGTGTAAATTGCAGTGCTCACCGCTTCTCTCCAAAAGGTGTGAGCAACCTTTCCTTGGATCAACATAGTTCTAGCTACTTCAACCATAGTCTGGTTATTCCTCTCTACTGGGCCATTCTACTGTGGAGTCTGGGGGGTAGAAAACTGTCTCTTGATGCAAAATTCTTCACAATACTTGTTAAATTCACTAGAAGTGAATTCCCCTCCTTGATCAGTTCTGAGACATTTGATCCTCTTACTACTTTCCTTCTCCACTAATGCTCTGAAAGCTTTGAATTTCCCAAAAACTTCAGACTTGTCTTTCAAGAATGTGACCCACATCATTCTTGAGCAGTCATCAGTGAGAATCATGAAGTACCTATCACCCTACACACTTCTACTTTTCATAGGACCACATAAATCAGTATGCACAAGATCAAGCAAATTGTCAGCTATGAAAGATTTACCTTTAAAGGTTGAGGAAGACATTTTCCCCAATTGACATTCTCTACAAAAGGTATTATCCGGTTTGCTCAGCACCAGTAAGCCTCTAACTACCTTGATCTTACTAGCCTTTACAATGTTATCAAAGTTCACATGGAAGAATCTCCTATGCCATATCCAGTTATCATCAAGCTTAGCCATAAGACATGTACTTATATTTGCCTTTAGATGAAATAGGTTACCTTTAGTCTACATGTCAGTGGCTACCAATTTACCATCTTCACCTTTGATTCTGCAAACTCCATTCTTGAACTATGGAGTGAGACCACTGTCATTTAGCTAGGCAACACTTAGAAGGTTGTGTTTGAGACCATCAACCCAGTACACATTGTCAGTAGTAGTCTTTCCATTCAAATAGATGGACCCTCTACCTTTGACCATGCATGGTGCATCATCACCAAAGTGAACCGCACCACCATCATACTCCTCTAAGGATAGAAACTTGCTCCAATCACCAGTCATAGGATGAGAACAACCACTATCAATGATCCACTCATTGGAATCATCAAACCGGCAGACAAGAGCCTTCTTGTCTGCCACATCTTCCTTTACAGCAACAAACAGAATGTCTTCATTCTCTTCATCTTCTGATTCCTCATCTGTGACACCTTCATCAACTACCATAAAATAATTTCTCCAGTTTCCCCCTTTGAATTTCTTGAACCTTTTCGGTTTATCCTTATTGTCACTATTAGGACCGTTCATAGCAATATGTCCTATCTGGTTATAGGAGAAACATTTCAAAGGAAACTTACCTTTGTATTTACCAGTCCCTTTTGGAAATCTCTTGGCTAGAAGAGCTTCAAATTCCATCAGAAACTCGTCATCCTTCATTTCTCTGTTCTGACTAGGTTCCCCACTAGTGCTAGCCTTTTTTCCTTTTCTAGATGGTATAGTAGAAGCTTTAAAAGCTGATTCTTACTTTTGAACACTACCATCAAAACTATTCAGCTCATAGGTTGTCAACTTGGCTATGATGGACTCCAAGGACACCTTAGACTTGTCTATTGATCTCATCTCCTGAATAGCAGCAACCCTTATTGCATAGACTAGCAACAGGGATCTCAGGACTTTTCTTACCACAGTGCAATTTTCTATTTTGCCACCTGCACTCTTTATTTCTCCAACAACTGTTTTGATTCTTATTCCATACTGCTGAATGGTCTCTCCTTCAACCATCCACATGTCTTCAAACTTTCCTCTCAAGCTCTCTTCCTTAGCCTGTTTTACATGCTCATCACCACCATAAATATTTTCAAGAGCATCTCATACTTCTTTGGGATTTGCCTTGTCCTGAACATCAATAAACTCAATGTCAGATAGACTACTAATGAGGGCTTCCATGACTTGCCCATTTTCTTTTATCTCTCTCTTTTGGTCATCGATGAGAGTATGGGAAGGAACAACATATACATTTTCAACATAACTCCAGTGTTGAACACCCATGCTTTTGATGAATATCTTCATCCTGTCTTTCCATATACCAAAGTTTTCCCTATTGAACTTTGGACCTTCCCTCTTCATCATTAGGCTAGGATCTTTTCCTTAAGCCGTTAAGCTTACAACACAGGGGACCTGGAGTGCTCTGATACCAATTGATAACTCAATGATGAACCACTAGTACCAAACTAGTACTAAGAGGGGGGGTGAATCAGTACCAACACAAATATAGTCAAAAACGAGTTTGATAGCAAATACCCCGAATGACTGATAAACAAGGATACCGATAAAATAGAGTGCAACCGGTAACATCCAGTATAGCTCAATCAGTCATGAACCAGTCACTCAATAAGCTTTTCTCTTAGCTCAATACCACATTATCATTATATTCTCATCCACAAACTAGTAAACTTAACCTTTAGATCTTCACAATAGTAAGTTCAATGTGTTTTATAGACAGGCATAAAACATAGAACCTGCATGTGCTTAACAGATAAAACAGAGCATCACAAGACAAGAGCATTACACATGACACACATATTTTTCACATGGAAACCCAACTGGGAAAAACCATGGTGGGGAAGAATACCCACAAGCTGCTTTTTGAACTCTTTAGAAGTCCGTGCTATTAGGAGCCTTGTTCGGTTAAGGACATATTAATAGGTTCTAGTAGGAAGCGATCCTATTAAGGATCACCCAATTAAGGGATACCCGGTTAAGGGTTAAACTCGGTAGGGTCACCTTGTTAGAGGATTTTAAGAACTCAATAGCTGAAAGGATCTCCTAAGCTTCTCGAGCTTCTTAGAACTCATTAGCCTCAAGTTACCCAGTTAAGCGATTTGAGACAAGCCAGTTAAGACCCCCTGATTTAAGGGATTTTGAATCAAGCCAGTTAAGGCTACCTTGTTAGGGGATTTTACAACTGTTGAAGTGGTTAGAGATCAACAAGTATTACAATGATCTGTTAACAACACTCAATGCTAATGTAGATCCATTTAGGCTCCTCTTTTCCTTCTATACATTCACTTTGCAGGTATCTCTTCTCTCCTTTGGTCTAGCAAGAATCACGTATCACTTTCCTTGGATACACACTCACACCTTCTGCCAACAACCTCAGACAGAAACCCAACATCAACCTTATAAGAAACATATAGGTCGGTAGCAAAAACCCTAAACCCTACTACATTAAATGCACTAGTCTTGAATCGGTCTCAAGACATTCTCCATTGTCCATTATCCACCATTTTCATGGCAGTTGATAACCCATCATGCGTTATCACCATTTGACAGACTTCACACATTCTTGAGGTAGATAGAAATAGTCATCTTCATGCAAGATTCTTCATGCACACAGAGCTTACGTGGCAACACGATCTGTCCTCCATCATACTGCTAACTTATCACACAAAGATCACCGATTGAGTCACATAGACTTGAGGTACTCCAATTGGAAACCCCAAAGTGGAAGCTACCTACCAACCGGTAGTCATACAATGCTTCCATGTGCCGGTTCCCATAACTACATGCCGGTTCACCTTGATCAAATATGCCACTTCACTTTGGCATATACCGGTTCACACATATGCCGGTTTCTCTTTCTTCACTTATCACATGTGTCGGTTCACACTATGTCCCATATTGACATCAATGACAATATACAATATCATTATGTCTTTATGTTGGTTCACATCAGGCTCATGCCGGTTCACATAATGCCAACAATAACATCTATATACTTTTCTTTCATTATAATAACCAATAAATACGCCTTCATCACATTTAGGATCAAATTTGCCAATGATATCATCTTTCCTGATATAACATTTACTACCAAAAATTCTAAAATACTTAACTATAGGTGTATTGCTAAACCATAATTCATAAGGTGTCTTACCGATTTCTCTTTTGATATGTACTCTGTTAAATGTATAAACCGTTGTGCTCACTGCTTCTCTTTAGTAGATATGAGGTATACTAGCTTCCATCATCATTGTTCTAGTAGCATCCAAGATAGTTATGTTCTTCCTTTCCACAACTCTGTTCTACTGAGGTGTCAGGGGAGCAGAAAATTGTCTTCTTATACCATGTTTCTCACAAAAGTTATTAAACTCACCGAATGTGAATTCTCCACCATGATCTGACCTTAAACATTTAATCTTCAATCCTGTCTCAGTTTCTACTTTAGTCTTAAAGATTTTAAACTTTTCAAATGCTTTAGATTTTCCTTTTAGAAAAGTAACCCACATCATTCTAGAATAATCATCAATGATTAGCATGAAATATTTATCTCCTTGAAAACTTTTAACTCTAGAAGGGCCACACAAATCAGTATGAATAAAATTAGGAACATCATTTGATTTATCTTGTATGCTCCTAAAAGAGGTTTTGACCTGTTTACCCATTTTACATTCTTTACATACTGGATTATAGGGCTTCATAATCTTTAGTTGAACTGATCTTTACAATGCAATCAAAATTTACATGACATGACCATTTATGCTATAGCTAACTCTCATCAATTTGTGTAATCAAACATGTCTTCTCAGCGGAGTTCAAATGAAATATATTACCTTTTGTCTATGTATCGATTGCAATCTCCAAACTAGATCTGTTAATGATTTTGCATTTTCCATCTTTGAATTGTAATTAAAATCCCTTATCTACCAATTGTCCTACACTCAAAATATTATGCCTCAAACCTTCAACATAATAAACATTGTCAGTATTGTTCTTACCATCCAATGATATAGTTCATTTTCCTTTGATCATACATGCTTTGTCATCTCCAAATCTAACTAGACCGCCATCAAATTCTTGCAAAGATAGAAACTTCCCTTTATCTCCAGTCATATGATGTGAACAACCATTGTCAATTACCCATTTATCCTTGTCTTCTATTTTAGCAGCAAGTGCCTTCTCTTTAGGTACATTCTCTTCCAGTGCCAAAACATTTTCCTTGATAGCCAGGAACACCCATTCCTTCCCATTGTTAAAACCACTAGCAGAGTCCTCTGCCAGGTCATCCTGGGAATCAGTAATGCCTTCCTCATCCACTATGTAGCATGATTTGTCTCTCTTTTTCCTATACTTATACTTGTTCTACTATCCATGGTTAGGCTTAAATGATCTTTTAACTCTTTCTTCAAATCTTGAATTCCTTTCAGGACATCTAGATACAAAACAACCAATTTTATTACATGCAAAACATTTAATAGGTGCTTTTCCTTCATACTTACTTCCTACCAGTCCTTTCGGTACTCTTCTAGCAAATAGTGCTTCAAGTTGCTCAAACTCATCATCTTCTCTCTTCATATCTTCCAATTCCTTTGCATACAAATCTCTCCAGTCTTTCTTACCGATTGTAGATGTAGATGCATGAAAAGCAGGTTCAGACTTCACAGCTCTAGAAGGTCCAAATTCTTCAATCTCAAAAGCAAATAGTTTCCCAACCAAAGTATCTCTATTGATAAATGTATTAGCCATTGTTCTCAACTCATTAATAGCAGTAGCCTTCATTTTGTAAGCCCGTGGTATGGCTCTCAGGACTTTAAAAAAAAATTCATCTTCGCTCAGAGTTCCACCACAACATTGAATTCCCATAACAATCTCATTTACCCTTTCCATGAATGTAGTAATCCTTTCATCTTCTTCCATCTTTAGGTTTTCATATCTCACTCAGTAACCATCAAGTTTAGAAATATTCACTGTAGGGTCACCTTCATTAAGAGTCTCCAACTTATCCAATCTAACATTTCTAGATGATTTGTCAGTTAATCCCATTATTTTCTCATCAAAAAGTGCACACAAGAGGGCTTCTCTTACTCTACAATCATTATCAACCTCCTTGTCTAGGTTTATCAAAGGAGGATTGCCAGATCCCAGATTATAGGGTGTGACACCATTCTGTGTGATCTCCCAAATCTCCTTTCCATGACATCTTAGATGAGTCTCCATCCGAATCTTCCATATTGGGTAATTTGTTCCATCAAGCCTCAGAACATTCCTCTAAAAAATAGCTCCAAAAGAATTGGATGAACTTGAACTGATAGTCACCATAGGATCTTCCTCAAGTGGTTAAGCTTTCTACAGAGAGGACCAAAGCTCTGATACCAATTGTTAGACAATTCAAATAACCGGAAGACAAGTGAGAGGGGGGGTGGTGAATCAGTTGTCACAAATTATGGGAACTATTAGCATTTTGAACTTTAATATTAGAACCAAAAACATTAATACAGGAATAGCAGTTAAACCAATTAAGCATAACCAATAATCACAAAATAAATACCATCCACATGACACCAATATTTGTATGTGGAAAACTCGGTAAAGGGAAAAACCATGGTGGGAAGCCTACCCACAGTCAGATAATAATTCTATAGTAAGTATGTGAATTACAATTGAGGGGCCTGCACTTGTAGGAAGACTAATAGCCTAGAGCGCACTGCTCATCACAAAAGGAGGCTCACTAACTTCATAGAAAACTAGGCTACAATCCAAAGAAGTTTTGAACTGCAAAAGATAGCATTTCCTATGCCTGAGTACAGTCCCGGTTAAGCTCAATACTAGAGGACTAAATCCTCTTATATAAACCCAAATCTATCTCCAATGATCGACTGACTCCTTTGCCTGAATGGTATTACATTATTCACACATTACATTCCTTGACCATGACCTCCGACCATAACCATGATGATTTAAAATGAGATCTTACATCTTTATATACAAACCCTCGACGATAAACAATTAGGTCGGCCGCTAGATAATAAACCAATTGCATAATTACAAACCATGTCGACCTTAGACCAAACAAATAATATCAATACATAAGACATCCTAGAAATACATTGAGAGGTCCAATCCACATGTTACATTAAAGTCAATTCATAATCTAGATCAACCAGGACCTAGTATGGGTCCATACTAGGAAAACCCAGTACAGGGAAAAACCACGGTGGGAAGCCTACCCACATTAGATAATACTTCTATAGAAAGTATGTGATACAATAAGGGGCCTGCACATGCAGGAAGGCACACTACCTAAAGTGTACTGCTCATTACAAAGGAGTCTCACTGACTACAGAGAGGTTATAACCACCTCAAGATAATTGGACAATGATCCATAAGAATGAATTGCCAATGATAGCATCTACCATGCCTGATTACAGTCCTGATTAAGCTCAATACCAGAGGCCTTTGACCTCTTACATAATCCCAATTCGATCACCTATGATTGACCAAATCTCCTTCACATATGGTATTTCATTCCACGACCATGACCATTACAACCACATGATCTAAAGTGAGATCTTACATCAATTTATACAAACCCTAAGGTCTAAACCAATTAGGTCGGCCACCTAAAAGATATTACAATAAGATCATTACATACATCCATATTACAATGATATGCCATGTCATCTTTAGACCAAAACAACATTAACCAATCCATAAATCATCCTGATAACATGTAGAAAACACATAACATGATACCATTCCATAACCTAGATAGGTACTAGACCTAATTTGGGTCCACCATGCCAAAGTGATGTCTCCAATCAGTCGAGGCATGAAGAAATATTATCTTCTACATCCTAAATTTTATGTAGAAGCCACACCAACACTACTTATGCATCCTGTCAAAGATTCTCAGTAAAAGCTCTACCGGTATAGGCTTAATAGATTGTATGATAGCATTTGCTCACCAAGTCAATACCAACTGACCAAAACATACTCCATAAATATCAAACCAAATATATTCCATTGATCCAAACATGTTGATAGTATCTGTTGGCATTTTTTATGATTAAGGTTGTGATTGTCATTGATGGACACACACTTGATTTGAGATCACTTTTGTATATATAAGTTAAAGCTCAACCGGTATTTGTTCCAACCGGTATGATGTATTATAGTCTTTAGACTATCAGTGTTTTGCAAAAAGTTTTTACTGATCTGAAGCAGTATGAAGACCCCAAGCGGTTCGAGGACCTCAAGCGGTACAAAGGAACAAAGCGGAACAACTCATATTTCCCAGTCTTCATTTTGTCAAACTGACAACTGGTATTTTTTCTTTAATTGGTATTTTGTATGAACCTATAATACTCTGTGATGAGTTACCATCCACCGATTGTTTGGCGGTGCCGACACTTTAATGGTGCTTTTTGTGTTGTGTTATAGAATATGTCTAGATGCATTGAACCTAGGAAATTGTAATGTAATCCTATTGGACCGACATGAAATCAGATTCCTTGATAAGGACATCATGTCTAGGGTTTTAGGTAGTTGCTAGGGTTTTAAGGTGGTGGAAGAGTTTTTGTGAGTGTGAAGATAGAAGAGAATTTCATGTCTATGAGAAGATGCAGAGAGTGAATGTGTTGAAGACTGAAGTAATGCTCGAATGCATTAGGAATGAGCTATCAATGATCTAACCAAGCAATTTGTGCTATTTACTAGATCACTCACTTGTTGATTACTCACATCTTCGACAAGTCTGAAGCCCTTAACCGGGTAGGCCCAAAAGCCTTTTGTGAATCCTCTAACAAGGTGGTTCACATTTGTGGATCTTAAATCCTCTAGCAAGGTAGTCTTTAACTAGACTTATCTCCTAACAGAGATTGAGATTCCTAACATGATCTGTTCTGGTAAAGAACATTGTATGACCTTAACCAATCTGACCTTAACCGGTCCGGTTCCTAATCTGTAGATAGTTACTTGTGAGTTCCATCTCATCGTGGTTCTTCCCAATTGGGTTTCCACATCAAAATCTCTTGTGTTATGGTGTTTGTTCTTTTGTAGGTGAATGCATTATTTGCTATTTGGTTTGCATGTGTGCTAACTGGTTTGTCTGCTAAACTATTTTATCGGTTTACTGGTAGTCTAGTAAAGTGTTTAAGTATAGTGATTTTTGGCATACTAATTGACCCCCCTTCTTAGTATTCATCAATATCCAACTGATAGTCCCTTCTACCGGTAACACTTGTTCTTCTACTGGTAACCAAAATATGTCTACCAGTAACCAGCCATAACAACTAGTGTTGACATCAATGACAAAACATCAATGCAACACATAATCAATTCCTTCATATTGCCAATAATCTTGCCCTTTGGCATTGATGACAACACTAGATGTGAAAAATAAAACATCTAAGTGCCAAGAAATGCCAAATGTTTCTCATAGAAGATATAACAATGAAAATCTAGAAAATCCCAGCAACACCCACTGAGGAGTGTAGTCCAATCTGAAACTGATTTGAATCTCTCTCCCATATAACATATTATAACATTTTTTTTCACATATAACTCATCCCCTTTGACATGAATGCCAAAGATATGACATAGATATCAAAATCCTGTGAATCTCAAAGATGACTACTCCCCTTAAGTAGTAACACCACTACATCAACCCAGAGAAAAGGATAAAGCTGATGATGCATACCAGATTGATGCACTACTCCATCATTTAAGTTTTTGGTGGAGGGGTAGATACCCCTAACCTATCTCTCAAATATTCAAATGATTACTTAGACAATGGTTTAGTGAATATATCTGCAATCTGCTCTTTAGTGTTCACATAAACCAATTTGACTTCCTTTTCTTCCACCTTTTCCTTCAAAAAGTTATATTTTATTGAAATGTACTTAGTATTAGAGTAAAATACCGGATTCTTAGATATGCCAATAGCTACAGAGTTATCACAATAGATAACTACTGATTCACTACAATTTACCTTAATATCCTTCAACATTTTCTTCATCCACAAGACTTGAGTGAAATTAGTTGCTACTGCAACATATTTAGCTTCTGCAGTAGATAAAGAAATGCATGACTATTTTTTGCTAATACATGAAACAAATTTCTTTCCAAGAAAGAAAGCTCCACCAAAATTTCTCTTCCTGTCATCAGTATCTCCAGCCTAATTTGAATTTGTATATGCACATAAAGTGAAGTTATCATCTCTAGAATACCATAAGCCATATTCTGTTGTTCCTTGCAAATAACAGAATATCATCTTTACTACACACTCATGATTTTCTTTAGGATTACTTTGATATATTGAAACAATACTTACTACATTCATAATATCCAATCTATTCTGAGTTAGATATAACAAGCCACCAATCATAGACTTATACCTTGTTGAATTTGTCGGTGCAGATGTGTCTTTGATAGATAATTTCTGACTTGTCACCATAGGCTCGTACTTACCAGTTTGGAATTATCCATACCAAACTTCTTCAATAATTACCTTAGATACTTAGTTTGATAGATAAAAATGTCTTTGTCAGTTTGAGTAATCTGCAAACCTAAGAAAAATCTCATCTCACCAATCATGGACATTTCAAATTCATCCTTCATATTATTAGAGAATTCCATGCACAATTTATCTTCACCTCCAAAAATGCTATCATCAACAAATACTTCAATAATCAGAATATCATCATTAGTGATCTTGTAATATAAATTACTGTTAGCACTGCATTTAGTAAAACCAAGCTTCAAAAGATATTTAGCCAACCTTGCATACCAAGCTCTAGGATCTTGTTTCAATCCATATAATGCTTTCCTTAACCTGCAAACCATAACTTTGTCATCTGTTAGTGAAAA
Source organism: Cryptomeria japonica (assembly GCF_030272615.1). Classification (NCBI taxonomy): domain Eukaryota; kingdom Viridiplantae; phylum Streptophyta; class Pinopsida; order Cupressales; family Cupressaceae; genus Cryptomeria; species Cryptomeria japonica. The sequence goes on along the minus strand of NC_081410.1, from coordinate 36,889,516 downwards.
TCCATCAAGCTGCTCAATGTATACTTCTTCCTAAAGTTCACCATTCAAAAATGCATATTTAACATCCATTTGATAGACCTTATAGTTTGTGTATGCTGCATAGGCAAGAAATAGTCTAACAAATTCAATTCTAGCTACTGGAGCAAATATCTCACCATAATCAATTCTTTCCATTTGAGAATATCCTTTACAAACCACTCTAGCCTTGTTTCTTACAACTTGACCATCCTCATTTAGTTTATTTCTAATAATCCATTTAGTTCCAATAACATTCTTATATTTTAGGTCGGAAAACTAAAGTCCAAGTCTTATTCTTCTCTATCTAATCTAATTCATCTTCCATAGCCTTTAAATAGTTTTTATCTTTACAAGATTCAATAACAAATGCTGGTTAAATTTGAGAAATAAGACATGCCTCTTCATTTTCCAGTCTTCTTCTTGTCATAACTGCCTTGTTCCTATCTCCAATGATTTGATCTTTAGAATTATTTAATCTTACATAACTTGGTGTCTTCTAAACTTCAGGTTCACTATTTTGATCATCAGTCATAGTTGAATTTTTTGATTGTACTGGTGTAACTGTCTCAGTATCTTGTACCAGTTTAGGCATTACCAATTCAATTATGATCATTTCCACTTTTGGTTCTCTATCATATGATATAGATTGATCTTTGTATTGCTCATACACTTTCATATTTGTGCTCTCCACAATGTTCTGCAATCTTTTGTTATAACATCTATATGCTTTGTTCTAAATTGAATATCCAAGAAATATCATGTCATCACATCTAGGATCAAACTTCCCAATTGAATCATCCCTTTTGATATAACATTTACTTCCAAAAATTCTAAAATATTTAACAGTAGGTGTATGTGTTGGTATTTTGGTATGGTTTTGTCATTGATGTCAACACATACTAAATACACCTACTTTGGAGATCCAGCAACATTCACCGGCAAGCAGTAATTTGTGTAATAATTACTAGTATATGATTAACCGACAAGATATAATGTTCACCGGTACCTGGAATGACATGGAAGACACTTGGTAATGTCGAAGACATCATGTGGACACTTTATTTTGAAGTAATAATCATTGGTATATTCATATTTGCATATTTGCTTTTACTGACAAATAGGTCTAGGTTATCTAGGGTTACACCAGCAGGTTTATCTTTTCCAGATCAACATGGCATGCTATGGAGATGATTTATTATTGTTGTAAATGCATTAAGCTGACATGATTAATTGGTTATTGCATCGGATATTATATTATTTGTAAAATGTTTTTATTGTAATATCTTGTAGAGCCGACCTACTAAAATTGGTCTTACGGTATGGTATAAATGCAAGATCTTATTTGTAAGATCAAGTGTGGAATGCAAAAAAGATTCAAGTGAAGGTATATGTGAGATAAAGTAGGGGCATACATGAAGACATCATTTGAAGGTGAAGTTAAGTTTTTGTAGAAACATATCAACATTACACCGGTACTGAATTCAGCATATGAAGATGCGATTTTGTCCAGTACATTCTTATTGGATTTAACCATCCAACTATAGTTAGTGTGACTCCCATTTGTGATTGAGCAGTGAGCTCTAGGCTGTTGGCCTTTCTGCATGTGCAGACCCCTTTTGTACACTTACTATCTGCAGTAGTATCATTTGATTGTGTGTAAGGTTTCTCATCATGGTTTTTCCCCTTACAGGGTTTCCACATACAAATATTGGTGTCATGTGTTGTGGATGACTTTGTGTTTATGTTTCATGCATTAATTCTTACTGGTATAGCAATTTACTGTTAACACTATCTACTGGCATACTAAACTGGTTTACCGGTATTAAGTATTAAGTTGGTTAATAAGTTTTTGATTTGAATTTATTAGGTAACTGATTCACTCCCCCCCTCTCAGTTGTCTCCAGGACCTAACAATTGGTATCAGAGCCTAGTCCTCTTTTTGCAGAAGTTTAACAACTTGAGGAGATCCAATGTCTACTAATTATTTCAGGAAGGATAGTCCTAAACTTGATGGAACCAACTATGGGATATGGAAGATTAGAATGGAGACACATCTAAATTGCATCGGTAAAGACATCTGGGAAGTTACTAAGAATGGTTATACTGCTACTGTAGCTAGTCAGACTACTCCAACTACTTTAGCCAAAAATGAAGAAAATGATTGCAAAGCAAGAGAAGCACTCTTGAGCGCATTATCAGATCAACAAATCATGGGATTATCAGATAGGTCTACTGCTAAAGCTATTAGGGATCATTTGGAAACACTGAATGAAGGAGATTCCATAGTCAAAATTGCAAAACTTGAAAGATTCCGAGTTAGGTATGAACATCTGAAAATGAAAGAAGATGAAAGGATTTCTTCTTTTATCGAAAGAGTAAATGAAATTGTTTTGGGTATCAAATGTTGTGGAGGAACCTTGAGTGAGGATGAGATTGTTTCAAAAATCTTAAGAGGTTTGTCACCAGCATAAAAAATGAAGGTTACTGCTATAAATGAGTTGAGAACAATGCCTAATACATCAGTAACTAGGGATACATTGATTGGAAAACTTTCAGCTTTTGAAATTGAGGAATTTGGTCCTGTTGCTACTATAAAGACTGATTTGGCCTTCAAAGCATCAACATCATCTGCTCCATCTTTTGACAAATCAGACTGGAGAGCCTTTTATGCAAGAGAACTTGAAGAAACCAGGAAGGAGAATGAAGAGCTTGAAGAACTTGAAGCACTATTTGCAAGAAAAATGCTAAAAGGTCCAATTGGAAGTAAGTATGAAGGTAAAGCACCCTTTAAATGTTTTAATTGCAATAAGATTGGTCATTTGGCTTCAAGATGCCCTGATAGACATGCTAGACTAAGAGAAGAAGCTAGAAAAATATACAAGCCTAATCCTGAATATCAGAGATATAGATTTAAGAAGAACAAAGATAAATCTTGTTACATTGCTGATGAAGGTGTGACTGATGATTCTGATGAGGATCCAATAAACAATGGATGGGTTTTTGTTGCTATAACAGAAGATCAGTCGACACCTACTGCTCAATCGGTAGAACAAGCCCTAGCAGCTAAAGTTGAATCAAAGGATGAATGGATTATTGACTCAGGATATTCACATCACATGACTGGAGACAAAGGTAAATTCTTGAACTTTCAAGAATACAATGGAGGTTTAGTATGAGTTGGAGATGACAAAGCCTATTCAATCAAAGGTAAGGGTTCAATATCTCTTGATGGTAAACATAACACTGACAATGTCTACTATGTTGAAGGATTAAAGCATAATCTTTTAAGTGTTGGTCAATTAGTTGAGAAAGGTTTTCAGTTACAATTTAAAAATGGAAAATGCAAAATCATGAATAGAATTGGTTTGGAAATTGCAACCGGTAATCAAACTAGAGGTAATATCTTTCATTTGAATAATAGTGAAAAGGCATGCTTAATTGCACATATAGATGAAAGTTGGTTATGGCATAAAAGACTATGTCATGTAAATTTTGATTGCATGGTAAAAATCAGCACTTCTAAGGCAGTTAGAGATCTACCTAAAATTGTGAAACCTCAGAATACAATTTGCAAGGAATGTCAATTTGGAAAACAAGTTATAGCTAGTTTTAAAAGTATTCCAAAAAAATCCAATAATGCTCTTGATTTAATTCACACTAATTTATGTGGTCCAACTAGAACTAAAAGCTTACAAGGTGATAGATATTTCATGCTAATTATTGATGATTACTCTAGAATGTGTTGGGTTACTTTTCTTAGAGAAAAATCAGAAGCACTTGGGAAGTTCAAACTATTCAAAGCAATGGTTGAAAATGAAACTAGTAAGAAAATCAAATGTTTAAGATCAGATCAAGGAGGAGAATTCACATCTAAAGATTTTAATACATTCTGTGAAGTGAATGGAATCAAAAGATAATTATCAGCACCTCGGACACCACAGCAGAATGGAGTTGTTGAAAGGAAAAACATAACTATCTTGGATACAGCAAGAAGTATGTTATTAGGAGCAAATCTACCACATGTGTACTAGAGAGAGGCAGTAAGCACTGCTGTCTATACATTCAACAGAGTTCACATCAAAGGTGAAACCGGTAAGACCCCTCATGAACTATGGTTTGGTAATATTCCTACTCCTAAGTATTTTAGAATTTTTGGAAGTAAATGTTATATTAGAAGAGATGAGTATATTGACAAATTTGATCCTAGAAGTGATCAAAGAATATTTCTTGGTTATTCATCTAAGAGAAAGGCATATAGATGTTTTAATAAAAGATTACAAAGAATTGTTGAGAGTACAAATGTAAAGATTGATGAACAATTTAGAGGAACTTTAAGATATATAGACTCTGAACCGGAAATAGAAATTATGACAAATGAACCTACAATAAATCCACTAGTACATAATGATGATCCAGTTACTCTGGTATCATCAAAGGATTCTACAGTAATTGAAGAACAACAATAGACTAAGACACCCTGGTATGTAAGACTGAATCATTCTGAAGATCAGATAATTAGAAGCAAATTTAAAGGAGTTATGACAAGAGGAAGATTGGCAAATGAAGAGGTATGTCTTATTTCTTAAATTGAACCATTATCTATCAATGAGGCATGTGAAGATAAATTTTGGATTAAAGCTATGGAAGAAGAATTAGGACAAATTGAGAAAAATAATACTTGGACATTAGTTCCCCGGCCTAAAAATAAAAATGTAATTGGAACCAAATGGGTATTTAGAAACAAACTTAATGAAGATGGCAAGGTTGTCAGAAATAAAGCAAGACTAGTGTATAAGGGATATTCTCAGAAAGAAGGAGTTGATTACAATGAAACCTTTGCACCGGTAGCCAGAATTGAGGTAGTTAGATTATTCTTGGCTTTTGCAGCTCACAAGGATTACAAAGTTTATCAAATGGATATTAAATGTGCATTTTTGAATGGAGATCTTGAAGAGGAAGTCTATATTGAATAACTTAATTGATTTTCTTTGACAGATGACAATGATATGGTTTGTAGATTAAGAAAAGCTCTGTATGGATTAAAACAATCCCCAAGAGCTTGGTATGCAAGATTGGATAAGTATTTTTTAAAAATTGGTTTTACTAAAGGAAATGCAGATAGCAATTTATATTACAAAGTAACTAATGATGACATCTTGATTATTGAAGTATTTGTTGATGATATAATCTTTGGAGGAGAAGATGAATTATGCAAAGAATTTTCTCTTGAAATGCAGCAAGAATTTCAAATGTGTATGATTGGAGAAATAAAATTCTTTTTAGGATTGCAGATCTTACAGACTGATAAAGGTATATTTTGAGTCAATCTAAGTACTTCAAAGAACTACTAAAGAAATTTGGGATGAAGAACTCTAAACCGGTAAGCACACCTATGACTACAAATGACAAATTATCTCAAAGGGATGAATCTATACCTATTAATCCAACTAGATACAAATCTATGATAGGAGGTTTACTGTATTTGACACAAACCATACCTGATATTATGAATGTAGTATGTATAATTTCTAGATTTCAGAGTAATCCTAGAGAAAATCACGAATCAGTAGTAAAAAAGATTTTTTGGTACTTACAAGGCACAACAAATCTTGGATTATGGTATCCTAAAGATGAAAATTCTGATCTATATGCATATACAGATGCAAATTGGGCAAGAGATCTGGATGATAGGAAAAGCACCATTGGAGGAGCATTCTTTCTTGGAAAAAGATTAGTCTTTTGGTTGAGTAATTAACAGAGTTGTACATCTTTATCAACAGCAGAATGTGCATTTTTGAATGGAGATCTTGAAGAGGAAGTCTATATTGAATAACTTAATTGATTTTCTTTGACAGATGACAATGATATGGTTTGTAGATTAAGAAAAGCTCTGTATGGATTAAAACAATCCCCAAGAGCTTGGTATGCAAGATTGGATAAGTATTTTTTAAAAATTGGTTTTACTAAAGGAAATGCAGATAGCAATTTATATTACAAAGTAACTAATGATGACATCTTGATTATTGAAGTATTTGTTGATGATATAATCTTTGGAGGAGAAGATGAATTATGCAAAGAATTTTCTCTTGAAATGCAGCAAGAATTTCAAATGTGTATGATTGGAGAAATAAAATTCTTTTTAGGATTGCAGATCTTACAGACTGATAAAGGTATATTTTGAGTCAATCTAAGTACTTCAAAGAACTACTAAAGAAATTTGGGATGAAGAACTCTAAACCGGTAAGCACACCTATGACTACAAATGACAAATTATCTCAAAGGGATGAATCTATACCTATTAATCCAACTAGATACAAATCTATGATAGGAGGTTTACTGTATTTGACACAAACCATACCTGATATTATGAATGTAGTATGTATAATTTCTAGATTTCAGAGTAATCCTAGAGAAAATCACGAATCAGTAGTAAAAAAGATTTTTTGGTACTTACAAGGCACAACAAATCTTGGATTATGGTATCCTAAAGATGAAAATTCTGATCTATATGCATATACAGATGCAAATTGGGCAAGAGATCTGGATGATAGGAAAAGCACCATTGGAGGAGCATTCTTTCTTGGAAAAAGATTAGTCTTTTGGTTGAGTAATTAACAGAGTTGTACATCTTTATCAACAGCAGAATCAGAATATGTTGCAGCAGCAACAAATTATATACAAGTACTTTGGCTTAAGAAAATATTGAAAGACATAAAGGTAAAATGCAAGGAACCTATTACTATATACTATGATAACACTGCTGCAATTGATATATCTAAAAATCTGGTATTACATTCTAAAACAAAACATGTTTCTATCAAACTGAATTTTCTAAGGGAAAAGTTGAAGAAAAAGAGATAAAACTCGTTTATGTGAATACTAAAGAACAACTTGTAGATATTTTCACAAAACCTTTGCCTAAGGAAACTTTTGAGTATCTCAGAGATCAGTTTGGAGTCATACCACCACCAGTAAAGACTTAGATAGTTGATGATTGTCATCAACTGATAGAATTAAATGGGAAAATCTTTATTCCGGTATTTGATGAGGAAGCTACTTCAAAGGGGGAGTAGTTGGTATATTGAATTGGTTGGTATTTTGTATGAACTTGACTCTTTCTGACTTTGACATTTGATGTCAAAGGGGGAGAGATATCTATGGAAAAACACATTATCTTTTTGGTAAAAGAGATTTTAGGGGAGAAATTTTGAAAAACACATTTAAGAAGAAATTGGTATGAAAGATTGTTACTCCTAGGGGGAGATATGGAGATTGTTAGTTTTTGGCATTTCTGTTTTGGCACTATGATGGTTTTTCCATCTTGTGTTGCCATCAATGCCAAAGGGTGAGATTGTTGGTATTTTGGTATGGTTTTGTCATTGATGTCAACACCTACTAAATACACCTACTTTGGAGATCCAACAACATTCACCGACAACCAGTAACTTGTGCAACAGTTACTGGTATATGATTAACTGGCACGATATAATGTTCACTGGTACCTAGAATGACATGGAAGACACTTGGTAATGTCAAAGAAATCATGTGGACACTTTATTTTGAAGTAATAATCATTGGTATATTCATATTTGCATATTTGCTTTTACCAACAAATAGGTCTAGGTTATCTAGGGTTACACTAGCAGGTTTATCTTTTCCAGATCAGCATGGCACACTATGGAGATGATTTATTATTGTTGTAAATGCATTAAGATGACATGATTAATTGGTTATTGCATCAGATATTATATTATTTGTAAAACATTTTTATTGTAATATCTGTAAAGCGAAAAATCGCGAGCGAACCCTAAGTGTTCCCCCTTCTCCAACTCCAAGGAGAGAGAAAGGGGGTCACTTAGGATTGACGATTTTCACTTAGGAGATACTTTACATTAAAAAGGGATTCTAAATGAGTTTCAAGGGTTAAGACAGCAAGGCTACCCTCTTTTGTAAAGAATGTAGATAGAATGATTAAGCTAGGAATGCATGAAAAGTGAGAAAGATTCGCTTATAAATAGAGATAGGAATATAGGATGAAGCTGCGGACCTGGAATTAGCAGTAAAATGTTGAGATGGTGTTGTTCTACAAATTTGAGTGAAATTTGACGGGACGATGGCACCCGGCATGCACACGGTCCTCCGAAAAATCCACGAAATGAAGGGGGATCTGTTCGTCTCTGTACAAGGATTCTAGATCTTCAATTACAGTCGTGTACTTGCAACCTACACACAGAAAAGTGAAGAGGATTGGGGGGTTAGGGATTAGGGGTTTGCCCTTAGGTCAAACCCTAGTTTTGGAATTAACCAAGAAATGAGAAATGCTGTAAATGTAAATGATTGTAATGTAAACAAGTACTTGATACCTTGTTGTAAGAATGTTTGTATTCTTACATGCGAAGGTGTAGATGTTGTTGTATGTTGTATGTTGTATGTGATCTCCTCTTCAATGGTTGAATCCTTGTCTTGAATGCAACACTTAGCCTTGAATGGAGACTTAGAATGATCAATTGCTTGAAGGAATGCTTGAATGCTTGAATGCTTGAATGTTTGAATATCGCTTCCGCCTTTTTTCCATCTTATCAAAATGGGAGAGGAAATGTAGTTTATATACTTGTCAATTAGGGTTGATAAACTGATTTTTTTGACCTTAGGCCAACTAGGAAACATTATTTTCCAATTTGCAAACATAAAGACCCAAGACCCAAAAGAGACCGGGCCCAAAAATAGGGCCAGGGACCAGGGCGCTGGGCGCCATGGTCCTGGGGGACCAGGGCACTAGGCACCCTAGTCCTGAAGGACCAGGGCACTAGGTGCCATGGTCCCACCTCCAGGGACAGCAGGGTGCAAGGAGGATCAGGCCAGGGTGCTGAAAAATGTAGTTTTTGATGTCATGGACAAGTTTCGGGGTCTCCATTCAGGTTCAGTGTTGCGTCACCATCGTGAAGACCCAAATGTGGTCAAAATTGTAAGTGTCACAATTTTAGGATGCTACATTTAGCCCCCACTTTAGTAGGAGTATAAGTGTATGCTCATACTTCCGGTAAAGTACAAGGAAACAACATTGAAAGACTTTCACCACGTCAAGGAGGAAAGACACACCAAGCCCCCAGTGGACTACAGATCTTACAACTTCAATTGACAAAGTAAAAGGGAAGATCACGAGGGAGAACCATGACTGTCAGTAGTAAGGTTCCCTCACTATGAGTCATGCAAGAGAAATACCAAAAATTTTCAAGGCAAAGCTAAGTTCGCCAAGAAATTTTCAAGTATCCTGAAGGGATAGATGGGGTGTATGCCCCCCTACATTAAAGTGATCGCACACACCTCAACGGGGGTGATTTCTTTAAGGTAGTGATACACATAAGAAATGAGAAGAGAAAGGAGCATGTTATCACAAAGATTTAGCCCCCAAGTGTGAGATAACCCCAAGGATAATAGACACAAAACACAAAGCACGAGGTGACTTCGCTTTCCTCAGGGTCAGTATGCTGTATGATAATTCATGTATATCATATGTATGTATGCATAATTATTCTTCATTCCCTAATGAAGGAAGGTCACCTAGAAGAAGGGAATGCATGTGTCTTTTGAGTCAACATGAGAGAGACCAAAAGAGATCTCAATGCTTTGCATCGTCCTCAAGTAGACAACACTAAGGAAAACAAATAGAAGAATGAGAATAACACATAGAAGAAGTAACAAAAGAGAGGAGGAGAGAGTCTGCTATGCTAATGAAACTAGTCTAGCACGTCATCTACCCCCCGATCTTGCTGATCAATATTTCAGGAAGGCAAGGAACATGCTAGAAGAGGAACATCCAACATAGCAGATGGAGCTATCACAAGATCCAAACAAGGGCTATGTACATGTTCCAAGCCACGTTGTTCTTGTCTAGGAGCTAGGATAAGTGCTTTAGAAAATTCGTTAGATAAATGGTTATCAATATCAACAAGTTCATATTCACTATCAGAAGCAAGAGAAGTAACATTTTCATCTATATCATCATCAAGATTTATAAAAATAGGATCTTTAACTCGCACAGGATCAAAAACATCATGCATCTTATGTTTAGGAGATTTTGGCTTAATTTTTGGCTGAGGAGAAAATGGAAGAATGCTTGTTGAAGGTGTTTTTGGGGATTTCAAAGTTTGAGAAGCAGCTGCCTGAGCTATAAGATGACACTTTCGTCAGCGTTCATGCATAGAACGGTTTCGTCTAGTCTTAGTAGGAAGTGGAAAAGATTGAGGAGGAGGAATGTTCTCATCCTTATCACTTGGGTGTTTAGGTTGTGGTCTCTTAGGCTGGATAATAGGAGAAGAGGAAGGTCTCTTCTCTCTATAAAAAGAAGGAGGAGGAACTGCTCCGTATAAAGGAGGAATATTTGGTTTAGGAAGGAGACCAAGTCCATCATGACGATGAGGTATAGGTCTACTTTTTGGAAGTTTATTAGGTGTAGAAATAATCGCATCCATAGGAATGGGTTGGGAATCTTCTTGAGGAAAGACATTAGTTTTATCTTTCAAAGGAAGAACTTCCTTCTCAAGGACGATAGGAATATCAAGTTTGGGTGTTCTAGGTTCACTTAGAGATAGGATCATATCTATTTTCTACTTTTGATAAGATTTGAAAAGATGATCACTTCGCGGAGGAAGAGATTGGAATTGTTTAGGCCAGAAATAATCAATAGGAATGCTAGAAGTTCTTTCAGCTGGTTTAAAGAGACTATGATTGACAGTAACAACTTCACCATTATGGGGAAATTTGAAACACTTATGAATAGGAGAAGCAATAGCTTTCATGGAAGATAGCCAAGGATAGCCAAGCTTCACATGAAATTGTTCGGATGAAGGAATAATAGCAAAGCTCACATCAAGGGATTTGTTATGGACCTCAATAGGTAATGTAATAGAACCAATTGCAGGAGAAGAAAATGCATCAAATAATTTCACAACCACATTTGTTTTGTCATAGATCACTTGATTCAATTGCAAAGTAAAAAGGAATTCTTCAGTAATAACATTAACCATGCACAAAGGATCAATAAGCACTCCACGGCAAGGTGTATTCTTGACTTTTGCAACTATGTATAAAGGACCATCAGGTGCCCTGATAGTTTCACTAGAATCAAATGTGATGGAAGGTTCTTTAGGGTTTTCTTGTTGCTCTACAAAGTTAATCACATTCGGAGTCATAGACACAAGACCATCAGATGAGAAAGAGGAATCATTAGTCTCAATCACATTAGAGGTATGAGAAGGTAATGGATCAATAAAAATCTGAAGATTTTGGTTAGGAGGAGCTACAGATGTGTTTCCTTTATCATTCACTCCTAAAATAGAGATAGTATTATTATCAATCAAATCTTGAATTTTACCCTTTAAAGAAAAACATTTTTCAGTATCATGCCCAAGTTGACGATGAAATTGACAAAAAGATTTGTTATCAAAATAGGGTGAATTAATCTTTGTAGGATCTATTTGCTTTATAGGAGGGAGAGTAAGCACATTTTGTTCCAATAACTTATTCATAATACTATGCAATGATTCATTCAAAGGAGAAAACTTTCTTTCTTTCTTGAAAAACTTAGAAATAGGAGGCACACCTGATGCTGCATTCACATTGTTGTTGATGATGTTTTCATTGAATTTAATGGTCTCTCTATTCAGTTTAAACTTCCCAAATGGTTGTTGACTACTATCACCCTTATCACTCGGAGCCATAGGATTTTCTTGTTCCATTTGACTCATAGTCAGTTGATAATTGAGAAGAGTTGCACACAACTGTTGGAAAGAAGTAAACTCGGAAAATAGAAGTTTGTCTCGAATATATTTTTGTAAATTAGAAATAAAGATTCTTTGAATATCATTGTCAGGCACTGGAAAAGAGATTTGAGCATACAAATGCTTATATCTACCAATGAAATCAGTCACTTTTTCTTTAACACCTTGTTTACAATGCATTAAATCAATCAAAGTAACTTTAGGACTTATATTGTTTTGAAATTGTTGAATAAAAGCATTTGCAAGTTGTTCGAAAACAGTAATAGAATAAGAAGGCAACGAGCAATACCATTGTAGGGCTTTATCTCTTAATGTCCTAGTAAATAGTTTTGCAAGCAACCTTTGGTCATAAGCAAAATCGGTACATATTGTTTGAAAAGTCTTAACATGTGTTAGAGAATCACCTTTACCATTATAAAGCTCCAAATGTGGGATTTCAACATGTTTAGGAGGGATAGCTTGAACGATGTTAAGAGAAACTGGGCTCGCAACATCAAATGTGGGCACACTAAACTTAGATTGATTCATAGAGGCAATTTGTTGTTGTAAAGAAGAGACAGTTTGTGCAAGATTGTTAATGGTCACTTCAGTCAAAGAATTCATATTAGATGTGTTAGATTGTGATGGAGGTGTTATGTTATTGAAAGAAGGTAGAGAGTAAGGTGGCGGGACACTATGATAGTTAGTCATAGGAGAGGATTGGAAAAGAGGAGCACTACAAGGAGGAATGGAATGGTTAAATGAATTGCCCCCTTGTGTCATGTTCATTTGTGGAGATGTAATAGGAACACTCATTGAAGAAATGAATGAAGAAGTTGGATTGAATGAAGGAATAGGGTTAATTGAAGAAGAAGGATTGCCCCCATGACTGGTGATCATAGGTGGAATGTCTTGTATAGAAGTAGTCATTATGTTTGATGTAAAGGTAGGTATGCTAGCAATAGAAGTTGTTAAAGGAACAGAATGATTGACTTGAGTGGGAGGTTGTGTATAACCTAAAGTTTTGGCACAACTCTTCATAGGCATCACATTCGAATCCACAATGTGTGCAATACCACACAAAATATCAATTCCATTCTTATCACTTTGAAGCATATGTTTTAGACCCTCAATTAATGAAAGAGCTTGACTATCGGGATACTCATGAGACATCCATTGCTGAAAATCATCAAATTGGTTATCCAATTTCGAAAGTTGTTCTACAGAAACCTCATGGAGAGCTTCTTCATCATTAAGAGGATTAGAGGAATTACCTGTGTCCTTGTTAAAAAGGCCATTCAAATTAGGTTCCATCTCCTCAGTAGTTAAACCTTGGAAAGACTTAATTCTAAAGCTTCATCTAACGGGAATAGTGTAAGTAGGGCTTATTGTTGTAAAACTCATGCACTAGAGAGGGAGAGAAAATTTTGAATTTAGAGGAAGCAAATTTCAATAACATCAGCCAATCTCCTAGATTTAGGCTGTTAAATGCAATCACGACAATCTCCCGAAATTTTAGAAAAAATGTCAGGGACCGTGGCGCTCGGAGTGCACACGGTCCTCGCAACTTTTTTTGACATTTTCAGGGATGAAAGTTATGATGATTTTAAAGCTAATCTGAAAAAATTGAGTGATTTTACGATCTGTAGATTGGCCAAATTAAAGTTGCAATCTCAAAATTGAACCCTACCAAGATTGTTGAAAAATGCAAAATTTGAATTTTGAAAAAGAGAGGGAAATTGAAATTTTGAATTTTATGATTTTAGAGGGAATACCAAAAGCAATGCAAGTTTTGAATTTTAAAAGTTGACTCAATTTCACGCAAAATTCAATTTTGAAAGGGGAAATCAAAGTTGGCACAATTAAACACTTAATTTCAAAAGTCACAAATTGCAAGAATTTGAATAAAGCACTGAAATTTCGAATGAATGCCAACACACTTTTTAGATTTAGGACAGTAAAAGCACAATTTCGATACAAAATTTTAATTTCAACAATTTTTGAATGATTAGAAGCCTTAATCTGAGCAGTCACTAGACCAACTTTGACTTTAATTTTGAAAGTGTTATAATTGATAAAATCAGCCAAAATTCTGGATTTTAGCAGAAAAATACAGTAAGATCTAGCTCCCGAAATTTCGGAAAAAATGTTGGGGACAATAGTGCTCGGGGTGCACACGGTCCTCGCAACTTTTTTCCAAATTTTCAGGGATGAAAGATATTATGATTTTGTTGCGGAATCCAAAGTTACAGCTGATTTGGAAATGTTTTGATCAGTGAAATTATCAGTCAAAGGTTGAATCAAGAGGGTTTTAAAAATTAGGGTTTTGACACTTAACCACTTAATTTTCAGAATTAAAGCACAAATATGAATTGATGATTTGTAATAGAAGGGTAGATCTGAAACAAGCATTAACAATTAGACATTTCACAAGCTTAATTACTAAAAAGAAAATTTAGGGTTTTTTATGCAATCAACCTCTAAAATTTGCAAAAGATCAAACATGGAAATGTAATCAAGGCATCCAATTTTCAGATCTAATCATGAATAATCAGAAAGGATGTTCATGTCGAGTTCACCAAAATGTAAAGCGAAAAATCACAAGCGAACCCTAAGTGTTCCCCCTTCTCCAACTCCAAGGAGAGCGAAAGGGGGTCACTTAGGATTGACGGTTTTCACTTAGGAGAGACTTTACATTCAAAAGAGGGGTTGAAACCCACAAGATCCAATCCCACACAATGCAAGATTGGATTCTAAATGAGTTTCAAGGGTTAAGACAACAAGGCTACCCTCTTTTGTAAAGAATGTAGATAGAATGATTAAGCTAGGAATGCATGAAAAGTGAGAAAGATTCGCTTATAAATAGAGATAGGAATATAGGATGAAGCTGCGGACCTGGAATTAGCAGTAAAATGTCGAGACTGTGCTATCCTACAAATTTGAGTGAAAGTTGACGGGACGATGGCACCCGGCATGCACACGGTCCTCTGAAAAATCCACGAAATGAAGGGGGATCTGTTCGTCTCTGTACAAGGATTCCAGATCTTCAATTACAATCGCGTACCTACAACCTACACATAGAAAAGTGAAGATGATTGGGGGGTTTGCCCTTAGGTCAAACCTCAGTTTTGGAATTAACCAAGAAATGAGAAATGCTATAAATGTAAATGATTGTAATGTAAACAAGTACTTGATACCTTGTTGTAAGAATGTTTGTATTCTTACATGCGAAGGTGTAGATGTTGTTGTATGTTGTATGTTGTATGTGATCTCCTCTTCAATGGTTGAATCCTTGTCTTGAATGCAACACTTAGCCTTGAATGGAGACTTAGAATGATCAATTGCTTGAAGGAATGCTTGAATGCTTGAATGCTTGAATGTTTGAATATCGCTTCCACCTTTTTTCCATCTTACCAAAATTGGAGAGGAAATGTAGTTTATATACTTGTCAATTAGGGTTGATAGACTGATTTTTTCAACCTTAGGCTGACTAGGAAAGATTAGTTTCCAATTTGCAAACATAAAGACCCAAGACCCAAAAGAGACCGGGCCCAAAAATAGGGCCAGGGACCAGGGCGCTGGGTGCCCTAGTCCTGAAGGACCAGGGCACTGGGCGCCATGGTCCCACCTCTAGGGACAGCAAGGTGCAAGGAGGATCAGGCCAGGGTGCTGAAAAATGCAGTTTTTGATGTCATGGACAAGTTTTGGGGTCTCCATTCAAGTTCAGTGTTGCGTCGCCATCGTGAAGACCCAAATGTGGTCGAAATTGCAAGTGTCACAGTTTTAGGACGCTACAATATCTTGTAGGGCTGACCTACTAAAATTGGTCTTAGGGTATGGTATAAAACTAAGATCTTATTTGTAAGATCAAGTGTGGAGTGCAAAAAAGATTCAAGTGAAGTTATATGTGAGATAAAGCAGGGGCATACACGAAGACATCATTTGAAGGTGAAGTTAGGTTTTTGTATAAGCATATCAGCATTACACCGGTACTGAATTCAGCATATGAAGATGTGATTTTGTGTAGTACATTCTTATTGGATCTAACCATCCAACTATAGTTAGTGTGACTCCCATTTGTGTTTGAGCAGTGAGCTCTAGGCTGTTGGCCTTTCTGCATGTGCAAACCCCTTTTGTACACTTACTATCTGCAGTAGTATCATCTGATTGTGTGTAGGGTTTCCCACCATGGCTTTTCCCCTTATAGGGGTTCCACGTACAAATATTGGTGTCATGTGTTGTGGATGACTTTGTGTTTATGTTTCATTCATTAATTCTTACCGGTATAGCAATTTACTGTTAACACTGTCTACTAGCATACTAAACTAGTTTACCGGTATTAAGTATTAAGTTGGCTAATAAGTTTTTGATTTGAATTTATTAGACAACTGATTCACCCCCTCCTCCCCCTCTCAGTTGTCTCTGGGACCTAACAGTATGTCCAAACCATAAGTCATAAGAGGTCTTACCAGTTTCACTTTTGATATGAACTCTATTGAATGTGTAGATTGTTGTACTCACTGCTTCTCTCTAGTAGATGTGAGACAATTTGGCTTCCATCATCATGGTCCTTGCTGCATCCAAAATGGTTCTATTTTTCCTTTCCACTACTCCATTCTACTGAGGAGTCTGGGGTGCAGATAATTGTCTCCTAATTCCATCTGTCTCACAAAAACTGTTAAAGTCATGAGAAGTGAACTAACCGCCTTGATTTGATCTCAGACATTTGATTTTCAATCTAGTTTTGGTTTCCACCTTTGCTTTAAAGATCTTGAATTTCTCAAAAGGTTCATACTTCTCCCTTAGAAAAGTCACCCACATCATTCTAGAATAATCATCAATTATTAGCATGAAGTACCTATCACCTTGAAAGCTTCCGATCCTTATTGGACCACATAAGTCAGTATGAATCAAATCAAGCACATCATTAGATTTATCATGTATGCTCTTAAAAGAAGTTCTAACTTGCTTTCCCAATTGACATTCCTTACATACCAAATTATGAGGCTTTATAATCTTAGGTATATCTCTAACTACCTTTGTTGAACTGATCTTAACAATACAATCAAAATTAACATGACACAACCTCTTATACCATAACCAACTCTCATCAATATGAGCAATCAAACATGTCTTATTACCAGTGTTCAAGTGAAAGATATCACCTCCAGCTCGAGTACCGGTTTCAATCTCCAAACTAGTTCTGTTAATGATTTTACATTTTCTATCTTTGAACTGAAGTTGGAATCCCTTATCCACCAATTGACCAACACTTACAAGATTATTCTTTAAACCTTCTACATAATAGACATTATAAGTATTATGCTTGCCATATAGATAAATAATACCTCTACCATTGATCATACATGCTTTGTCATCCCCAAATTTGACTTGACTGCCATTGTATTCTTGTAGGGACAAAACTTTTCTTTTATCTCCAGTCATATGATGTGAGAATCCACTATCAATTACCCATTCATCCTTGTCTTCAACTTTTGCTTCCAGGGCCTTTTCTTCATTCTTGATAGTCGGTTCCAATTCATCTTCCTTTAAAGCATAGAAAACCCATTCCTTTCCATTATCGAATCCACTAGTGGAGTCTTCTTTTGGTTCATCCTCTGAGTCATCACTTACTCCTTCCTCATCCAATATGTAGCATAGTTTGTTTTTCTTGAATTTCCCGTCGCTCCTCTAGGTACTCTTCTAGCAAATAAGGCTTCGAGTTTCTCAAATTTTTCATCCTCTTTCCTCATATCTTCCAATTCTTTTGCATATAGGGATTTCCAATCAATTTTGTCGGTCACTCAAAGATCCTCCAAAATATTGAATTCCCATGACAATCTCATTTACTCTTTCCATAAATGTAGCAATTCTTTCATTATCTTCCATCTTCAAGTTCTCATATAGTACCCGATAACCATGAAGTTTAGCAATTTTGATAGTAGGGTCACCTTCATTCAGAGTTAGCAATTTATCCCACATAACCTTTGCACATGATTTATTAGTCAATTCCATGGTTTGTTGATCAGTGAGTGCACGCAAGAGGGATTCTCTAGCTCTACAATCATTTTCAATATTCTTGTCCAAGTTTGCAGGAATAGGATTTCCAGATGCCAGATCATAAGGTGTATATCCTTTCTTAGTTATCTCCCAAATATCCTTTCCAAGACATCTAAGATGAGTCTCCATTCAGATTTTCCATATCCCATAGTTTGTTCCATCAAGCTTAGGGATTTCTCTTCTGAAAATAGTTGTCAGTGGATTTGAAGTATTAGTTGCCATAGGATCTACCTCAAGCAGTTAAGCTTCTACAAAAGAGGACCAAAACTCAGATACCAATTTTTAGAATAACCGATGGACAACTGAGAGGGGGGGGATGTGAATCAGTTGTCAACAAATTATATTAATCAAACAACTTTATAACCTTTAATTGGAGAACATAAACATTGAATACTGGAATAGCAGAAACATATATCAGTAAGAAATAAAATGTAAGAATGAAACAAAGAATTGAAACAATGCAACGATACCACATAACACCATGATTTGTACATGGAAAACTTGGTAAAG
This sequence comes from Cryptomeria japonica, assembly GCF_030272615.1. Taxonomy (NCBI): domain Eukaryota; kingdom Viridiplantae; phylum Streptophyta; class Pinopsida; order Cupressales; family Cupressaceae; genus Cryptomeria; species Cryptomeria japonica. The sequence goes on along the minus strand of NC_081410.1, from coordinate 36,871,169 downwards.
GGAAAAACCATAGTGGGAAGCCTACCCACAGTCAGATAAAACTTCTACAAAAAGTATGTGACACAATAAGGGGCTTGCACTTGCAGGAAGTCACAATACCTAGAGCATACTGCTCATCACAAAGGAGTCTCACTGACTAAAGAGAGGTTATAACCACCTCAAGGTAATTAGACAACAATCCAAAAGAATGAACTCCTAATGATAGCATCTACCATGCCTGATTACAATCCTAGTTAATCTCAATACCGAAGGCCTTTGACCTCTTACATAAACCCAATTCGATCACCTATGATTGACCAAATATCCTTCGCATATGATATTTCATTCCACGACCATGACCATTACAACCACACGGTCTACTATGAGATCTTACATCAATTTATACAAACCCTAAGGCCTAAACCAATTAGTTCGGATACCTAAAAGATATTACAATAAGATAATTACATACATCCATATTACAATGATATGCCATGTCGGCTGTAGACCAAAACAACATTAACCAATCCATAAATGATCCTCGTAATGTGTAGAGAACATGTAACATGATACTGGTCCATAACCTAGATATGTATCAGACCTAATTTGGGTCCACCATGCCAAAGCGATGTCTCCAATCAGTCGAGGCATGAACAAAGATTATCTTCTACATCTTGAATTCCATCTAGAAGCCGCACCAACACCACTTATGCATCATGTCAAAGATTCTCAGTAAAAGGTCTAGCGGTAAAACCTCAAACCCTTGCCGGTATAGGCTTACTAGAGTGTATGGTAGCATCTGATCACCAAGTCAGTACCAACTGACCAAAACATACTCCATAAATATCAAACCAAACATATTCCATTGATCCAAACATGTTGATAGTATCTAACTGATAGTCCCTTCTATTGGTAACACTAGTTCTTCTACCGGTAACCAAAATCTATCTGTCGGTAACCAGCCATAACAACTAGTGGTTATATCAATGACAAAACATCAATGCAACACATAATCAATTCCTTCATATTTCCACCAAAAACTAGGGGTGTCTTTAACTGGGACTCCATGGGGCCTGAGAGCACAATTAGGGCCTCTATGTGTTTATGTTTATTCTCCCTTTTCCTATTCATTTTAGTTTGGATAGCCTGGATAGCCTAGAGGGAGGCATTATGCATATTGGCTGCATTCATCCAAGCAAGATTAGTGTCCTCAATTTTCTTCTTGAGTGTCTCCTGGGATCTCTTAATTTCTTCCAACTCGATTTTGGTCCCAACCATTTTGAGCTTGGGGTCCAAATCTTCAATCTTCTCATTCACCTTATCCCACTACCCCATGAGGCCAACAAGGTCATTGGAGGATCTCCACACTTCATCCTAATCTAAATCCTCCAATCAGGTATCAACCCTAGCTTCACCCTCATATACCACCTCTAACTAACTGATTTTCTTGATAGTGACATTCATCTACTAAAATAGTCGCTTTAACAAGTCATCCTATCTTTTCACATCATCATGTACATCCTTCAGAATTTTAGTAAGGACCATAATTGAGATCAGGGGATTGGTATTTGAAGAGGGTGGATAGTTTGTCGGAGGAAGGCTAGGGTTATTTCCAACATTAACATCAATCGCAGGGAACCAATCTGAGCGTGTGGTTTTAGAGGAATCTGATCCATCAAAGGAGATAGAATCAGAACCCAAATCCACAACAATATACACATTCTTATGCATCTCAATTTGGGTTTCCACATCACAGTCCTTTTTAGTGGTAGCAATGACTTTAAATTTGGTCATATGTGTAGGGTTCTTTCTTGTAGGTATTTTTTTAACCCAGATGTGACACTTCACCAGAACTAGAGGGGGCGACAATGTGATCAACATGTAAGATAGGGTCATAAGAGGACTCAATATCAATAGTGGGGATCCCACCAGAGGGGGTTAAGGCCAAAATGAAGTTATATAACCTATAGATGAGACCCTAATGAAGAGGGGGTTTACCATTAGCACAAGCTTTATAAATAGATTTTGATAGAGAGGACAAAATCCAGTAGGGAAAATTCATTCTTACCCCTTGACAAAGGTGGTTCAACATGGGGAAAATATGAAGGTGGAATCTCCTCTTCCTTCTATCCAGAGTGAAGTACTTCATGAGAATAAGGGTTTCCTCCTTCCATATACTGAGAAGCTCTTCCTTGTTGTAGCCACTTTGGAGCCCGGGAACCCCTTCCCCAGGTTCAAAGAAATGCTTGAAATCTTCCTTGTAATTCCCCTCAGAATTTTTAGGAAAGGAGAGACGTTTGAGGGCCAACCTAGTCACTTTCATTATGGTACCCTCAGAAACCAAAAAGGGAACAATCCCAATCTTAAGAGTGCCATTATCCTAGACTTGAACAAAGACCATAGAAAGTTTAGGAACATGGTCGATCATCCCCTCTACATAGGAGAACAAATTGTCTTGTATCACTTTACCCTAGAGTTTCCCATTGTTCTTGAATTTGGAGAAATCATTAGGTTCAACTTGGTTCAAATCACCTCCCATCTCCAAAAAAATAGAAGCCAAATTGAGAATTCGATAGGTTAGATAGCTACTGTGATACATACCAACAATATTGAAGTCTCGCTCCCTTATTCAACAAGGAAAGGAGAAAGTGAGAATAGAAAGTAACAAAAAGGTAATCTTGGGATTATGCATCATTAATAAGTAAGTCATTCAAGATCATGGCACATGCCACATTTGAGATTTTGTGCAGGTGAGACCATATTTCAATTTTATTAACCATCGTGTCGAACCATGCTAGCTTGTCTACCACATAGTTTCCCTCACACCGCACGTGGAATATTTTGACGTCATCAAGAGTAGGAAGGAGAGCATGAAACTTGGCGATGAGAGAGGTAGTATTATAGTCCAATTTAAACACCCCATTAAGAATCATAATTGTATTGTGAAAGTCTCCTTCAATAATGATTCACCTCAGACACTTCTCCTTGGTAGCAACTAATGCATGAAACACCGCAACCACTTCAGCCCCATTGGAGGTTTGGACAACAAAGTTCACCGCAGAGGAAAGGATTAAGTCACCACATAAGTCTCTGATCATGCCACTCCATCCTACCCAACTCGGGTTACCATGGGAAGACACATCGAAATTCAACTTTAGCCAACCAGTGTCGGGAGGTCCATTTAATAGCATTACAAAATCTAATAGGAGGGACAAAAAATATTTCTCATACAATTATAGTGTTGTTCATACAATTACAATTCATATATTTTAAAGGAGATATATTAAGATTTTTTTAAAAATTAGTCCGTGAAATCCTTTAATGTGTGTTATGTCTTATTTAAATGTATTGTAACATCAAATACGAATTATATTTGTAAAAGGCTTGAATTTATTTCTTTTTTTTAAAATCATTTTATTTTTTGAGATGATTGTAGCTCTATATATGATAGCTACATTATTTTTTGAATTAGAAAAACTTAACAACAAAACTTTATTGTCTTTGTAATGTTGTCTAAAACTTTTTATTAGTTTTCTAAACTTTATTATAGTACATGTGAAATTTTTTATATAGTTACACATAATTTAGTCTATTGAATAGAAATATTTTACAAGTTTGGATAGGGGACAAATATAGGCTATGGTAGTTGGACAAAATGGGACCAATAGTGGTACCCTAAGAATGTCATGTCAATGGTAGTGACAACTTTAAGAAACCCCCCCTCAAAAAATTGTATAAAATCTTAGCGAACATTTAATTTTTTCTAAAAATAATAATAATGTTTATTGGCGAATCTTTCCTTTTTATAAAAAAGAAGCTACTTTTATTGGCAAATTTGTTTATATCAATTTTTTTGGTAGAAAATATTGGCGAATCTTGGAAAATAATCATTGTATGCATTAATTACTATTGTATTTCCTTTCATTTAAAAATAATCCTTTTATAAAAAAGTAGAGGCATGAAGCTTGAAATCATTAATGAGTTTAAGGGTTAGACTATACTTTATTTGATTTCTACCATTAACTTAAAATAATCTAATAGCCCTCTTTCTATTTTGTGAGATAAAATTTACAAACAATTTGTAATATTCATGAGGCCAAAAATTGCTTTTAGACCATTGGTTTTCATTGAAGTCAACAATTCAAAGCAATTTTAAACCCCACGAGCATTACAACTTGTAGGTAAATGTTACCTCATGGAATTGTAAATGAAGATCATTAGATTATATTTTAAATCAATGGTGGAAACAAAATATTGTTGATATAACCCTAAAGTAACTAATAATTATGATATATTATTGGTAAATTAATTTGGATTTATACAATAAATTATAAAATGTTGGCGAATCTAATCCAGTCATGTATCAAATATTGTGGGGAATCTTTAGGTTAAAAAAATTAATAAAATAAATTCTCTGGCGATTTAAATAACATTAAAATAAATTTTTTTTTAAATGTGGCAATTTGCGTCACCTTAAAAGTTAAAATTATTAGCCAAATTTGATTCCCAAATTTCAAAAAATAGCCAATTGGTGAATATTAGCAACTAAATTTTTCACTCGTCAATGCTTATCCCCAAAAATGGACCTCTAAAATTCAAAAAAGTAACCAATCATGTGATGCCACATCACCGCACAAGTAAACATGACTTAGTTCACACCTATTAGTCTTATCACAATTTGGGACCATTTTGGACACCTTCACAAAAATGCTTGTTGATGTGGCATTATATTTGGCCATGTGGATTTGAAAACAATTTTTTGAAGTAGGGGATTTGATAGGTCAATTTTTGTATAAAATTTCAAAGATTTAAAGTGTCTATATAGGAAATTGAAAAGAACAAAGTTAACGTGCACATATATAGGGCCCTCTCCCCTATTGCAATTATTTTTCCAATTGGTTTAAGGAAGAAAGTTAGTTTCAAAATATTCTAATGGCTTCTCTCAAGGCAAGAATGGTGGATGTGATAAACCTAGAGGATCCGGTTAATACTGAGATGGGGGAAAATAAGTATTAACAAAAAATGAAACTTTCAACACCAAAACAAACTTATCTTAGGTCTATAAACATTCAACACTTAAACCAAATCTTCATAACATATTTCCTTATCAGATCTAGATAATCATTTCCTCTTATGCAAAATTATTAATCAGATCAACCATCAATTCAATATCATATCAAAAAACATAGTTACCAACTTATTAACTAATCATAACGCTTCATCAATCATATAATCATGAATACCGGTAACCACTTTAAGATCTCTGATAAACAAACATAAACTATCTTTATTGGTTATCAAAAATAAAACATGAACATCACAAGAAAAGCATACCACACATGAAAACCATGTTTTCACATGGAAACTCAAATAGGGAAAAACCACGGTGGAATGGGTACCCACAAATATTTTGCACTCTTTTAGAATGCGCCCTGTTAGGAGCCAAGCTTGATTAGAAGCTTACAATGATGTCCTCTTAGGAGTAGACTCTGTTAGGAGTCACCCAGTTAATGGATTCACCTTAGCCTTGTTAGAAGCTTTGATCTGCTAGGATCAACCTCACAAGAGGATTTAGAACTTAGATATTGAGTCACCCTGTTAGGGGATTTTACAACATGAGGCCTGGTAGGACCTACCTAGTTAAGGGACTTTAGCTACTGTAATTATTAGAGAACAATAATGAATGATCTGTGTATAGCACTCTACTGCTTGCTTGATTAGATCCAATTAAGTTCTAAGTCTACATCTCTTGGGTAGATCTTCTCACACACACTCGTTCGACTTCTCACACTTCTCAAAATCACCGACACTTCAAAACATCAACCTTGCCGACATAAATAACTTTTACAACTATGTCGACATCAAAACCCTAAGACTTACTACATAGATCATCATAGATATTTACAAATCATTACAGATCATCATATGGACCATTAAAATCAATTACAAATCAATATAGGTTTTTGAATTATCATAAATCATTAGACCAAGGCAATCTGGTACAAAGTCAAACCCTTAGCACATTCTTCTAAGCACGCTGTGATGAGTTGAGACATTAGCTCTTTTTATTCCCATAACTTATAAGTTTTTCTCATGTTTTGATTTATATGATGGGATAGTGATGATGTATTAAAAGTTGACTATATGCATTTCAGATGTTAGCTGAACCTATTAAATCATATTTTGTCTTTGCTAGTTGTTCTTGTAGCCATGTGATTCATTCTCGTTGCCATGCGGATTGTCTTAGGCAATATCATGTGTGAAATTAATAGATGTTTTGATTAATTAAAATAGATGTGTATGTGCTTGTATGTTCTTTCTTTTAAATTGTAGGAATAAATAAGATGCTTCAGTGAAATCTCTTATGTCACGCTAATTGCAATAAGAGATATTCAAGGAGGTCACTGAAAGATCAAATCAGTGGAGAAGATGATGAGCATAAGGAACGATAGAGGAGAAATAGGTGCACAATACTAATTGATGTTTGAATCAATTGGGCATTAGTATTGTAAATCCCACCATGCTATGTTATGGTTGTGGTTTGGTTTAGATCCACATTATCAGTGGCTTAACTCTGACTATTTCCCTTCATGAATATTATTCGCCTCTTCTCATCGGTGTGATCTATGTCGTAGGAAGTAGTTGTTTTATTTTAAATAAGGGTCTTTGTCTCTTTTTAGAGGTTAGAAAGAAAAGAGAAGAAAAAGAAAAGAAGATTTAGAAATAAAGTTGCAGAGTGTTTTGAGTTTCCTTTGATTCTAAATGATGTATCGACTTTTGAGGAACAATGAATAAAGATATGTTATTCTAAGAACTTAGAGTTATTTTGGAAGCTTGGAAGCACTCATCCAAGGGGGCCCACTTGGTGAGTGTTTCTATACCTTTCTTAAAATTAGTTTTCTTCTTTAGCTGTAGTAGATGTTCTTGCATTGACTATTCCTGCAGCCATTGGAAATAGATCCATTGACTGTTCCTACAGCCAAAGAAAATAGAGTAATTCCTATTTGACACCTTTGCACGCACTTAGTATTTCTTGAGTGAAATTTATGTTAATGCAGAGTTTTTCCTATAACCATTTAATTGTTTCAATTCTTGCTTACCTTTCCTGCATAGATGTTAGTTGCTGCAGTAATGCAAGGTAGCTATCACAAGAACTTAGTGCATATATAGTGTACCCATTTCAAGTATTACGTTCTTGGGTTGACAATGAAATGAACAACAACTATGGAGATAGTAACTTCATAGAGTGAATCTCCAAACTTTGGGTTGAGAATTTAACTATAGTTATTATTCTTATTCTTGGGTTGAACACTTTGCACATTCCCAAGAAATTCATTCTTCAAACCTGCCAAAACATCTTTCAAACTCATCACGTGGTTTGTGCCGCATTATCATCAACACATGAACTTGATGTAGATCACCGCCAAACCAAAAATCATTACCGGTTAAGAGAATTATTTACCGGTCCTTAAGCCTTGGAAAAATTTCACCAAAAATTAAAACATGCCTTCCAATAACTATCATACGATGCAGTTCTAGTTACATACTCAAATCCATCATAAAAGCTTATGTATCAAACCACAAGTACCAAACATCACCAATCACTCGATTCCATCAAAACTTATCTGCTTTATCGGTTAAGGTCCTAATTCATAGTCTTGTTGGTAAACTCTGTCAAACTGTCAAACTCTTACTCCGGTAGACCAAATCACTTAGCCAACAAGTCAATAATAAAAAACCAACTGTAAACATCATTAAACATTAGTTGAACCTGGTTGCCATCAATGACAATATAAATAACTGATCATGTCATCTTCCTCTACCATTACAGTCATCCAACATCATCTCATCTTCATCAGTTATGCCAAACATGCCAACAATCTCCCCCTTTGGCATTGATGGCAACACTAAATATCAACATACTTAACTTATATTGTTCCTCTTTTTTATGGACCTTCTTTGCAACTCTTCTCTTCTCTGCTGCATCTCATCTATTGGTTACACTCTATCTACTCCAACTAATCATAATCTACTCCAACTAATAATATGTCTTCTCTTAATCATATTTCTTCTCCCCCTTTGACAACAATTCCAAAGGTGCATAAGCATCACAAATCATCAAGTCTACTATAGTTGTTGTCTTCAACATGTCTGCAAACATGTCTAAGTTGCTCCCCCTATGGAGTAGCCTGTATTTCATCAATCCAAAGTGAACACTAGTCATGAAGCCCACTGGACTGATGCATCCTACATTCTAGTTTTGTCTGAGTAGGGGTTTGACCCCTAATTTACCTCTAAGATACTCAAAGGTTGTCTTCAGCAATTATTTTGTGAAAATATCTGCTAGCTACTCTTTGCTTGTCACATACTCCATGTAGACTTGTTTTTCTTGTACTCTTTCCCTTAGAAAATGATATTTCAATTGCATGTGATTTGTTCTTGCATGTAACACAAGATTTTTTTTAATATTGATTGCACTAGTATTATCAAAGTAAATAGTTACTGGTTCAGACATATCAAATCTAAATCCTTCAAGAACATGTCTCATCCAGATTGCCTGCATTCAATTCATTGATGTTGCAACATACTTTGCCTCTGCTTTTGATTGAGAAACACAAGTTTTCTTCTTACTTGTCCAAGAAACCAATTTGCCTCCAAGAAGAAAAGCTCCACCAGTAGTGCTTTTCCGATCATCTATAATGCCTGCCCAATTTGCATCAGTAAACACATCCAAAGAGAAATTTCCTTTATAAGGATACCACAAACCATAATCTATTGTGTCTTTTAGGTACCAAAATATCTTTTTCACCATTACCAAGTGAGTATCCTTGGGATCCTTTTGAAATATAGTAACCAATCCAATAGCATGTGCAATATCTGGTCTGCTATGAATGATATTATGTAATTTACCAATCATAGACCTCTATTCTTTCTCATCCATAGATGGTGAGTCATCTTGCTAGACCTACAACCCAATAAAAAATTTAATCTCTCCAATAAGAGACATCTCAAATTCCTTTTTCATCTCTTCAGCAAAATCCATTCATAAGTCATCATTACCACCAAAGATAATGTCATCCACAAATACTTCAGCTATCAATACTTTCTCTCCATCAGTCTTTAGATATATGTTACTATCCTCACTGGTACCCTGGAATCCTATCTTGATCAGGTGTACATGCAATTTCAAACCATGCGCTCGGTGCTTGCTTCAATACATATAGTGCCTTATGTAGTTTGTAAACCATATCTTTGTCTTCAAACAAAGCAAATCCATTTGGTTGTTCTATTTATACTTCTTTTTCTTCAAGGATGCCATTGAAAAAAGATGGTTTAACATCAATCTGATATAATTTAAATCCTATAAATGTAGCATAAGCAAGTAACATTCTTACTCCTTCCAATCTCACTATAGGTGCAAATTTTTCACCATAATCTTCTCCTTCTTATTGTGCATAGCCTTTGCAAACCAATCTTTCTTTATTTCTCACAACCTTCTTCATTTAACTTGTTTCTAAAAACCCATTTGGTTCCAATCACATTCTTGTCTCCTAGGCTGCGAACAAGTGTCCATGTCTTGTTCTTCTCTATCTGATCTAACTCCTCATTCATTGCACTAATCTAGTCATCATCCTTTATTGCCTCTCTTACTATTTTCAGTTCAATAGTAGAAATCAGACAAGAATTTTATCTGATTTTCCTCCATGTTTGTACTCCAGTATGTTTATCTACAATTATTTGTTCTTTTGAGTGATTTAACCTAACGTACCTTGGAATAACCAATTCTGGTGATGTGCTTCCTACTTCATGTTCTTCATCGCTCTTTGCATTTACCGGTTGAGCACCTATTTCTTCAACATTTTGCTCATCAGTCTTCTACACTTCCGGCTCTATGAACACAAGTCTTTCTTCATCTTTTTCAAGCTCAGATCTATTGGACTCGGTAGATTTCTCAAGGAGTTCATCTTTCTTCACATTAGCACTCTCAATGATCTTCTTAGTTCTGTTGTTATAATATTTAAATGCCTTACTCTTTGTAGAGTAACAAAGAAAAATGCCTTCATCACACTTAGCATCTCATTTTTCAGTGTAATCATCTCTCTTAATATAACATCTTTGGTACTTTACCTTGAATCAATATCATTTTATCAGCTTCAACAACTATTCAATTCATTGTCTCTACTATCCCATTTTGTTGTGGAGTTCTAGGAGCTGACATATGCCTCTTAATTCCTTGTTGATCACAAAAATTCACAAACTCATCAAAAGTAAATTCTCCTCCCCGGTCACATCTCAAAATTTTTAGATTCTTCCCTTAATCTTTCTCAACAAGAGATTTAAATTCTTTAAACTTACTAAAAGGCTCAGACTTTTCTCTTAGAAAAGTTACCCACATCATTTTCGAATAATCATCAGTAAAGATCATAAAATACTTATCACCAAAATAGCTCTTAGTCCTTATAGGACCACAAAGATTAGTATGAACCAAATCAAGAATATTCTTTGAATAAAAAGACTTACTCTTGAAGGATACAAAGGTTATCTTACCCATCTGGCAATCCTTTCATAACATATTGTCCAGTTTCACAAGATGGCAAACCTCTAACAATACTTGACTTACTAACTTTAATCAAATTGTCAAAATTGACATCACAAAATCTCTTGTGCCACAACCAGCTATCTTCAATCTTCCCCACCAAATAGTCATTTACATTAGTATTCTGATGAAATAAATTACCTCTAGTCTGCTTCCCAGTAGCAATCAATTCTCCATTATTTCCAAGAATCATGCACACTCCACTTTTGAATTCAAGTAGATTTCCCTTATCATTAAGCTACCCAACACTCAAGAGGTTATGTTTTAGTCCTTCAACCCAAAAGACATCATCTGCATTACTCTTCCCATTTAATGAAATTGATCCTTTACCTTTAACCATGTAGCGAGAGTTATTACCAATTCTTACAACACCTCCATCAAACTCTTCAAGGGATAGGAACTTACTTTTGTCATTGGTCATGTGGTGTGAGCAACCACTATCTATTATCCATTCATCATTGTTATCCATAAGAGACACCAAATCCTTCTCATCACTTAGATCCTCCTTGACAATAACAAATACTATCTCCTCATTGTCATCTTCTTCCAATTCATCATTAGTCGCACCTTCATCCACTGCAACATAACAATTTTTCTTGCTTTTTCCTTTGAATCTCCTAAACTTATCTTTCTTATTAGTGTTAGGGCAGTTAGAAGCTATGTGTCCAATCTTACTACAAGAGAAATACTTCAAGGGTAATTTATTTATATTTACCCATTCCTCTAGGGAATCTTCTAGCTAGTAATGCCTCAAGCTCCATCAAATGATCTTCATCATCACCATCACCTCGGCTACCACTATGACTAGACCTATAGTCATGATCATAAAAAATATCATTTCCTTTCCTTGCTAATGTACCAATTATTGAAGACTTAAAGGCATATTCAGAAGGTTTGGAAACACTATTATCAAAGTTGTTAAGTTCAAATGAAATTAACTTTCCAATTAAAGAATCAACAGTAACTTAATTTTTTGAAATGGATCTCAGTTCTTAAATAGTAAACACTATGATATAATACTGTGGTAAAAGATTTCTAAGAATTTTACTAACAATAGTATCATCTTCAATCTTATCTCTGACACTCTTTATTCCACCTACAACTTCCTTAATCCTTTGTCCATGTTGAGTTATGTTCTCACCGTCAACCATTTTCATATCATCAAATTTTCCTCTCAGACTCTCTTCCTTTTCCCTTTGAACATGTTCATTTCCTCCATAGATTAATTTTAGTTTCTCCCATACTTCATTTGTAGTTTATAATCCATGAACATCAATATATTGAAAGTCAGACAGAGTACTTACAATTGCTTGAAGAGCTTGAACATTTTTCTATTGTTCTTTGAGCTCGTCCGATGTCAAGGGACTGGTAGTAGGTGCAACATACCTAGTTATCACATGATTCCAATACTATGAACCCATTCATTTAATGTAGATTTTCATCTGATCACTCCATATCTAGTAGTTATCTTTGGTCAACTTGGGACCCTCCTTCTTCATCATCTTTCATAGAATCTTTCCCTTAAGTTGTAAGGTTTTCTGCACATAAAGTACCAAGACTTTGATACCAATTGATAAACCTAGAGGATCTGGTTAATACTGAGAGGGGGGTGAATCAGTATTAACAAAAACTAAAACTTTCAACACCAAAACAAACTTATCTCAGATCTAAAAACATTCAACACTTAAACCAAATTTTCATAACACATTTCCTTATCAGATTCAAATAATCATTTCCTCTTATGGAAATTTATTAATCAGATTAGCCATCAATTCAATATCAGATAAACAAACATAGTTACCAACTTATTAACTAATTAGAAGGCTTCATCAATCATATAATCATCAATACCGGTAACCACTTTAAGATCTCTAATAAACAAACATAAACTATCTTTACCGGTTATCAGAAATAAAACATGAACATCGCAAGAAAAGCATACCACACATGAACACCATGTTTTTCATGTGGAAACCCAAATAGGGAAAAACCATTGTGGGAATTGGTACCCTCAAAATATTTTGCACTCTTTCGGAATGCACCCTATTAGGAGCCAAGCCTGGTTAGAATCTTACAATGATGCCCTCTTAGGAGAAGACCCTGTTAGGAGTCACCCAGTTAAGGGATTTACCTTAGCCCCATTAGAAGCTTTGATCTATTAGGATCAACCTCACAAGAGGATTTAGAACTCAGATATTGAGTCACCTTGTTAGGCGATTTTACAATGTGAGGTCTATTAGGACCTACTCGGTTAAGGGATTTTAGCTGATGTAATTGTTAGAGAACAACAATGAATGGTCTCTATATAGCACTCTATTTCTTTCTTGATCACATCCAATTACGTTATAAGTCTGCATCTCTCTGGCAGATCTTCTCACACACATTGGTTCGGCTTCTCACACTTCTCAAAATCACCAACACTTCAAAACATCAACCTTCCTGACATTAATAGCTTTTACAACTAGGTCGGCATCAAAACCCTAAGACTTACTACATAGATCATCACAAATCTTTACAACTAATTACAGATCATCATAAGGATCAGTACAATCAATTACAAATCAATATAGGTCATTGAATGATCATAAATAATCATAGTAAGTTGATCTTGTACAAAGTCAAACCCTTAGCACATTCTGCTAAGCAATTTGCACATTCTCGAGAAATTTGTTCTCCAAATATGCCAAAAAATATTTCAAACTCATCACACAGTTTGTATCACATTATCATCAACATGTGAACTTGATGTAGATCACCGCCAAACCAAAAATCATTAACGGTCCTGAAACCCTTCTTGAACCTTGGCAAAACTTCATTAGAAATTCAAAACTTCCCTTCCAATAACCATCATATGATGCAGTTCCGGTTACATACTCAAATCCATCATACAAGCTTATGTATCAGACCACAAGTCACGAAACATTGCCAGTCACCTAATTTGATAAAAAATTATCTGCTTTACTGGTTAAGGTCCTAATTTGCAGTCTTGCTAGTAAACTCTGTCAAACTATCAAACTCTTACTATAGTAGACCAAATCACTTAGCCAAGAAGTCAATCACTAAAAACTAACTGTAAACATCATTAAACATGAGTTGAACCTGGTTGTCATCAATGACAATATAAAAAAATGATCATGTCACCTTCCGCTATCGGTACAGTCATCCACCATCATCTCATCTTCATCAATTATGCCAAACATGCCAACAGGATGTTGATGAGGATGGGCTTGGATATTGGCTAGATTTTTAGAGCCTGCACTTGATTGCTAACATTTCATTTAAGGGTGAGACCTTTTTACCATATCAATAAACAAATGCCTTGGTGAGTGGCTTGAAAGGTAGCAAGCATCCCATTGTCTGGGCTGTCAAGATTTTTGTAAGCTTCAAAATCATGATTTCAGATCACACTTGCAAATATCTTCCCTAGGGATTCATCTAGCATACCAGAAACTTGGTTCTAATCACAAGCCACCTCATTTATTGTGTCACTTGATCTTGTCAGTTTTGTATTTCCTAGATCTTTATATAATCTAATGCATTAAATACTAACAATCCTAGTAGATCTTTCTAAGATTTGAATGGATTTCACCCTATCTATCCATTATCACTCTACAATCTCACACATTTTATGGGTAGTAAGAAAATATTATTTTATGTTTGATCTATATCCTCCATAAACGAAATGGTTTCTAGGTGAAAGGTTCCAATAGTTGAGTGTGTTCCAATGGTTGTGATGGCATATTTTGATTTAATGCCCAATATTTTGATTGCACCAGTAGTTATGAATTTAAAGTTGTTATTGTGATGATGACTACTCATAATTGAATGAAATGTATACCTAAGCACTAAAAAGCAACGAATCATGTGATACCACATTAGTGTGCAAGTATTGGTTTCACTTTTTTTTAGGCTATTTTGGACACCTTCGAAAAAAGCATCCTGATGTGGCATCATATTTGATTATGTGGCCTTGAAACCTTAGTTATAAGTAGGGGACTTGCCAAATATTGCTTTAAAAAATAGGAAGTGATTTGAAATTTTCATGTAAGATTTTGAGAAGCATAAAGCTATAATACTCAATTATGAGATCCTCTCCTCTCTAATATTAATTGAATCTATGTTTTGCATTCAAAGTCCAGCTATGGAGAATTGTTTGTAAAAATACTTAATTATAGAAGAATACAATCACGTCTAGTTTATTAGCTCCACATTACAAAATAAAATAATCATGTCTTTAGTTTATTAGGGCAACATCTTAGGAAGTCAATGTAATGTTTCATGATGTTTAATATAATTTTTAAGTTTGTTTTCTTCTCCCCATTCATCCTTCAAGTAATATCAGATCCTATATATCATATTAAAACTAGTAATGCAGAGTCTTTTACCATACTATTATTGATAGAAAGTACTTAATCTAAGAGCAAGTAGAATGAGCCAAGTAAGCCAAAGATACAACTAATGGAGCATTGATATAGGTCAAAGGTTTAGACTATTCATAATAATTTATGTCACCAGGAAAGTGATCATTGGCATCTGGGCTACCACAACTACTCCAACCAAAAGGTTTGTATTGGGGCCATTGTTATACAACTATTGCAAGCGTGCATTGTATCCAATGGACTATGGGTGTTGGGAAACTGAAGGTAGAGATGAGCCTCTATAGTGAATTCACTATGGGTACCTAGAACCATACCCAACTGTGTATGACATCTCTAGAGGATTGGAACCCACAAGATGTTTGGAGAATTTGAGGTATTTAGCATAGGTCAAAAGTATGAAAGATGCAGATGTAACGTACTCCAGATTAACATCAGACAATGTGTAGAGAAGTCCTCCTAGTGTGTATTGAGACCTAGAGGCTAATGTTCTCGGTAGGATAGAGCAGATATAGTTCTCAATGTGTCCTTTGTAGTCTTTAAGGGATGTGTCTATTCTGGCTCAAAAAAGACAGTACAGATTGACTAACATGCGTGTTACTTGCACATTTTACACCATCAATTTTTCTATTAATGACTATGATTGACTAACCTATCGCTAACATGCTGTATGAAAGGTCCATTTTGGAGCTAGAATAGATGCAACCTTCTTGAAGAGACTCAAATTTTCTCTGATATCTAGGTTTATAGATTTTTGTGTCTTATTTTGATGAGCACTACTCAAGAGTCCAACTCTACAGAGCCATAAAATGAAGTTGAATCTGAATGAATGTAAGAAGTTGCCAGTATCAGAGAGCTGAAACTAGATTTATAGTACATATGTTTTTATTGAAACTATAAATTTTAATGTTTAATGTAATTTCTTCCTTTATTTATGTTCCCTTTCACTCCAAAAAACATATGAGATCCTCCATGAGACAACACAAGTAGAACTCTACTTAAATCTCAACGCTTGGAGTTTCCTTTATGATGTCGCTCATGTAGGGAGATTAGTTTTTTAATGTAATATTTTTCTTTGAGCTTGGGCTACAGATTTGTAAGGTGGGTAATTTTTGGTGATCAAGGAAAGGAGATGATAAAATCCATAGAAAAGCATTAAGAGATGGCCAAAAATGATGTGGAAGATGGGGGATCTTCAAAACCTAAGATGCAAGTTTGCTAGTGATATTCAAATACTTCAACCTAGGAAATAACAAGGTAACTATTGAAGATGTGAATCCATTTTGATGTCAATGTAAATAAAATTTCCCATCTCTCACAAAATGTAATGGATGAGGTACTTTTTTGTCTCATAGGGGTACTAATTTTGATCATGACACCCATTTCATAAAGTAGTGGGCTTCCAAATGGGCCTATACTCTGAATTTCTCATATATTGAAAATATTAGTTTATATCAAATTCTATAGATTATCTTGGGAAACATATTTCAGACCCTCAAATTAAGGTCTTCACTGAGATTACAAAGAAGTTGATGATGTCAGGAAGGAGAGAAGATTGGTCGCCAAGCATTAACTCAAAATGCGAGTACGATCGGGGAAATGAGCTCTGCTAGGCTTTGAGGTTGTGTACTAATTTTTTCAGACTGCATTTACTATAGGATTCTAGAGTTTATTATGGCTCGGACCAACTTTATCCTAGCAATTGATGTTGGTGCTGGAGTTGTTGTGATAGACACTCATGGTGCCTTAGAACAAATACCATCGCAAATTTGTTCTGAAAGTGTTTCATGAGGTATGTCCTCACCTGATGTTGTGCTTCCTATTCAATATTTTGATAATGCCTGTGAGTGGCTTGAAAAATGCACATTGATAGGTTATTTTGTGGGTAGGATCCCTCCTAAAAGCATGCTTCATGATTGGGTCACCAAAGCTTGGTCTCCTCATGGAGTCTAGCTTGATGGAGTCCAAAGCCTTACTAAGGACTTCTTTTTGTTTCACTTTTTAAACCCTTCCCATGTTGAGGCTATCCTCTCTCATGGGCCATGGATCGTTCGATCTTCCCTTCTAGTTTTCTAGCATTGGTCTTGAGACTTTTCCATCTCAGATGATAAAAATTTGAGATTCCTAGTCTGGGTTGAGTTCCCTAGTCTTCCTTTGCCTTGTTGGCCTTTCATGCAAACACTTGCTCAGTCTGTTGGCAAAGTTATTTGTCTTGAACTAGATTGGTTTTTTAATGCTCGCCCTTAAAAGAGGGTCTGCGTTGAGGTCAACCTTTCCCACAACCTGAAAGAAACTGTTGATATTCAAGTGGGTGGCAATACCTTCACCCAGAAGGTCCTTTATTTGAACCTTCTCAACACTTGCTATTGGTGCCAATCGATGGAGCACAAAATCAAGGATTGTCCCTTGGCTGTTTTGAAAATGAAATCCCCTATTAGGGAGACTGACTCTTGACCTATGGAGGGAGCTAACAAGGATGAATGGAGCATAGTGGTTCAAAAAGACAATAACATAGTGGATTCTACCCAAGGTTTCTATTGGCATTTTTGATGATTGATGTTGTGATTGTCATTGATGGACACACACTTGATTTGAGATTACTTTTTGTATGTATGAGTTAAAGCTCAACCAATATTTTTTCCAACCGGTATGATGTATTATACTCTTTAGACTATTGGTGTTTTGTAGAAAGTGTTTACTGATCTGAAGTGGTATGAAGACCCCAAGTGGTTTGAGGATCTCAAGTGGTACGAAGGAATGAAGCGACACAACTCATATTTCCCAGTCTTCATTTTGTCAAACTGGCAACCAGTATTTTTCTTAAATCGGTATTTTGTATGAACCGATAATACTCTATGATGAGTTACCAACTGGCATTTTGTGATGACTAACCATCCACCAATTGTTTTGCAGTGCCGACACTCTGGCAGTGCTTTTTGTGTCATGTTACCAAATATGTCTAGATGCATTGAACCTAGAAAATTGTATTGTAATCCTATTGGACCGACATGGAATCAGATTCCTTTATAAGGACATCATGTCTAGGGTTTTAGGTTTTTGCTAGGGTTTAAGGTGGTTTGTGCATTTTTGTAAGTGTGAGTATAGAAGAGAAGTTCAGGTCTATGAGAGAAGATAGAGTGTGAATGTGTTGAATACTAAAATAATGCTGGAATACATTAGGAACAAGCTATCAAGGATCTAACCAAGCAATTTGTGCTATTTGATAGATCACTCACTTGTTGATTACTCAGATCTTCGACAAATCTAAAGCCCTTAACCAGGTAGGCCCAAAAAGCCTTTTGTAAATCCTCTAACAAGGTGCTTCACATCTACGGATCTAAAATCCTCTAGCAAGGTAGTCTTTAATTAGACTTATCTCCTAACAAAGATTGAGATTCCTAATAGGATCTATTCTGGTAAAGAACATTGTATGATCTTAACTGGTCTGGTTCCTATTCTGTAGATAGTTACTTGTGAGTTTTATCTCACCGTGGTTTTTCCCATTGGGGTTTCCACGTCAAAATATTTTGTGTTATGGTGATTGTGCTTCTATGGGTGAATGCGTTATTTGCTATTTG
This sequence comes from Cryptomeria japonica, assembly GCF_030272615.1. Taxonomy (NCBI): domain Eukaryota; kingdom Viridiplantae; phylum Streptophyta; class Pinopsida; order Cupressales; family Cupressaceae; genus Cryptomeria; species Cryptomeria japonica. Next base: position 36,852,639 of record NC_081410.1, on the reverse strand, counting down.
GTTTGCATGTGTGTTAACAGTTTGTTTGTTAAACTGTTTTACCGGTTTACTGATAGACTAGTAAAGTGTTTAAGTACAAATATTTTTGTCATACTAATTCACCCCCCCTCTTAGTATTCATCAATTTGTATCAGAGCCAACCTTTCTATAAGTCTAACCACTTGGAAAGAGATATGGGGGAATACACTATGAGGGAACTTACTCATCGGCTCACTCAGTCTGAGTAAGCCTATGATGAACTTATGATCAAATATAAGGCCTCTCAGGCAAAAAGGAGAGAACATACTAAAAAACTGATGGAGCTATCTGAAAATATTTCTTCTGATGAAGCGGATATGGAAATTCAAGAAGTAGAAAATCTAAATGAATCCAATTCCAACCTAAGAAAAGAGTTGGAAGGACTGACTATTCGAATGTGCCAAGAGCTTGAGAACCAGAGGAAAGCTGAAGATATGATAAAAGACAAAGATCATGAAATCTCCAAGCTGAAGCAAGAGATCAGTGCACTTACTGCTCAACTCCATGCGAGCAAAGTGGAAAAGGAAGACATGCAAGGTGAACTGAACATAGCCATCTCCAAGAATGCAAACTTGATGGAAACAAATGATGCTATTTCCAAAGAACACTCTAAGTCAAAGGAAATACTTGCTAAGTTCAACAAGAGTACTGTTAAGCTAGAGCAAAAGCTTGAATCGGCCAAACCTATGAATAATATTGATGGACTTGGTTATGTTGGCATTATGTGAACTCGTATGACAACATAATGACATTGTATGTTGTCATTGATGTCAATATGTTGAAGAGGTGAGAGCTGGCATATGTGAGAACTGGTGTAACACTGTGAACCGGTATTTGTTGCAAAGAGAAGCGGTATATTTTCTCAAGGTGAACCAGCATATGGTTATGGGAACCGGCACATGGAAGCATTATATGACTACCAGTTGGTAGTCTCAACTTCAGGGTTTCCGGTTGAAGTGCTTCAAGCCTGTGTGGCTCAACTGGTGACTTTGTGTGATGAGTTAGCATGGTAACAAAGAACAGATTGTGTTACCACGTAAGCCTTGTGCACGTGAAGGATCTTGCATGAAGGAGATTGTTCCTATCTACCTCAGGAATGTGCGAAGTCCATAAAATGGTGATAATGTGTGATGGGTTATCAGTAGCCATGAAATCAGTGGAAATGGATGATGGAGAATGTCTTGAGATTGGATCAAGAACTATTACAATTAATGCAGTGTGCTCAATGGTTAGGATTGAATCGTTTGAATTCCTTAACGTAACAGGTTTTAGGGTTTAGGGTTTATGCTAATAACCCATCTATTTTCCTATAAGGTGGATGTTGTGATTCTTTTTGAGGTTGTTGGCAAAAGTTGTGTGTGTATCCAAGAGAAGGGATACATGATTCTTGCCAGACCAAAAGGAGAGAAGTGATACCTGTAGAATGTAAGTGTAGAAGGTGAAGAGGAGCTTAAGTGGATCTACATTGGAATTGAGTGCTATTACCAGATCATTGTAATACCTATTGATCTCTAACCACTTCAACAATTGAGAAATCCCTTAACATGGTAGCTTTAACAGGCTTGCTGTAAATCCTTTAACAGGGTGACTCAAAACAATTGAGTTCTTGAAATCCTCTAACAAGGTAACCTTTAATAGGGTGTAACCCTTAACCGGGTATTCTAGCCATCCCTTAACCGGGTGATCCCTAACAGGATCGGTTCCTAACAGAACCTATTATATCAGTCTTTAACTAGACAAGGCTCCTAACAAAGCGGACTTCTAAAGAGTTCAAAAACAAGCTTGTGGGTATTCATCCCCACCGTGGTTTTTCCCTATTGGGTTTCCATGTGAAAAATATTTGTGTTATGTGTGATGTCTTCTTCATGTGATGCTTTGTTGTTTTCTATCAAGCGATGAATCTTATTGATCTAGTTGCTCATATGTATATCTTTGATGGTATATTACATGTTCATGCATTAAGGTGAAAAGGAAATGAAGTACTAGATTGTATGAGAAGATAAGTGTCAGCCAGTTTATGCTTGTCTCGGTTATTCTGGGTTTTTCCAGTTGTACTCTGTTTGGGGACCGGTGTCACTATTTGTCTGTTAATGCATAGTGTCTGCAGACAAACTGGTTCAAGAGTGTGTTTTTGTCTATACTTATTCACCCCCCCCCCTCTCTTAGTACCAGTTGGGTACTACTCATTCATCATTGTGTTATAAGGTTACTCCGGTCATGAGGAAGGTGAGACCTCTAGTGCAAATGCTAAAGAATTGAAGAAGCAACCAGCATTCAAAGGTAAAGGTAAGCAAAGGTTCAAACCTATTTTCTTTAACTGTCTTAAAGAAGGACATACTACTAATGTGTGTAGGAGAAAAGCCTACAATAATTTTCCTTAGTTTATAAACAATGTACCTAGATCCAATAAGTTCAATGGTAATTGTTATGAATGCAACAAGTTTGGGCATAGAGCATCTAAATGCAAGTTTGTTATGAACAACACTAGAAGATATCCTCAAAGGACTCAAGGAGTTGGTCTAGAACCTTTTGTGAACTGGAATCCCAACCAATTTAATACCTTTAATCATCAGTCAGGTAGTGGTGGCTATCAAGCAGCAACTGGATGGAGAGCAATCTGTGTGATTTGTCATGGTCATGGTCACACTGTTGCAACATGTAGAAGGAAGAATGGAAACATGAATAATGGACCTTGGAGAGCACCTGGAATGGTCTGCTATCATTGCAACAAACCGGGTCACATTGCTAGATTATGCAGAACAAGAAAGAACATATTGGATGACATACCGGTCACTCCAAAAGGAAAGATTGATATTGAAACTGTTCAAGTGGATATGAACAAAACTTGGAAAAAGAAACCAGGAGTGTTGCAAGAAGAATAGGTTTCTGCACCTAGTGTGGAAATTTTGGAACTAGCAAACTAAGCATCAAAAAAGCTTAGGGCAAGCAAACTATGAAATATCTCAAACCCTTAGTTGACACTGGTAAAAGGCCTTAACCGGTATGTGATACCTATCAGTTGACAGAAGACCAAAAATGGTAAAAGGAAAATTAGGGTTTACGCCCTAATAGTGGAGCATTTATTATGGTAGGTGGTGGACCTGTTTAAAAGGAATTTTAAAATCATTTCCCACTTATCATTTTTTGAGCAAAGAAGTTTTTCAAATGCGGAGTGAAGAAAAGCAATTTACACTACAATTCAAAGAATTTATCAAATTCCTGAAGAAGAATCCGAAGCAAACATCTATTGGAGGAGTGTAGAATGCAAAGAGGTATCTCTACAACCAAATGAGTGTGTGGAGAAGTTCAAATTGTGAAGCCCTTTAATTTTGATTTATGAAGGTATTTTTTCAGAATTCCCTGTTTATCATGGCTTTCGCATCACATGATAGCTCTAGTGCACCCGCTGATTCTATGGACCTCATTCAATGAAAGTCAAAATACAATGCCCTGTCTCAAGTACCTGCTGGTGTTAGAGTAGAAGAAGGCATTTATGATTACATAGACTACAAAATCGAAGACCTAGGGTCTCTTGTTATCCATTCCTAGCTGAGCTTGTTCTATGGGAAGGATAAGAAGATTAAACCAGAATTCAACATTCTAGAAAAGAAGAAACTTCACAATGCAGTTTACTTTCTTGAAGAATTTTTCAGATGTTCACATTCGCATTATTCTAAGCAGGGTACACAGTGATAAGATGTACCTAGAGTGAACACATGATATCACACCAGAAGTGATTCATGCCATCACCAGTTTCTGTAACATAGGGGAAGTGCCAGTCCTAAGGAAGGTTAGCAAGACTATAACGTCCAAGCTCACTGGTTCAGTGAGTGACTCATGTGGAATGATAGTCCACTCAATCAAGGACAATCTGGTCAAGTATGCCTACATGGTGATAGGTTACCGAACATTCTCTGCTAGTAGAATTAATTCTGTCTTTGTTGTAGCAGTAAATACCGCTTATAGGATGATCAAGGAAGATGCATCGTTTGATCTATGCACTTGTATGCAAAGACAACTTCTATTGAATCTTAATTTGATCAAATAGGACAATGCACTAAGATTTAAGTTCGGACAAATATTGGTTGGGTTGTTCTTTTACTTTCAAGGCTACTTTCTAGGAGTAGCTGACATTGAGTGGTCTGCTAACCAATCATTGACAAAACAAATCAAGGAAAGCCTACAAGCGGTTGGAACTGGCTATCCGGAAGTGCTGAACAAATAATTTGATGAGTTTAGATGCAAGATGAGCCAAAGGATAAGATTATCCAGTGATATAGTCAAAAAGTATGAGGAAGACATCTACTTCACCATCAAAGTAGATGAATGCATAATGGAGGTCGTTGAGCCTAGATAGGAAGAAGTGTAGCCTATGGGATATGAGGTAATGAATGACATGTTAGATGGGTATACCTCTACCCTTATCACCTCGCCCCTTGATCCTAAGGCAAATAGAATTGGCACCTATTTGGAAAGGGTTACACCGGTTGTAGAACCCTCAAAAAAGAAAGGAAAGGTAGTGCCTTCAGCATCAGCACTAGTTACTGCAGCCAGTCCCAAAGTGACCAAGTGGTCACCAGCTAAGAAGAAACTAAAAGTTGCACCTGCTAAAGTCTTTGAGAGGAAGCGGAAGACAGAAAACAATACACCAGACTCAAAAGAAACTATGTCAGAAGAACCACCTAAGAAGACTAGGCAAATGAAGAAAAAGATAAAGAATGAACCAACAACATCTGCACCGATAAATATTGATATTTCTTCTTACAAAGCTTTGACACATTGTCAAAGAACTATAAATAATATTAGGAGAAAATTGCTGAATGATTTAATTGATTGTTTTGATGACTTCACTGATGATGAAAAGGAAGAAGTTGAATAGGAAATCATTAAGTATTTGTGTGTTAATGACTGGTCACCTTCATTAATTAGATTTGAGACACTAGATTCTTTGTATAATTCTTTAGACAACAAATGGCGCCATAGAAAAGGAACAGGAAATGAGGGAGGAAATATTTTCTTGATGTATCAAATTCAGAACTTTTTGAAGTTATGAATAAATAAAAAGGCCTCTTCTTAATGAGAAGAAGAAGACTCCTGTTACTAGAAGGAAAGGTTCATGAAGTGGTAAAAGATACACATACTCATGCTCAAGAAGCTCTAAAGATGCATCAAGTGGCTAAAGCCAACATGAAGGCTGAGCAAGAACCGGAAAGTGGCAAATCGGATGAGGTGTATAACAGTGAAGGAGAACTGGTCACAGAACAAATGGACCCCATTGATGTTGATGCCTTAGATGGTGAAAAAGTTACTCAGGGTACACCATCAGAAGGAATAGGACAAGAAAGTAGGCAGAAGAAGAAAAGAAGCAACATGAAGCAGAAAAGAAGAAACAGGCAGATGAAGAGGATAAGAGAAAAGAAGAGAAAAAGAAGAAAGAGGAAGAGGATAAGAGAAAAGAATAGGAAAAGAGGAAAGAGGAAGTGGATAAGAGAAAAGAGGAGGAAAAGAGGAAAGAGGAAGAGGATAAAAGAAAAGAAGAGGAGAAGAAGAGGAGAAGAGGAAAATAAGGAACAAGAGGAAGAGAAGAAGAAGAAGGAAGAGGAAAAGAAAGAAGAGGAGAAGCAGAAAGAGGAAGAGAAAATAGGAAGAGGAGAAGAGGAATCAAGAAGAGGAGAAGAAGAAGGATGAAGAAGAGACAAAGCAAAAAGATGAAGAGAAGAGACAAGAAGAAGAGAAAAGAAAGAAAGAAGAAGAGGAGTAGAGGAAGGCTCAAGAAGATAAGCAAAAAGCCAAGGATAAGGAAGCAGCGGTAAAGAGCACACAGGTGAAGACCCCAATGGAAACCAGTAGTCAGGCTAAACCGGATGACATTACTAGTCCCATTGACCTCTAGTCCAGAAATGAATCAAAATTGCTGCAGAGCATTAAGGTTTCTCAAGAACATCTGGAAGTGATAAGGAGGAAAAAGGAGCAAGATGTGATCCAAGCTGCGGTGGACACTCTTACCGATTTGATACCTGGTACAAACCTTCCTAGTACTGATTCCTCACTTGCACAATTAAAGCTCCTATGCATAGTTGTAGAAGACAAGGTACAAAGCCTGGAAGAGGTTGCAGAAGCAAATGCCAAGAAGGAACATCAAAAGGCTTTGGACACTTCTTCGGTGAGAAAGTTAATAGAGCTCCGGTTTGATCTTCAGAAGGCATAGAAGGACATTAGAGATGCAATGCATGAGGGTAATCTACTAGTCAACAAGATTTGTCAACCTCATTTATTCTGTGATGATGTGCTCACTCAGAAGGACAAAATGCAAACTAATATGCAGTCATTTATTAGCACCTTCAAGATGCCCTATGATTTCTTCTCCACATATGGACAAATTGCTCACTGGGTCTACAAGACTAGAGGTAGAGATAAGCAACTAGACAGGAAATTTGTAGGAACTTTAACTGGTCCTACTACGAAGACTACAAATTCTCCAGAAATGCTATCTAAATCTTGATGCCCTAACGGTCACTTAAGAGATGAGCATGATAGATGCCATGGAAGAATAGGTCTCCTAGATGCAGACAGAGAAAGAGGTGGTTACCTCCCTACTTGCCTCATGGTCCTTATCATGAAGCAATTTTTGTAGGACTTTAAATCAGTTTTTGACAAGTTTTACTCTTTACTGTCATAAACACTTATTATTTTAATACTAATGAAACAGGGGTTAGTTTGCAATATTTTTGTCGTTGTTGGAAAAGGGGGAGAAGTATATAAATTTTGATGCATACTATGTATACTTTCATGTTATTTCTATTAAGGAGTAGTATACATTGTATTTGCTACAAAAGGGATAGTGTATATGCTTAGGGGGAGTAATTTTGATTATGGCATATTTTTGTTGTAAAACACTTAGATGTCAAAATTTTCCTTAAGTGTTGCCATCAATGCCAAAGGGGGAGATTGTTGGGATTTTTGGTGATTGATGCTGTGATTGTCATTGATGGACACACACTTGATTTGAGATAACTTTTTGTATGTATGAGTTAAAGCTCAACTGGTATTTATTCCAACTGGTATGATATATTATAGTCTTTAGACTATCGATGTTTTGTAGAAAGTGTTTATCGATCTGAAGTGGTATGAAGACCCCAAGCTGTTCAAGGATCTCAAGCAGTACGAAGGAATGAATCAACACAAATCATATTTCCCAGTCTTCATTTTGTCAAACCGGCAACCGATATTTTTCTTAAACTAGTATTTTGTATGAACCGATAATACTCTCTGATGAGTTACCAACCGACATTTTGCGATGAGTAACCATCCATCGATTATTTTGCGGTGCTGACACTCTGGCGGTGCTTTTTGTGTCATGTTACCAAATATGTCTAGATGCATTGAACCTAGAAAATTGTATTGTAATCCTATTGGACCGACATGGAATCAAATTCCTTTATAAGGACATCATGTCTAGGGTTTTAGGTTGTTGCTAGGGTTTAAGGTGGTTTGTGAGTTTTTGTAAGTGTGAGTATAGAAGAGAAGTTTAGGTCTATGAGAGAAGATAGAGTGTGAATGTGTTGAAGACTGAAGTAATGCTGGAATGCATTAGGAACGAGCTATCAAGGATCTAACCAAGCGATCTATGCTAATTGCTAGATCACTCACTTGTTGATTACTCACATCTTCGACAAGTCTGAAGCCCTTAACCGGGTAGGCCCAAAAAGCCTTTTGTAAATCCTCTAACAAGGTGGTTCACATCTATGGATCTAAAATCCTCTAGCAAGGTAGTCTTTAATTGGACTTATCTCCTAACAAAGATTGAGATTCCTAATAGGATTTGTTCTGTTAAAGAACATTGTATGACCTTAACCGGCCTGGTTCCTATTCTGTAGATAGTTACTTGTGAGTTTCATCTCATCGTGGTTTTTCCCATTTGAGTTTCCATGTCAAAATCTTTTGCATTATGGTGATTGTGCTTTTGTGGGTGAATGCATTATTTGGTATTTGGTTTGCATGTGTGTTAACTAGTTTGTTTGTTAAACTGTTTTACTGCTTTACTGCTAGACTAGTAAAGTGTTTAAGTACAGAGATTTTTGGCATACTAATTCACCCCCTCCTCTTAGTAATCATCAGGTTTCACACTTTGCTTGGTGTGTTCATTTTCAAGGTTTTCCTTTGGGTTCTAGAGTTAAGCATTCGGGGGTTCCTGATCCCCGATGCCCTTTTTGTGGTCACCCAAAAAATTTTATACATAGTTTTTGGTTCCTTAAAAGCGCTCAATAATATTGGAGCTGGATCCATGATTTCTTTAGGCCTTTTCAGCCTAAGCCCTTTTCTTGGCATATGGCTCTTCTGGGAGATTCACCTAGAATCCCCTTCAAGTTTTCCCAAATATGGTATGCTTTCAAAATGGAGATCCTATTTACTCTTTGGAAACATAGAAATGTTGTTCTTTTTACTTATAGCTCTTTGGATACTAATGTCTCACTCTATGCTAAATCTTGCATTTGTAATAATGTATTAATGTAGATTCAGGTACAAGTCAATAAAGTGGCTCTTGAGGTGGGCCACTTATAGGAGCTCCTTCAGCATTGGGGCAATGCCCCTTGTGCAGTTGCTCGAGTGCCTCTAGATTTTGTTTTTGCCGACCACAATCTGTGTCATGGCCGCAACTCCTCTTCTCGATGCTCTCAGACCCCGCGGTCCTAGGTTCCTCACCACTCCTCTGGTGGGGGAGATGACGCGTGGAGGCATCGCTCAAATTCTCCTCCACATTGTGGTTCGGCCTTGGGGTGGCCTTTTGCTACTCCTGTTACTTCGGCTCCTACTATTGGTGATGGTTCTAGGTGGCTTGCTACCACCACCTCTAAATTTCCTCGCCTGGCTCTGGATATTTCACCTCCTAGGTGGGAGGAAGGAGAAGAAGAAAAAGACCCAGAAGATGGATGGTTCATGTTGGACCCGACTCCTCGCCCCATTGATGTATGGGGCAAGAAAGATGATCAGGATCCTTCCCCCTTGATTGCCATTGCTTTGGCTACTTGAGGAAGTTTTTTGATGAATAGCTTTGTTTTTTGGCTCTGGCTTCTTTCTGTTTGAATCTCGCGAGGTGATCTTGTATCCCCTGACCTTTTTTGTGAATATATACTTTAATATTATTTTCTAATAGATAAGGCCTGTTCATAAAAAAAAAGTGAGTGTGATGGTGGTAACAAGAGCGGAAGTCTATATGGCACATGTACAATTAATATGGACATGATATATGAAAATTGCTACTCAACTTTCATCCACGTATGATTTTTGACTACGTAAATATGGTTTTCAAAAAAATCTAGACTAAAAAATAGTTTGCATGAAATTACACAATAAAGTGGGGAATATATGAGATTTCACTGGCTAGGGAATATTATATCATGTGGGTTCATATTGGAGGTTTAATATCCTGAAAATTGAAAATAATATATAGCCCATCTAGTGAAAATTGAGGGGTTTTTAATTTGGGCTATGAAAAAATACATTATCTCGTGAAAATAGGTGAGGTTTTTAATCCAGGTTGTGTACTAGCCTAGGGTGAAAAAAAAGGAGTTTAGGGCAATATTTTTGCAAATAGGGGGATTTTATAGTATGCCATGAATGCACGTGATATAATTTGGGTTCACTAAGTGAAGCTCTCGTGCGGGAATCAAGGTTATATAAAAATTGTAATAAAATTAAAATATACAAAATAGTTGAGAAGAAAAAAACAAAATAAATATGATATATCATTCTTTTTTGTTGTAAAGCCAAAAGTTAAATTCATCATAGACTAGTAGTAGCCAAATATCATTCATATTTATATAAATATATAGATATATAGATAGATAGTTTAACTTAGAGATGTTATTTATAGTTTAGGGGTTAGTGTAGGCATTTAATTAAGTGGTATGATTAATGTTATTTAGTTATAAATTAAATTTTTAGGTAATTTTATTTTCATTACACACTTATTTTAGTCATGTTAATCAATATGTTACTTAGTATTCAATTAAAACTAATTTAATACAAATGTTATAAAAATAAAAATAAACATCACTTCACAAAATTGTTATAGTTTTTATCTATTCATACCATCATTCAATCCCTCCTATATTGTGATCTTTTCTTTTTTAATGAATAATTGACTTATATATGTTTTTTTGTATTGAACAAAATAATTAAAAATTACAATAGAAAGCTACCAAAATTAATTAGAAAGTGGCTATTATATACTTGTATAAAAAAAACATTGAGAATATTAAAAAGAAATAAGGATGGGTGAAATTTTTTAGTTAACACTCCAAAGTTTAAATGGAGGAACCTTCAACCAACAAACAAAGTCACTAGATATTGAGAATTGTAACTCATCAAGCATTTTGATTACATTTGTAGGGAAGGAAGGGTTTCGTAGGCTAACCTTTAAGAGAAGTATGCAAAAAATTTAAATTCTAAACTAAATGATTATTAAAAAATAAAATATTAAAGTATAAACAAAAGAACATATTACCCCAGTATTTACAATGGAGAAATACTTTAAAAGAAAACCCCACACTCAAAAACTTGCTCAATGTATTTTGCAAATTGACAACAATATTACACACACTTGCATAGAAAGATTTCATTGGAGTATCACTAACATACTATCTTGGAATAATTTTGGTTGCATTTCATCATATGCAATTTATACATACATACTACAAATCCAACTCCGAATATAAGCAATGAACAACATGGAAGCTAACAATGATTTTACGAAACAATTTTTTAAATCTACATGATGGTATGATTCCCAAGTAGGAACCCAATTCTAATTCTTTCCCTAAAATATTGTACAATTTTTTAGGGGTCCCATAGATACTAAGAGGGGGGGGTGAATCAGTATCTAACCGGTAATAAGAATTTCTTAAGTTAAAACATGCAAAACATAATATAACAGTGTACCGATAAGCAAGAAATAATGCAATAAATAGAATCAAGAACATCCACATGAAAAGTACACCATAACACAAGATTTTTAATGAGGAAACCTGGTGTGGGAAAAACCTTGGTGGGATTTGTGACTCACAATATTCACTCACTGGCCAATAAGAGAATATTACTTACAATAGGGGCTTGCACATGCAGGAAGGCCAACTGCCTAGAGCTCACTGCTCAATGGGAAGTCACACTGACTTACAATAAGGATTATATTAATCCAATGACTTGTACTGCTTTACAATAGCATCTCCAATGCTAGATTCAATACCGGTTCCTGCTCTATTCTTTACATATACCCTTGACCTATATTTCGCACATTAGGTCTGCCTAATATTTTCCTTAATGCTTCCACATCACTCCTACAAATGTCTACAATGATCTCCTTTATATATAAGAGTCATTTTACAATTTTCCAAGTCGGCTTACAGTAATAAACAAAATATTACATAGCAAAAATCCTATTGGCCTATGTGCCAATATACTTGTTTTCTTCTGTGCCGATGCCGGTGTCTTGAGTGATCTTCTGATGCCAGTGCACTATCTTTCCTGTGTTATACTTCGCCGGTATGATGTCTTGCTAGTGCCATAGGATTGCAAGGTTGCCTGTGTAATGCTTTGCCGGTATAATGTCTTGCTGGTGCCATAGGATTGCAAGGTTGCCTATGTAATACTTTGCCGGTATAATGTCTTCCTAGTGCCATAGGATTGCAAGGTTGCCATCAATGACAAAACCTTCAATCACATACAATGTCTCATTGGAGTGTCCATATGCCAACAATCTCCCCATTTGGCATTGATGGCAACACTCATAAGAAATTTCAAAATGTATCCAAAATGTGTAGTCCAAAAATGTTACCAAAAATATGAGGGCTCCCCCTGAGCATATGATTCCTGTGTTTTGAACTTTCTCATCCCACTACTCCCCCTTTGGTATCAATGACAAAGGTTGTCAAGATGTCAGTAGAGTTTGTAGGTTCAGCTATCCATATTCTCAACCTTGTAGCTGGGTAGTTATTATCTGAAAAAGGTCTCCCAAAATTAAGTTTAGACTATCCATAAACTTCTTACTATCTTTTATTTCTATCTCAGTTCTCTTCACTGTACCAGTGAGATGCTGCAAATGCTTTGCCAGTGTTTTGCTTCCCTGTATTAGTGCCTCTAAAATTTCCTTCCATAGAGATGCTAAATAGTCCAATCTTGGACTCAGTGTAGATCTCAAGTGTTTTGCCTTATTTATTATTCTTTCTTTCTCTCTTTCTAGTTTGAGTAATTCTTCCTCAAAATTTTCTATCTTCTCTTTGAAAACTGATAGTGAATCAGGTGAGTTGACAAAATTGTCTGCAAGCTTATTTATCTCATCCTGTGCCTTGCTTATTTTCTTGTCAATATCTACAATCAAAAAGTTTGTTTTACAGGTATCCTTATACAGATTTTTGTATTCTTTCAACAAACTACATAGTTCCGATAGAAGTGTGTCAAAATCTTTGTTACACTTCTTTATTTCCTCATCAAAGAATTTCTGTTTTTCTTTTTCTACCTTATCCTTTACTGACTCTTCCTTTATTTTCTCAATGTTTTCAAAAATATATTTACACAATGTATCCAGTTGTCCTAAAGAATCTTTATTATCTATATTATAGTTTGGAGATATTACCTTCAAAATTGGTATAGAATCATCAATTGCCTTATAAGCCTATGAGCTGCAGTCAGTTATTTTCTTGATAGAATCAAGTAATACCTTAGTCACATTTGTTGACTTGAATGTTGATGATGATCCAACAATCTGAGTACCGGTGGTAGTAGCCATGCTTGTATTGACCTCTGGTAGGTCAATTTGTGTCTATATTTCTTTAAGCACTAGTTTTCCTACTTCACTACTTACCGGTGGCACTGTTTCCTTATGTACCTGTTCCGGAGCCTTTAGCTCTAATGGTTTCTCTGAATGTTGTGTTGTCTTAGTCTGTGCCTCAGTCTCTACCTTTTTCTCTGTATCCTCTATCGGTTTCTCTATTTCCCCTGCTACCGGAGGCTCATTTGCCATATCTGACTTGTCAGTTGTATCTTTATCTACTATTATGTTGATCTTCTAAGTATCAACATTTACAGTATACAGGACTTCAGAATTAGGATTATTATCCTCTACATCCATATTTTCTGTTGTAGGTTTGTCTTTAGTAGTTGTAATTTTCATCGGTGGGGGTAGGTTGTCTTTAACTTTGATACTTGGTGGTCCACCAACTTTGCCTTTCCCCTTGTCCCTATCTTTCTGATATACCTTTATAGGTTTAGGGTTCCTGTACTCTTCTTGTTTTTCCTTGTCAACTAGGAATATATCCCATCCATCTTCTGTTTCCTCTATTACTTCAGTAACTCTTCCTGCCATTAGTGAAATATGCTGGTGTGCAGTAAAAAATCCTGACCAGTTTGCTTGAGCAATCAAATCATCAATTTCCTTTGGAGAGTTTACCAGATATATAGCAAGTAGTTTCTCTATTTTTATTTTCTTATCTAATTCTATCACTGCTTGCCTTTTGGCCTCAAGTCTTTTGAATAAATCATCAGGAATTTCATTTGCTACTTCCATCAAAAATTTCTTGTACATGTCCATATGCAGTATAACACTGTTCTCAACTTGCTCTTTCTCATCAGTAGTTAGAGTGTCATAAATTTTCTCTATGTTTTTTAGTTTTCCTTCCTCTATGATTTCATTTAACAATATATCAAGAGGTGCCAAGTCTCTGTTTGTCCTTTTCTTTTTCTTTGGTGTGGCCTTTCTAACTGGAGATCTCACTACCTGTTTCTTTTGCCTTGTTCTTCTAGGTGAAGGAGTGGTTGCCAGTGAGGGATCTCTTTTTCTAACAACTATTTTAAAAGTTGCTGGCATGTCACCTTCCAAAGAAGTACCTACTGGTGATAGGTGAGTTTCAGGTTGTGGAGCTGCCAACTCATCCTCTGTTATGCCAGTTTTCTTCAATACATCTTCCTTAATGGCCTTTGCTTGTCTAGACCCTTTCTTCACAAGTGCCTCAACCTTCTTTACTCTTTTCTTTGATTGTATTTGGCTTTCTATAGTCTCAGCACTACCAAATACTTCTTCTTTAGGTTCATTGGGGGCTTCCAGAAGTGCTTTGGCATAAGTTTCAACTATGTGATCATCTGTCTCATAGCCCATCTCGGTTACCCAAATTGTCCTTGGAATGACCACTTCCATCCAGATTTCATCTTTCTTAATAACAAAGCATATATCATCTTTGTATTTGTCTACTATTTTTTGAGATAACCTTATTCTTTTCTTCATTTTGGTCTTCAATGCTTGGAAAAAGTCATGAATATTGTTCTCCTTGTTCTCACCCATGGTATTGAATAGTTCAGTCAATTGTTTTCCTAACGGTATGTCATATCCAAGTTCTTTATAACCTATATCAGGAACCTATTTTGTTATGTAGCATTAGGTATACTAACAGATTTCCAAATCTAAGAGTTCCTTTCTTGTCCTTTTTGATCTTTCTAAGGTTGTCAATTAGTTCATCCTTTAACCATTCACATATGTCAATTTTTGCATTGTCTGTTACCATATCATAAGCACTCTTAATGTATAAGCTTGAAACTGAGTTAAGTCTATTAGCATGAGTGGCTTTGTAACCTAATATCATACTGATGAATCTTACATTGATATCTTTTACATCATTAACCCTTAAAGATCTCTTATCGAATGTTGCACCAATTAGGTTTATAACTAGGTCATTTTGATCCTTTTTGGTTTTATCTGGTCTCTTATCGGTGGTTGGTAACCCTGTGACAGCTTTCACAGCTTCCTTGGTGATCTTATGGATTGCATCTAACCAAAAAAATTCTCCATGAACTCTACTTAAAACTATCCTAATCACATCCTTAGGAGATTCAGGAATGCTAAGGATTTCTGTGAATCCTAGGGTTTCAATAATCTTGTGTTCATTTTTCACATTGCCGGTATCATCACATATCATGGTTTTATACATGGTTTTGATTTCCTCATCTCCTAACTCTTCAATGTTGTAGTGGATGTACATTCTAGGGTCTTCAGCATATACAACTCCCTTAGGGATTTGACAAAAAGCACCTAAGGTATCATCCTTCTTTGCTATCTTGGGAACTAACTAAAATACGGGCCTAGGTCTTTTAATTACTTCAACAACAATAGGGTTTTCTATGTATTCAATTGCAGAGGTGGATGCCATGATTAAATACCTTTTTCTGCCTTGGGTGGATGATTGCTTGGAGTGTGCTTGCTTCTTGCTCGAAATGCCTTACCTTGGAATCTTCGCGCTCTCTAAAAATTTGAAATCACGATGAAATGAAATGGAGCTAAAAACTTTTTATTTTTAATGTCTTTTCTCCATTTACCACATTAATTGCATGCCGGTTAAGTATTCACTTAACATTTTCTACTGGTAATAAGTCATTTTCAACTTCTTATCTCTAACCGAGGCAATAATTAGCACATGTGTCATTTGATTGCAAAACCCTCAAGAAATTTTCTTCAATTAGATGAAGAACTTCCTGCCGGTGGAGCACTGCTCTGTCCTATCGGTGAAGCATCACTCTGTCCTACTGGTGAAGCATTGGTTGGTTCTACCGGTGGAGAAGTATTCCCAATATTTAGATCAGCTTTTATAATCCATTGTTTTGAGAATTCTTGCTTAACCTCTTCAACTTTTTCTTTAGCTTTCAAGCTAGCACTTTTGTTGTCTACCAGTGTTCCTTTACTTCTACAAAATTTAGCAATATGCCCAATCTTGTTACATGCATAACAAGTTACATTATTCTTCTAAATAGCTTTCCCATAACCTATGCCGGTTTGTGTTCTGCATTGATTTGATAAATGTCCAAATCTTCCACAAACACAACATCTCACATTCATTCTGCAATTTTCAAAGTTGTGACCAACTTTGTTGCATTTTGAACATTGACCGGTGGGTGTATTGATATTCTAATAATTCCTAAATCTACATTCATTTTCTCTATGACCATACTTATTACTGTTAAAGCATTTTCCATTGAATTTATAAGCATTAGGTTGTCTTATCGGTTTGCTGTGATCCTAAGTATTTGCAGTACTAGAGCTTTCACCAACTTCAAAGCCAATTCTAGAAGTGTCACCTTTAGGTTTTTGATTCTTCAGTAAGGTACCAAGTTCCTCTGAGATTTTCTTGAATTTTTCTTTGTGTTGATTTGCAATTTCCAGTTCTCTTTCCAAGATTTCCTTTTGTCTCATCAGTTCATTTGAGTCATTCTGAGTATGCATTAGATCTGTCTTCAACATGTCATTTTCATAGCCAAGTCTTGTATTCTCATTTGCTGCATCACTTAGTCTTCTAGTCAATTCTTCTTCATTCTTCTTTCTATCCTCAATCTCTTTGCAAAGTCTCATAGTCATATCCTGCATTTCATTTTTTGTTGTCATGTTGCTTATCATATCATTAAGTGATTCCTTTTCATCATTCTCATTTTGCAATTTTTCACAAAGTTCTCTTCTCTTATTTCTTGCAACAGTAAAATTTTCTTGAAGTGCCTGAATGATATCCTGAGCAACCCTTAAATCATCTTCTAATTTGATATTTTTCAATTTCTCTACATCATAGTCTATAAGAGCTCCTTCAAGTTGCTTCATTAGATTTTCCATCTTTACCAGTGTCAAGATCTTCCTCAAGATGTTAGGCTTCTGACAATAAAGGACCAAGCTTTGATACTAATTGTTAGGGGTCCCACAGATATTGAGAGGGGGGGGGTGTGAATCAGTATCTAACCGGTAATAAGAATTTCTTAAGTTAAAACATGCATAACATAATATAACAGTGTACCGGTATGCAAGAAATAATGCAATAAATAGAATCAAGAACATCCACATGAAAAGTACACCATAACACAAGATTTTTAATGAGGAAACCCGGTGTGGGAAAAACCTCGGTGGGATTTGTGACCCACAATATTCACTCACTAGCCAATAAGAGAATATTACTTACAATAGGGGCCTGCACATGTAGGAAGGCCAACTACCTAGAGCTCACTACTCAATGGGAAGTCACACTGACTTACAATAAGGATTATATTAATCCAATGACTTGTACTGCTTTACAATAGCATCTCCAATGCCAGATTCAATACCGGTTCCTGCTCTGTTCTTTACATATACCCTTGACCTATATTTTGCACATTAGGTCTGCCTAATATTTTCCTTAATGCTTCTACATCACTCCTACAAATGTCTACAATGATCTCCTTTATATATAAGAGTCATTTTACAATTTTCCAAGTCGGCTTACAATAATAAATAAAATATTACATAACAAAAATCCTGTCGGCCTCTATGTCGGTATACTTGTTTTCTTTTGTGCCGGTGTCAGTGTCCTGAGTGATCTTCTAATGCCAGTGCACTATCTTGCTTGTGTTATACTTTGCCGGTATGATGTCTTGTCAGTTCCATAGGATTACAAGGTTGCCTATGTAATGCTTTGCCAGTATAATGTCTTGCCAGTGCCATATAATTGCAAGGTTGCTTGTGTAATGCTTTGTTGGTATAATGTCTTATCGGTGCCATAGGATTGCAAGGTTGCCTATGTAATGCTTTGCCGGTATAATGTCTTGCCAGTGCCATAGGATTGCAAGGTTGCCATCAGTGACAAAACCTTCAATCACATACAATGTCTCATTGGAGTGTCCATATGCCAACACAATTTATAGTAGTAGAAAATCAATATTATCTCTTATTTAAATATCATAATTTATCATATAAGCACTCACTCAACATGGGCACCCTAGCTTGTAACTCCCACTACCCTAAAATAGAGTAGCATCATAAGTGTCCATTTTAATCATAATCTTGTTTAAGGTTCTAAAGTAACTCTCCTCTTATAAGATCTTATGTGTCATAAGCATTCAAGGCATAAAATCCCTCTAAAATAAGACATTCCAATTTTTCTATCTATATCCTCCTTAATGAAAACTTACAACATGCCTTACAGGATACAACACTCTAAAAATAGGCTGTCTCAAATTTCAATTCTAGGAACTTTCTACTGAGACACTTAATTTTCAACAATCATATTAATTTCTCTATGATCAAAGGATCTTTTAATTTATTTACAATATTTTTTAAAGCTTTAACTTTCTCAAATTATACAATTTCATATTGAACCATCTATCTAAAAAATGGTATTCCATGTACTTATGTGCTTAGTCCTTGAATAAAAAATTATATTATTTTGTAAATAAATATCACTCTTCCTATCATAATAAATAGTAACTACAATCGAATTTAACTCAATATTTGTTCATACAACCTCAATAAAATGGATTCTCTATAAGTATGAGTTGGCACCATATATGCTACCTTAGTAGTACACACAGTTGCAATACCCTATTGTTTGTTCATTTAACTCATTATACCACTATTTAAAATGAAAAATATGCAATTTAATAGATCTTCCACTATTAAAATAAAATTTAATACAAATTATAACTATTCAAAATAAAAGATAAAATACTAAATATACATTTTTCATAAGTTTTTAAAATACCATATTATTTTAGAGATATATAATCTTACTAATAACCTTTTATCATCTTTATGTATATATTAATGAAGTATGAATAACAAACACTAAAAAATAATGATGAACAACTAATACCCTAATCGATACTGAGAGGGGGGGGGGGGGTGAATCATTACACACAAAAACTTGCTTCAATATTTTGACACTCTCTGAACATAGATAACCAGTTGTCTATATCACTGTACTTAACCATAGCAATACCAGTTAATAGAAATATTTCACACAACTAAACTGGTAAAACAAAAGTACTTCAAATAGCATCCAACAATTCTCAAATCTAGATACCTATTTTACCAGTTTGATCATGCAAGAGTTGCATTAGTAATATCACAACCATTAGCTTTGCATGCATATTCAACTGAACAAAAACTACTCAATCATCACATGAAAAATACACAGCCCATGACACACATATTTTTCATATGGAAACCCAAATGGGAAAAACCACAGTGGGGATGAATACCCACAAGCTTGTTTTTGAACTCTTTTGAAGTCCGCTCTATTAGGAGCCTAGTATGGTTAAAGACTTTACAATAAGGTTATGTTAGGAACTGATCTTGTTAGGGATCACCCGGTTAAGGGATGGCTATAAACCCCATTAAAGGTTGAAACCTTGTTAAAGGTTACCTCGCTAGAGGATTTAAAGAGCTCAATGAGCTTGAGTCACCTGGTTAGAGGATTTGCAACAAGCCTGTTAAAGCTACCCGGTCAAGGGATTTTGTTTCTGTTGAAATGGTTAGAACACAATAGATAAAACTCTGATCTGATAACACTACTTTGCTAAGGCAAATCCTTTTTAGTTCCTCTCTTCTACAATCACACTCTACAGACTCCTTACTCTGGTTTGGCAAGTATCAAGTCTCCAACACACAGACATAAACACAAATTTTGCCAACACAAATAATAACAAACATCATCGACCTTATAGACAACAATTAGGTTGGTAGCATAAACCCTAAACATTTAGGTTTTCAGTTACGAGCAGTCTGATCCTAATCGTTAAAATGCATTGCATAGAATAAAACAATCTGAGAAATATCTCAAGTTATTTTGCATCGTCCAATCTTCACCACACCTGGAAATCAATAACCCATCACGCGTTCTTCACACACCACTATGAGAAACACACATTCTCAAGGTAGACATTCAATGCATTCTCTCTTCATGCTCAATATCCTCAAAGAGATTCTTCACATGCACATAGCTAACATGGCATCTCGATATCATCCTTATCTCTTAACTAGCTCATCACAAAATATCATCAGTTGCACCGCACAATTCAGAACACTAAACTGGAAACCCTCGAGCTGAACTAAGACTATAAACTAGTAGTCAAACTATGAACCTCGACACCAATTCACTCCACCTGATTGACTATATCCATTTCCATTCTTCACACTGGTTCATACCGGTTCACCTTCTTGAGCACCATATACCAATTTACTTATTGAAATCAATGACAACATACATTATCACCACTTCATCATATGCCAACAATCTCCCCCTTTGGCATTGATGACAATACTCAGTGAATCATTGCTCAGTAAAATGTATACACAAGTTGACACTATACCTGTGCAACTTAAAAGATCACCATCACCTAGATTGATCAGTGTGTACGTGCTCAACATCTTCTCTCCAAACAATATATCTTCTCCGCCTTTGACAACAATGCCAAAGTGGAGGCATAAGCTTCCAAGCTCCACCATGTTGCTCCCCCTGTGGAGTAGCATCCTTCAACACATCAATCCTTTAAGATTGGTCACTGTAGTACCTGACTGATGTGGAGCACACATCTTTAATGTATTTCATGAAGGGGTAGAACCCCAAATTCACCTCTCAAATAGGTAAATGTAGTCTTTGGTAAGGGCTTAGTGAATATATCTACTAGTTGCTCCTTACTGGAAACAATACCGGATGCTTGGTCCTAGCATGCAATACTGGATTTTTGGAAATATTGATTGCACTAGTATTATCACAAAAAATACTCATTGGTTCAGATACAGTCACTTTAAAGTCATTCAGTACATGCTTCATCCAAATTATCTCAGTGTAGTTCATAAATGCTACCACATACTCCGCTTCAGCTATAGACTATGAGATACAACTCTGCTTCTTACTCGTCCATGAGACTAGTCTTCCACTGAGGAAGAACGCTCCATTGGTTGTTCTCTTCCGATCATCCACATTACCTGCCCAATCTGCATCGATAAACACTTTGAGATCAAAGTCACCATTATATCAATACCACAATCCATAATCAACGGTTCCCTTCAGAAATCTAAGAATCCTCTTTACTACAACCAAGTGGGATTCTCTTGGAATCTTCTGAAAATGAGCAACTATGCCTACTGCATGAGCAATATCCAATCTATTGTGCACCACATAGTGTAGCTTACCACTCATTGATAGGTACTCCTTCTCATTACCCAACGCTGAGTCATCCTCCTTAGTCAGTTTGCAGTCGGTCACCATCGGTGTTCCAACTGGTTTTCTCTCCTCCATGCCAAAGGTCTTCAATACCTCTTTGATATACTTGGACTGGGTAATGAAGATACCCTCCTTCATCTGCTAAATCTGTAGACCAATGAAGAAATTTATCTCTCCAATCAGAGACATCTAAAAGTCTTTCTTCATTTCATCTGCAAATGCATGACTCATTTCATCATCTCCTCCAAAGATTATGTCATCTACAAATACTTCACAAATTAGTATCTAATCACCTTCAAATTTTAGGTAGATGTTGTTTTCCTCACTTGTTCTTTGAAATCCTATCTTCACAAGATGAGAGTGTAACCATTCATACCATGCCCTTGGTGCTTGTTTCAATCCATATAGGGCCTTGTGTAATCTGCACACCATGTCACTATCCTCTGACAAAGCAAACCCATCTAATTTCTCAATATACACTTCTTCTAGGATTCCATTCAAGAATGCAGACTTCACATCCATTTGGTGAACCTTGAATCCCTTGAATGCTACAAACGCAAGTAGCATTTGGACACCTTCCAGTCTAGCCACTGGGGCAAAGGTTTCTCCATAGTCTTCTCCTTCTTCCTGAGCATATCCTTTGCATACAATTCTTGCCTTGTTTCTTACCATTGTGCCTTCTTCATTTAGCTTATTCCTGAAGACCCATTTGGTACCTTTGACATTCTTATGTTCTGGTCTAGGTACCAAGGATCATGTTGCATTCTTCTCTATCTAGTCCAGCTCCTCTTCAATTGCCTTTATCCAGTCTTCATTGGTAAGTACCTCTCTAGTGGTCTTAGGCTCAAATTTTAAAATCATTCAGGAGTTTTATTTCACCTTTCTCCTTGTGAGTATCCCTACATCATTGTCTCCAATGATCTGCTTCGGATCATGATACAATTTTACATACCTAGGAATGACCCTAGCTGGTTCTGCTTGGTTTTCCTCTTCTTCTTCCACTTCATCATCTTCTTCTCCTACTACAGCTTCTATTGGTATAGAAACACTAAGGTCTTTCTAGTGTTTGCAACTTATTTCCTTCTCAACTGGTTTCCAAAAGACTACACATGGTTCATCTTCTGCTTGCTTGCTGTTGGTTTCCTCAAGTTCCTCAGGAGATTCATCAACCCTGACATTGATATTCTCAACAATGTTTTGAGTCCTGTTGTTGTAGCACTTGAGAGCTTTTCTTTTAGTGGAATATCCCAGAAATATTCCTTCATCACACTTAGCATCAAACTTGCTCAGATGCTCACCTCTCCTGATATAGCACTTGCTGCCAAATACTTTGAAATAACTTACATTAGGAGTTCTCCCATTCTAGTACTCATAGGGGGTTTTTTCTTTACCTTTCTTGATGAGTACCCAATTCATAGTATAGACTGTAGTGCTTATCGCTTCTCTCCAAAATGTGTGAGCTACCTTTCCTTGGATCAGCATAGTTCTGGCCACTTCCATTATAGTCTTGTTATTCCTCTCTGCTATGCCATTCTACTATGGTGTCCTTGGGGCAGAAAACT
The DNA here is from genome assembly GCF_030272615.1 of Cryptomeria japonica. Taxonomy (NCBI): domain Eukaryota; kingdom Viridiplantae; phylum Streptophyta; class Pinopsida; order Cupressales; family Cupressaceae; genus Cryptomeria; species Cryptomeria japonica. The sequence continues at coordinate 36,830,060 of NC_081410.1, read as the reverse complement.
GCCTCTTCATGTCATTCTCTTCACAGTACTTGTTGAATTTATCAGAAGTGAATTCACCTCCCTGATTGGTTCTAAGGCATTTTATTCTTTTTCCGCTCTCCTTCTCAACCAATGCTCTAAAGGCTTTGAACTTTCCAAACTCTTTAGACTCGTCTTTCAAGAATGTGACCTACATCATTCTTGAGCATTCATCGGTATGAATCATGAAATACCGATCTCCCTGAATACTTCTTGTTTTCATCAGACCACACAAATATTTGTGCACTAGATCAAGTAAGTTCTCTGCTAAAAAGACTTACCTTTGAATGTTGAGGAAGACATCTTCCCAAGTTGACATTCTTTGCACAAAGTATTCTCCAGCTTGTTAAGCAAAGGCAACCCTCTTACTACCTTGATCTTACTGGCCTTTACTATATTATTAAAGTTTATATGATAGAGTCTTCTATGCCATATCTAATTGTCATCAAACTTCACCATCAAACACTGACTGATCTAGGCATTTAGCTTAAATAGGTTTTCTCTGGTCTATTTACCAATGGCAATAAGTTCACCACTCTTTCCAATTATTTTGCAGACCCCACCTTTGAACTCCAGAATAAGTCCTTTGTCATTCAACTGAGCAACACTCAAAAGATTGTTCTTAAGGCCTTCCACCTAGTAGACATCATCCACACTACTCTTTCCATTCAGTGAGATGGATCCTTTTCCTTTTACCATGCAAGGTTCATCATTGCCAAACTGAACAACACCTCCATCATATTCTTCTAGAGTCAAAAACTTTCTCCGGTCACTAGTCATGTGGTGAGAACACCCGCTATCAATGATCCACTCATTAGAGTTGTCAATGTGAGAGACAAGGGCTTTCTGGTCATACACCTCTTCCTTGACAACTACAAACACTATGTCCTCACTCTCTTTATCCTCAAATTCTTCATTGGTAACACTTTCATCCACTGCAACAAGACAATTTCTCCTACCTCCTTTATACTTTCTAAACCTTTCTGATTTATCCTTATTGCCATTGTTAGGATAGTTAACACCTATATTTCCTATCTTATTATAGGAAAAAAACTTCAAAGGAAACTTACCTCTATATTTTTTGGTGCCTTTTGGAAGTCTCTTGGTGAGGAGAGCTTCAAACTCCATCAGAATCTCCTCATCATCCATATCTCTTCTTGGCCTGGATTCATAACTAGTGCTAACCTCTTTTCCTCTCCTCATAGGTGCTGAGGAAGCAAATGCTCTAAAGGCTGACTTGGTCTTCTGAACACTACCATCATAGCTATTCAATTCAATTGCAGTCAACTTTGCAATAATAGAGTTTAAAGATACCTTGGTTTTGTTGATAGACCTTAGCTCCTGAATAGCGACAACCCTGATTGCATAGACTGGTAAAAGTGATCTCATAACTTTACTGACAATAGTGGAATCATCAATTGTTCCACTAGTGCTTTTGACATCTCCAACCATAGTATTGATCCTTATGCCATATTGCTGAATGGTCTCATACACCTCTTCCTTAGCCTGCTTGACATGTTCATCACTGCCATAAATGGATTCTAGTTTGTCCCACACATCTTTCAGATTGTCCTTATCTTGTACATCAATGAAATCTACATCGAACAAGCTGCTGATAAGGGCTTCCATGACTTGCCCATTTTCTTGTATCTCTCTTTTTAATCATTAGTTAGAGTGCCAGTGGGGATTACATAGGCATTCTCAACATAGCTCCAGTGTTGAGCACCCAAACTCTTGATATAGATCTTCATTTTGTCCTTCCATATTTTGAAGTTGTCCATATTGAACTTCGGACCTTCCCTCTTCATTATTAAAGTAGGATCTTTTGCCTCAAGCGGTTAAGCTTATATCACTGAGGACCTAGAGGTGCTTTGATACCAATTGATAAATAATGATGAACTAATACCCTAACTAGTACTGAGAGGGGAGAGGGGTGAATCGGTACACACAAAAACTTGCTTCAATATTTTTACACTCTCTAAACATAGATAACTAGTTGTCTATATCACTGTACTTAACCATAGCAATACCGGTTAACATAAATACTTCAAATAGCTAAACTGGTAAAACAAAAGTACTTCAAATAGCATCCAACAATTCTCAAATCTAGATAGCTATTTTACCAGTTTGATCATGCAAGAGTTGCATTAGTAATATCACAACCATTAGCTCTGCATCCATATTCAACTGAAAAAAACTACTCAATTATCACATGAAAAATCACAGCCCATGACACACAAATTTTTCACGTGGAAACCCAAATGGGAAAAACCATGGTGTGGATGAATACCCACAAGCTTGTTTTTGAACTCTTTTGAAGTCTGCTTTGTTAGGAGCCTAGTCTGGTTAAAGACTTTACAATAAGGTTCTGTTAGGAACCGATCTTGTTAGGGATCACTCGGTTAAGGGATGGCTATAAACCCTATTAAAGGTTACCTCACTAGAGGATTTAAAGAACTCAATGAGCTTGAGTCATCTAGTTAGAGGATTTGCAACAAGCCTATTAAAGCTACCTGGTCAAGGGATTTTCTTTCTGTTGAAATGGTTAGAAGACAATAGATAAAACTCCGATCTGATAACAACACTACTTTCCTAAGGTAGATCCTTTTCAGTTCCTCTCTTCTGCAATCACATTTTGCAGACTCCTTACTCTAGTTTGGCAAGTATCAAGTCTCCAACACACAAACATAAACACAACTTTTGCCAACACAAACAATAACAAACATCATCGACCTTATAGACAACAATTAGGTCGGTAGCATATACCCTAAACCCTAAACATTTAGGTTTTTAGTTACAAGTGGCCCAATCCTGACCGTTAAAATGGATTTCATAGAATAAAACAATTAGAGAAAGATCTCAAGTTATTTTGCATCATTCAATCTTCACCGCATTTGAAAATCAGTAACCCATCACACGTTCTTCACACACCGCTAAGAGAAACATACTTTCCCGAGGTTGACATTTAGTGCATTCTCTCTTCACATGCAAGATCCTCAAAGAGATTCTTCACATGCACATAGCTAACATGGCATATCGATCTCATCCTTATCTCTTAACTAACTCATCACAAAACGTCATCGGTTGCACTGCACAAGTCAGAACGCCAAACCGGAAACCCTCGAGCTGAACTGAGACTACAAACCGGTATTCAAACTATGAACCCTGACACCAGTTCACTCCATCTCGATTCACTATAGCTGCTTCCAGTCTTCACACCAGTTCATACCGGTTCACCTTCTTGAGCACCATATACTGGTTCACTTATTGACATCAATGAGAACATACATTATCACTGCTTCATCATATGCCAACAAACACTTCTATTATCCTTTGATTCAATTACAATGATTTAATAAAACTTTTATGTACAATCAAATACTTAAGGACATCCTCTTTGGAGCAACCTTCACTCCAACATATTTTAAATTATATATAAATTATTTAACAATAAGACAATCATATCTATTTGTGTTCCATTTTCTTTTGGATCACTTCATTGTTAAGTAATTTAAACATCACATTGTTTTCAAATAATTATAAATTATTCATGACCTTATAGGAGAATTTTTTATTTCGATTAATTTTTAAGAAAATAATCTTAGTGAAATTAATCCATTATCCATTCATCATCAAAATTTTCTTAGTATTTTACACCTAATACAAAGCTTTCTTGTTGTATTAAGACTTGAACTAAGGTTCCCTATTTCTTTCATGTCAACATTGTGGCATCTGATTTGTTTTTTTTGTAAGGTAGGCATCCTTTGTCCAACAAATGTATTTTAGAAACATAGAGTAAAATATTAATTGTATATTATCATAATAAATTAAATTATCTTTTTATCTTAATTAAAGATTGATTAAGAAATTTTTATAATAAAATGTTGTATGTATTACCTAAATAATATTTGCATATATAATATTAACCAATATTTCTTATATATAAGGAGAGAGAGTGGTAATCCATTTTGATTCTGAGGATGAACTTATTTGGACAAGGAATATCTCTGGTAAATATTCAGTTAGAGAGGGGTACAACTCTCTTATGGTTGCTAAAAATCTATCTTCTTGGCCATACAAGTTATTCTGGCATGTGTCTTGTCTCCCAAAAGTTGGGGCTTTCTCTTGGTTGGCCATTCAGGACAGGGTTCTTATGGGTATGAGTTTGGATATGCTTGGTATTACGGTAATATTCTCTTGTGTCCTTTGTAACAAAAATTTAGAATCTTCCTCGCACTTGTTTCTTCATTGTGACTTTGCTTATGAGTGTTGGTATTGGTTGTTTGAAAAGTTAAATCTATCCTTTGTCATTAGTAAGGATCTTATCTCCCATTTCAGATCTTGGCCCCTTTTGTTTGCATCATCTTTTTTGAATGTCTTTGGGTTATTTCTCCTTCTATTATAATTTGGAATATTTAGTTAGAACGAAATAACAAGATTTTCAAAAAAACAAGCTCTCCTGTGGAGGATGTTTTATTGAGAATTGACTCTTCTATTTCTTAAGTTGCATTGTCTTATATCTACAAGAATTTGGAAAATCTTACCTCTTTTTCACATTAGGATAGTAGGGTAACTAGGGTCTGGAAGATGTTGTCGGTCTTACCTGTGCGTGGTTCAATTTTGAGTAAAAAATATGCTACATGTAAGAGAAATTCACCTTGTTGGAAACCTCCTCCGCAAGGTCATTTTAAATTTAATTTTGATGCAGCCTCTCGTGGGAATCCTGGTCGAGCTGGGGTAGGTATGGTGATTTTTTATTATAACTCAAGATTTATTCAGGCTCAGTGTCATGCAATTGGTTTTAAGACTAATAAGTTTGCAGAGTTTCATGCTTTATCTTTTGGTTTAGATTTGGCAATATCTCTGGGAATTAAAGATTTAGTAATAGAAGGAGATTTCATGGTTATAATCCAATATGTCATGAAGAAGAAATCAAATTGTTGGCAGTTACAATATATTCTTGATCTCATTTTACAAAAGCTTGATTTTTTTTATTCCTTTTTGATTTCTCACTATTATAGGGAGGCGAATAGCGTTGTGGATTTCTTGGCTAATCTAGCCATTGATAGTAATGCTAATTTGCGGGAGGTATGCCTTGAGGAAATTCCATCGGGGGTCTTGGATTTTTTATTTTTATAGTTTTATTCCCTCTTTCCCCTTTCTTTGTAGGTAGTCATGTTCATCGATCTATGTGGAGGTGTTCAGTGTGCATTTTAAATGATGCCTATGTTAATATTTTATGATGTACGGTTTGCACCTATCGTAGGCAGTATGGATGGGTATCTACAATGATTAGGGATGGCAGCTTGGTATCGTAGTCATTAGGGATTGTCTTGTCATTCCGGCCTCAAACACTTGGTATTATTGCTTTGGTTTGAGGTAAGTGACGGGAGTTATCATTTTTCGATAAGGTTAGGATCCTTGGTATATGTAGTCACCTAAATATGTCCACTTAATTAAATGAATATTTAGTATTTATTTGATTATTTAACCATCAATCAATAATTAATTAAATTAATATTTAATTAATTTACCTTAACCCTCTTCTCCTATTAATTAAATAAATTATTCAATTTATTTGATTTAATCCACTTAACTAGATTCAAACCATTAATTAAATAAATAAGTCATATTTGTTTAATTAAATCTTCTCTCACATTTAAATATATTAATATTTATTTAAATACCCCAAAATCCCATCTCTCACATTTAAATAAATTAACATTTACATTTATTTAAATCACCTTTATCCTCCACCCACTTTCATTTTCCTACAAATGCAAGTTGCACAACTATTTTAAATAAATTATTTATTTAAAATCTTATTTATCCTCACCCACTTGAAATCTTTAATGGTTTCCCTTAAAGTCTTCAAACTCAATGGCTTCCTTCTATAGTTTTCTTAAGCCTTTAATGGTTTCCCTTAAAGTCTTCAAACTTAATGGCTTCCCTTAAAGTCTTCTTAAGACTTTAATGGTTTCCCTTAAAGTCTTCAAGCTTAATGGCTTCTTTCTAGAGTACTTTTAAGCCTTTAATGGTTTCCCTTAAAGTCTTCAAACTTAATGGCTTCCTTCTAGAGTCTTCTTAATCCTTTAAAGGTTTCCCTTAAAGTCTTCAAGCATTTAATGCTTTATCTTCCTTTTTCTCATTTAAATAAATTAATATTTATTTGAAATGCAAATTACACCATTTAATTGAAATCAATGATTTTATTTCAATTGAAAATCCCAAAATTCCTCCCACTTGCATTCTCCTACAAAATCCACTTGCATGCCTAAATCCCTTCTAGATTATTCTAACTCCTTCTAATTAGCCTAATCCTATCCTAATCATTGTCACATTCCTAAATAAAAGGAAGTCACTTCTCAAAAACCTCCAAAGTCTTCAATAACCATTAAAGGCTTTATGTCTTCAAATGGTTAACCTCTAAAGTCTTCCAAACCATTAAAGGCTCTTACATAACCATTTATGGTTAACTCACCTTTTACCTTTGGTTAGAGACTTTCCTCTAACTTAACCATCCTTTTGACTCATGGGTCTCTTCAAATCATTTATTTCTTTGGCTAAGGTAACCATTTAACCCTTGCACATTCATTTATCCCTTGGATAAAAGGAACATCCATTAACCTAACCCTAACCCAACCCCCTAGGGTAACCATCATGTCCCCTCAAGCATTTAATGCTCCTTATCTCTCCTCTCAAGCCTCCTCATGGTGACACTTGTCAACATGGGATTGGGTTGAAAGTCTCACATGGATTGAATATCTTTCAATCCTAACCCTTGTTAAGATTTCTCAATCTTAACCCTTCATTTCCCCATTTGTTCTATAAATAGAACCCTTCTCCTCAAGCAAAGGAGGAAGCATTAGAGTATTGTTGTTATACTGGTATTAGCATAGAGCTTTTTCATAGCATCACTATCTACACTTGCATAGCATTTATTTATCACATCCAACCATCTTGAATCTCCATATGGCATCCATGGCTAGTGCTAAAAGCTGAGAGCTACACTCATTTGGAAATTGGAGAGGGGAGAAACAAGGGAGAATCATCAAAAGGCATCATGGAAACATCTTAGGGAGGCTCTTCACCTTTTTTTTTTGTTTTGTTAAACTTCTTTCATTTTTTTTTGAAATCTCTTTTGATATGTTTGGAATGGTTTTTAGTTCTTTGTTTTGATTTTATGGTTGAAACTAACTTATTAACATTGAACTTTGTTGTTGACTTGTCCCCATTTCCATGACATCAGTACGTATTTGGGATTATTTTTTGATTGCTACGATGTTGGGTTATTTTTTATGTACTTTTAATCAATGGTTGGTATGTTGATTATAGCATTGTATATTGGCAATATTTGGTTTTTATCACCCACCATTCTATGTTTTACATCATGGCTTGAGGTGCCTTCTTTAAAAGTTTTTCAGTTTTTTACACGAGCTAGTTATTTAATGCTCTGGAAGGGTCATTTTATCATGATTATTAGGAAGTGCCTATTTATATTAATTTAAGTAGCATTCTAGGTCTATAGTTTTATTGATTGTAGTTTTTCTTTGTTCTTTGTTTTTCATCTGCATTGGTAGGGTCTTCTTGAGGTTCTAGTCTCCAACATAGGTAATTATTACTCATGTCTTCTCCATTATCTAGGCATCGCATTCATTTTGTGTCTCCATTGGCAGAGGTAGTGGATGATTATGAGTATTGTTCAGAAAAACTTGCTAGAGTTTTTGTTTTGCATTCTGTGGAATTGGAGTCTGAAATTCGTAGGGTGGTGGGGAATCGTTGGCTATGTTCTCATGCTTATATCTCTTTCTATGAAGTTGTGTCTAGATTTATCACTATATGTTTTGATATGTTATTGGATAAAGTATTGGTCTACCTTCTAGTAGCTAAATTCTTGGCTCTTGCGTTTCATAATTTAGATATGATTGAGTCAACTATCTGCAGAATAGTAACTAGACTGGTTAAGGTCAGACCGATTAAGGTCATACAATGTTCTTTACTAGAACAGATCCTATTAGGAATCTCAATCTCTGTTAGGAGATAAGTCCGATTAAACACTACCTTGTGAGAGGATTTCAGATCCACAGATGTGAACCACCTTGTTAGAGGATTTACAAAGGCTTTTCTGGGCCTACCCAGTTAAGGGTTTCTGACTTGTCAAAGATGTGAGTAATCAACAAGTGAATGATCTAGCAAATGGCATAGTCTACTTGATTGGATCCATTGTAGCTCATAGCTAATGCTCTTCAACATTACTTCAATCTTCAATAAATCCACACTCTGTTGCAGTATAGACTTGATCTTCTTAGTTAAGATCACACATACAAGAGTTTCAACAACCACAAAAACCTAACAACTACACTCATACATACACACACAAAACCTAGACATGATGTCCTAAAAATGAATTTGATTTCATGTCAGTCCAATAGGATTACATTGCAAGTTCCTAGGTTCATTGTATCTAGACACATTTGGTAACATGACACAAAATCACTGTCAAAGTGTCAGTGGATGGTAACTCATCACAAAAATATATCGGTTGGTAACTCATCACAGAGTATTACCAGTTTATACAACTTTTTTGGTTACCGATTGGTAACTCAAAGTAATACTAGTTCAAACAGATTTTCGGTTGACAAAAATTGAAGACTAGGAAAAAGATAACTGTCACTTCTGGCTCCTTTGCTCTGCTCCACTTGAGATCCTTAAACCACTTGATCTCTCTATGCTGCTTGGGTCTTTATACCGCTTGAGATTGATAAACACTTTCTGCATAACATTAATAGTCTAAAGACTACAACATGATACCGGTTTGGAACAATTACCAGTTGAGCATAATTCATACATTCACAAAGTGATCTCATAGCAAGTGTGTGTCCATCAATGACAATCACAACATAATCATCAAAATGCCAACAAAAGGGATTAGAGGATTGGTGAGCCCTCAGCTGGAGTCCTTGAGTGTACATAAAAAAGAATGCATTGATATGATTGGCAAGCCCACACTGGCAGACCTTAAGGAGAAAGAGTCCCATGCTCATATGATTAATGGACTTGTATCAGTATTTGACACATTCAAATTTGGCTAGGACACTTATTTAGAGCTTTTGGAGAAATCCTATCCAAAAATTTTCAAGTATATTTAGCTCTGGTAAGGTAATTTGGGACACATTCTTTGTATAGAATTTTATTATTCGTCCTTGTTTTTGGTGTTTTTTTTGGTATTGATTTCAAAGGAGGAGGTATAGGTGAAAAATAAATCCTTGACATCATGAGATAAGGAGTATTTGTACAGATCGTGATTACAGATTAATATTTAGCTCAGGGGGAGCAGTCTCAGGGTATCCGACAAATGGAAACCATTATCATTTTTCACATGAGTGTTGTCATCAATGTCAAAGGAGGAGATTGTTGGAAATTGAAACTCATTTGATTGGTTTCATATGTTGTCACTGATGGCAACATGTTCCGACTTCATTCTTTGGTTTGGTACTTCACTGGCAGACACTTCACCGACAGACACTTCACCAACACCTGCAAGTATCTTCATCGATAGGAAGGATTCTATGGATACCGACATTGGAGGCCAACATGATTTACAAATAGGGTACCGGTATTGGAGGCCGACATTATTGGAAGATCTGGCAATCAGAAAATCATTTTGTTATTTATGTATATATGTAATGAGCCGACATGTATAATCATTTTTGTATTATCTATGTAAGCCAACATAAGTCACGAAGGAGTGTAAGGGTATATAGGTCAGTTATTAGATTATATATATATACATATACATATATATATATATATATATATATATATATATATATATATATATATATATATATATATATATATATATATATATATATATATATATATATATATATATAGGATGATGATTATGTAGAGTGATTAGATTAGTAATGTGAAGATCATGTATATGAGGTCATTTGTGTAAAGGTCAATATTATGTAATGATCTGTAGATGATTTTGGATGTGAAGGTTATTTTGATAAGGGTTTAAGGTTTTAATAACTGAAATAGTTAGAGCTTGAACTGGAACTCAATTAGGCATAGAAGATGCATCAAATGAGTTCATTTTTATGTTTTCTTATTCAAAGTGATTGTAGTCAGTGAGACTCCTTTGTGTTGAGTAGTGTGCTCTAGGAGGTAAGCCTTCCTGCATGTGCAAGCCCCCATATTATGTAATAACTATTCATATGGACAATGGATTGATATTGTGGGTCACAAATCCCACTGTGGTTTTTCCTCTTTGAGGTTTTCCACATATAAATTCTCTGTATTATGGTGTTCATTTGTGTGATTGGTTCATTGATTTCTTTACTTTTTTCAATTATATATCTACCGATATACTAGTTGGTGAATTCATGTTATAATAAGGTTAAAACTAAACATTCCGACAAAACACCGATTCATCCCCCACCCCCACCCCCCTCTTAGTGTTCTTGGATTCCAACAATCTTAACGTTTAAATTTTCTTCTTTCTTCTACAAGATTATTCCATTATAGAATCAAAGATATGTAGGGATGGATATCATCCTAAAAACAAAATAGTTTAATCGAGACATTTTTACCACTATAAGGGCCATTTTAATTCCATCCATGTTTTGTGTAGAGATATGAGGTTTGTAGCTATAGAACTTGCATATGTGAAATAAGAAACCTTGGTCTTATAGATCATTGCTAAATCTATACTATTGTAGTGTTTATTATAGAGTTCATCACTAAATATAACAAGTTGTAGCATTGATCATATAGATAATTAAAATTGAAATGTTGTAGCTTTGATCATAGAAATTATTACCATATCTAAAAAATTGTAGCATTGATTGTAAAAATCATTTCTAAATATATTAATATTTTGATTCCAATGATCTTAATAAAGTATAAATAATATATTGAGCATTCTCTATAAAGTTGAGTGGTGGTGATAACTTTGAAGAATGCCATCATTAGATAAACAATATTTGTCTCTTCTAAGATACCTACTTTATTGATAAAATAATGAAAACATCTTATTATAGATAATGATGAGTAGTAAAAAGGAAATTTTTTGTACTACTGCAATTGTTATGGTCGTTTTGAGAGACAATGCTTCAAAAGAAAGAAAGATATGAAGAAAGGTAATCAATAATGTTAAAAAAATGTTTAGATCTTATGGTTGATATGATAAGCACGGAGAAATACTAGTAGTTACAAGCTATAAACATAATCAAAGTGGTTTACAATTCAATGTTTCACGCTTGCATTAAACGTGCTGAAGTCCATCATCTAGTTAAGTTGTGTGATAGATTCTATGAAAGAGCATTAAAAATATAAACTATATTTAAGCACATAGATCAACATTTTCCATATAGAATTATGTCTCATGTAAGAGTGAGATATCTATCCATATATATTATCTATTTAGAAATATCTAGATCCATAATACTCTTCAATTCAATATTACATACCATGAAGAAGCCTCTAAAATAAGGATATAATAGAGCAGTAGTAGGACAATGATGCCCTTGACTAACCTACATCAGTGGATCTTCTTCCTAGGTTTTAATTAATTAATTTTTATTAAATATTCCCACTTCATGCCTTGAAAACACATGCTAGCATCTATTTGTGCAACCACCTATGGAAGGTTGCTCGCATGTGGTCTATTTCTTTTGAGGTAAATCTTCTCCAAGACCTATTTCATTTCTATATTCCTTCCTACATTAGGAAAGGTTTTGTAGTATTAAGAGGAGTCTGAGTCTCCTTTACAAAATGATACTAGTTGAGAAAAACATGGACTAAGATATAATATTTCTCTTTTTTGGAATGTTCCCCTGCTATTTCTATTCATGGGTTGTCCTACTTTATTCTAGATTATGATAACTAAAGTTTCATTATTATTATTAAAAATCTAATATTTTTATTAAAAGATATCCTATTTAAACTTTTTACATTATATTAGATTTAATTTATATATAATATTTTATTTAATTTAATAGTTAAATAGTGTTTCCACTTCTTCCCCTACCAATTTTTGAATCGCCACCTCCGGCCTTGAAACTTATCTCATAGGTATCTTATGTCGCACTATCAGCCCTTAACTCTCCTTTAGAACCAGGTCTTGTTACTTCCAGATTTCCTTAGAGGACTGTTTCCCCAATCTCTCTCATCCATCCACCGACTCAAGTGATGGTCAACAAACCTTAGTGGTTTGGAATTGTCTTTTAAGTTTCTTGAGTTCTAAAATGACTCGACTTCGCGATCCTTATGATGATTACCGATACCTATCGGTTGATCGGTCGACTCAGGAACTTTGACATCACTTCCACTAATGATTAAGTGCCCAACCTTTCTAAGTGGTTGATACTCTTCTAAAAGCAATGTGTCATACTAAGTAATGAATGAGTAACAATGGCATTAAGACATCTGAGGATTCAAGAATTTATTCAATCATGCTTTGCAATCTTTAACTTGTTGATCGTCATACATTGTACTCTTTCCAAGACCTAATCCTATGAAGAGTTGCATGTACATCTCTGTAATGGCTAATTAAATGGTGAAATATACAGAAAGGTGGTGGCACGAGTTATAGCATTTAATGAGGACTTTTCTTGCAGAAGGCATTTAATATGTTTGCACTTGCTCATTATGATCTTTGAAGTTGGCCGAAGTAACGTATTAGTATGAATTATTCTTCTCAGAATGGGTTTGCCCCATAATGATCAATAACATATAATTAACCCTGATTTGAATTGGCCACAGAACGAACAAGAAGACATTATCCTCGAATTATATGATCTTGTGTGGAAACAACAAACCTGTTTTGCAAGGTATAGAGAAATGGTGATGTTGATGGGAAAGATAAAAAGGCAAGCTGATAATCACAGTCGTCAATAACAAGAGGAAATTGTTGCAACCTGATAATCAGTTTCTTTTGCTGTTGTTTTTAAGTAAGTTTTTGGATTTGATAGTATGTTTTCCTTTTTAGAGACATAATCTAATATGCAAAAAATGGAAACTTTGACCTCTTGGATGTGATTCTAAGAATGTAAATTTGTTTGAGGCTTTCTATTAATGCATACCCTTTTGATTAGCATTTACTTTGAGATTTGTAATCAGTTCTTTGAAGTCATTGGTGTATTATGTTATGGATGTTTATGTTTACAAAACTTTGAGTCTTAACACATTTACATTAATTAAAAAGAATATCTGTCAATTTTCCATGGCCGTTCATCATGTGTAACAAATGGGTCGACTTTGAGTCACCTGTTTGTGTTATTATTTACCTTGTTCCTTCCCTTTGTTTTTCTTGTGTTCACCTTTCCTTCTTTCTAGTTAAAAGCATACCCTATAAAAACCCCAATTATATCATAAGAGGGAGTTGTACCTTTAAAATTCAGAGGAAAGTTGTTAATGCAATTAACAACTTTTCTAGCTATTCGTTGCATGGTTGTCTCTAGAACACAAAAGATTTAATTTTATATTTTAAAAGGAACAAATTTGTACACTAAAAAATAATTAATTATATTTTTAATATTTTACTATATACATTTATTTTATTTTTGCTGCTAAAAATTGACATTCCACTAATAAAATGAATTATGTTTCTCTTATACAACAAATAAATACTTCAACTCAAACAATTTTTTTCCAATAAAGAATGATAACCCGCAACACATAAAGCAAATGAATAATTCTTATACAACGAATAAATACTTCAACTGGACCAAGCAAACGACAAATGAATGAATAAAGAATTCACGGTCGGGATGTTCTATCAGACGATCTCACAGTAATAGCCAACCGTGACAGAAAAATGTTTTGGTTAGTTAACGAACTGTTGAAAGGAGAGGCAGAAAAATGTTTTGGTTAGTTAACGAACTGTTGAAAGGAGAGAGGGGAGATGGGAGAGAAGGAGACGAATTTGTCCATCTCATCAAGTGTTGACCTTGTAAATGCCCCACAGAAGGGCGTTACAGACTGAGAATGCAAATCCTCCACAACTTCTCTTTTTCTTTTATTCGACGGCACTGCTAAACCCTTCTCTTCTTCTCCTTTTCTCTCACCGCTCGCATGAAGGAGTGGAAAGTTGAGCAATGCTTTCGATCCACGTATTCTGAAAGCAGCACGGTCATATGCCAGAGCCGCCGCCTCCGCGGTATCGAAGGTTCCTAGCCATACTCTGGCTCCTTTCTTAGCAGGATCTCGTATTTCCCCCGCAAATTTCCCCCACGGCCGCTGCCTCACTCCCCTATAGTGCGGCGCCGCCTTTATCTCTGAAGCCACCGCCGCCGCCACCTTTTTCACATGCTCGCGATTAACATTATTTTGAGTTGCAGGCTGCGGTGTAAGGGGAAACCAGTCATGATTTGCAGCTTCTTTGAGCAGGCTGTAGAGCAGCATATCGTCCGAGTCATTTTCGTCGAGAGGGAGTTTACCCCACACTGCGCTGCCCAAAACGGGGCTCACAATATCCATACGATTGCTTTTGCATGACGGCGTCGATTCCCATGCAGGACGAGCTTGATTTTCTGTACAGATGTTTTTAAGTGGCGGAGGAACGGAGACAACAAGAGACTGACACCTTTTCTTGGACAGCTTCCTTTTTTCTGCAAAATTAGTGCTTGTTTCGTCCGATGAACTCCCCTCCGTCTGTGTAAGCAAAGGGCCGTATATCATGTCATTCTCTGTGTCATTGCAATTATAATAACTTGCTGTCCCTGAACCAAAATTGAGATCCATAGTATTAGGGAAGTCAGTAAATGAAAGTATATCGTGGTCATATTGGTGAATGCTGTGAACTTCCATGCTTTCGCCTTAGAAATCTTGAAAGGCTCTCAGATATTACAGGCTTTGCCTATGATTTTGTTTCTTGTGAAAAATGGAGATTTTAAAGGCGTGGAGTGAAGCGGTCAAAACTTTTAGATGCTGAGAATGTGAGGAGGAAGAATGTCCATGTCCACTGTGCACGTTTTAGGTATGCGTGCGTAGTCGTTCAAGCCGACATCCATCCACTTGCGTAGGGCACATCGAACGGAAAACAAAAACAAGACTCGTGACAGTGACGTCATCAAAGCTTTTCACCAATACGTCATATCCAATAGTAGGGAATTTGATTGGGTCCGTGGACTTTTTTTTTTTTCTGAAGGGTGGAAAAGGGTGGAAAAGTGTGTATTGGGAAAAAAGGAAAGGAAAGGGTCTTTTATAGTCTATGATGCCAACAATCTGTACATGGGTCTACTGATGGGTTAGAGGAATATGGGACTACCTCGTACTCTTTGCAGAAGGTATCTAACTGCACTACAACCGAGGCATATATACCTTACCTCCTTGTGGGATTTGAATTTGTGAACCTCCCTTTCAAGAGCACAAGTTCTCTACCACTAGGCCAACTTAGGAGAGTACCCATTACTCATTATTGTTCGTGTTCTAATAACCGTTCATTCCTTGTACACCAAAATTTTCAATTATTAACTTTAAAAAAAAAAAATTTTAAAAAAAAATAAAATTAGAAGTCCATTAATAAATTTCCATGTAGCAATAGTTACTCATTTTTTTAGCATTTTTGGATCATAATTGGCTCCTTTGTGAACCTTTATTTGTACCCACAGTGCACAACTACTTAGGCATTTTTGCATAAGTATTGGCAATTTTAAGTGCACATTTATTGGGGCATCTTTAACTAGGTATTGGGCGAAACTTTGAAATGTGTACTTTTTGACCATTGCGCACATAACGGATCCCACATCATGCATTGTTACTACCCAAAAGCCAAAACAATAGCTATAAGTAGTTAAGTTGCATGTAGAGACAACTAAAAAAAATCGTCAAAATTTAATGTACCGTTTAGAATTTGTGCATGTGCGAAGTTAGCTATAATGGCTACTGGTACGCTTCTCCTAGGTAGGGGAGAGGGTTTGATAGTGGAGCACGCTCTAGGATATAAGTTGAGGGTGTTGGGCTCTATAGCAGAGCATGCCATTAATCATTTAATGATTATTTTTTATCTAAAAATCAAACTAATATGAACAAACAATGCACATGTATCATATTTGTTTTATAATATGTTTATCTTTGTCCCCCAAAAAATATTTAATAATAGTCATAATTCAAAGCATATCAATAAAGATTTAGACACAACCAGTTCTAAATAAACAATGCTAAGGTATGCAATAGTCCATTAGAGTTTGCACCCACACATATAACAAAAACACTATAATAGTCCTAGGTACATATGCATTGATCGACCAAACCATATACAATGATGTCTAAAAGGGGATGCCACATCTATTAGACTACCAACACCATCTAGCCCATCACACAATCATATTAGATCCATCAAATGTAAAAAATAATTTAAATACAAAATACTCTTCAAACAAAAGCCAATGCCATGTGTATCATCTATCAAACTCAACCACCCATATACTAGTCACTTCCTCCTACATTCAACACAAAAAGTTGTAAGAATACCAATGAAGTCATTAAAAAATTTTAAATACAAAATACTTTTCAAACAAAAGCCAATGACATGTGTCTCATCTATCAAACCCAACTGCCCATCTACTAGTCACTTCCTCTTGCATTCAACACAAAAAAGTTTTAAGACTACCAATGAAGTCGCCAAAAAAAGAGGACACAAATTAAACAATCCACATCATAAAAGCATTTGGCCAAACCTATCAACTTTGCAATTTATGGAAAAATTTAAATTTTCCAATCCAATCTAACAACACAATTGAGATAAGAGGATATAAATTTAAGATCCCATATAAAACAAGCTTTCAAGAAACCATTAATATGACCAATTCAAATAGGCATGACATCCATTCTATCCTTTCATTTTTGTCAACTAAATCCCTCACCAATTTCATTTTGTTTTATCCTCTCTATTTTCTATCCTCTTCTATATTTTACTAGAGGTAACAATATAAGAAGATAAGGCGTCAATAGGAGATTACCACAAGAAACTTCCATATTCTTCCAGGTATGTACTGGTCTAACATAGACTTTACATGCCTATTTATTCTCTACATTGTTATTGCTTGAATCAATGTGTTGAAAGTGTATATATGGGGTTTTAAATTATACTTTTATTCTTGAGAATGACTATTTGTTGTATATGATGTAAATGTTCTACCCAGTTTGTTGTAAGTCCATATATGGGGTCTTATGTTATATTGTTTATAGAAGTGAATGCATATCTATGGGGTTTATGCTATATTGTTTGTAGTTGAATGTCTTTTTGTCTTATATTATGTAAATGTTCTATCTAGTTTGTCGTAAATGCAGATATGGGGTTTAAATTTATATTTTTCATGCATATGAATGCATATCTATTGTTTAAAATGTAAATGTTCTATCTAGTGTGTCGTGAGTGCATATATAGGGTTTTAAGATATATTATTTGTCTATGAATGCATAAATGTTGTATATGATCTAAATTTTCTACCCATTGTGGTGTAAATTATATGGGTATTTAAGCTATAATGTTTATGCTTTTTGGTTTGATACAAATGCTTACTATTGTAGCCAAAAGGGTATTAGTTAATAATTGTTAATGTGGTTAGTTGGCACGGAAAGAGTAGATGACACATGTTAAATGCAAACATATGAGTACATACATACATACATACATACATACATATATATACATAGAAAGATCTATAATAACTTGAAAGAGGTAACTTCTATCATTTGGTAAATTTGTTATACCTAAAGATAATCAAATGAATAAAATAGAAAAAGAGTATCACATAATGTAGGAAGTAAATTATAATTCGCATAGTAAAAACCAATAAAAGTAATGGAATAAGGGCGAGACAATTATATGAAATAATGTGGTGCATTCACGAGGGGAGAGTCCTCAAGGAGAACAGTCCAAACCATTCTACAAGAGTAAACACAATAGAAGCAACACAATGTGATGGAGGCAATGCAACATCAGACATATTATGTCATGGAATTCAAATACAAATTGGCTGGCGACATGCAGACTGTCGGATTTGGCACATAGGCCTGATAACAAACATGCTCAAATACAATATCGGGGCTCAAGCAAGAATGCGAGCCAACTCCAGATCCCCTAAAGTTATGATCAATCCTCTATCTATTGAAATATGTCTACCATATGCTAAATTACATTTATTTATATGATATTATAGCTCTAGGATGATTCACGTCGACCTAGTTGAAATCAAATACTGATGAAGATGTAACGCATAGAATAAATAAGTCGGCTTCCATCAAAAGGAATCCTTTGGAAACAACATAGAATGAAGTGCGGACTTGGGGGAAGGTTGGCCATGGACTAAGGAACATAGGAGGATACGAAATTAGCTTCCGCAAGCTACGAAAATGGTCCACAATATTCTCCATTAGAAAAGAGGTCCAAGCGGTTCTAGTGCATAGGCTAGAAAACTATTCCACATTCCAGAAGTGATAACTTGCCAGAAAAAATATCCAAGCGACCCGCAGATCTAGGATAAGGTAGATGAACATGTCCATGAACAAAATCTAGATTTGCAAGATCTAGTGAGAAAAATCAGCAAAATGCAGGATGAAATGTTGAAACTGCAAAGCCAAATTGAACAAGAAACAAATTGAAATGAAAATATTTTTGGTTGATGCAAGATTGCCAAGAACCAGAGATACTCCTACATCAGACATCCGAGGTTGATAAAAAGTGAGTCCCTCGCTTTGTGGGGGCTAGAGGGAAACCAAGACGGTCTACCTTAGCTTGAGAAATCCATGACGAGTCTTTGACTGGTCTGTCCTTCCACTTGACAAGATACTCTTTGTAATGATTGCCTTGAGTGCTACGCCCAATTTTGCTATCCAAAATCTCTTCAATGTAGTCTGGTATCCTTTGGGACATATGCGTCTCCAAGTTTGTTGTGTTGTCTTCACTAAATTCTGCTTCATGATACTGATGTAGGTCTGCAATGTTGAAAATAGGTGAAATACCCAAGGTATCCGGTAACTCCACTTCATATGCATTTCCAAAACTAAATTTCCTCAAGATCTTACAAGGTCCAAACTTCCTCATCTTCAACTTATTATAGGTACCAACATGAAATCTTTCTTTTCTAAGATACACCATCACTTCATCTCCAACTTTGAATTCTTTGTGTCTCCTCTTTTTGTTTTCTTTCTCCTTATACTTACTGTTCATGTCCTCCAGATCTTGTTTGACATGAGTATGTACACTTCATATGTTCTGCAAACACTTCTATTTCTGTACTCCTTTTATCCTCATTATTGATATCCCTTAACTCTGATATGCCTATAGGGTGTTCTTTCGGTACTCCTATTCACTGAATTGTTGTAGGCAAACTATGCTTGTGTAAGAATCAAGTCCCAACTTTCGGTTTTATCTCCAACTAAGCATCTCAACATATTTTCCAGACTCCTATTTAGTACTTTTGTCTGTCCATCAGTCTGTGGGTGAAAAGTAGAACTGGGTTTAAAATCTATCTTCATCTTCTTCCAAAGTATTCTCCAAAAATATCCAACAAACTTAGTGTCTCTATCAGAAAATATGATCTTAGGTAATCCATGTAATATCACCACCTCCTTGAAAAATAAGTCAGCTATATGCACACATCTATTGCCTTCTTACAGGGTATGAAATGTGTCATCTTTGAGAATCTATCTACCACCACAAATATAGAATCATTTTCTCTTGGTGTCTTAGGCAACCCAAGTATGAAATCCATGCTTATGTCTTCCCAAGGTCTCTCTAGAACTATCAAAGGCCTATACAATCCAACATTCTGACTGCCACCTTTTGCAAGTTGACAAGTTCTATAACTCTGAACAAATTTTCTAAGATCCTTATGAATTTGAGGCCAAAACTAATTCTCACTAACCAAGGCTACTATCTTATCAACACCAAAGTGTCTTGCTAATCCTCCTCTATGCTTCTCCTTTATCATATTTTCTCTCATAGAGCTCTAGGATATACAAAACATATTTCCTCTAAACAACATCTCATCTTGAATGAAATAATTTAGCCACTTACCCCTATCCACTATAACAGGTTCTATGCAAGCTCTCCAAGGACCTACAAAATCAGGACCATTCTCATACAAGCTCTTCAATTCCTTTAAACCCAATACTTTCACTCTCATCTTTGTCAACTAGTTCCTCCTTCTAATTAAGGCATCAACAAATTTATTTGACTTACCACTTCTATGTTTCAAAAAAAATGTATAACTCTGCAAGAACTCCACCCATCTCATGTGTCTTTGATTCAACTTACCTTGACTATTTAGATATTGCAAAGCTTGATGATCGGTATACAACACAAACTCCTTAGTTAGTAAATAATGTCTCCACTTCTTCAACGATTGAATTATTGCATAAACTCTTGATCATAAATTAAATATCTTCTTCTTGCATCTTTCAATTTTTAACTAAAATAAGCTATTGGTCTTCCCTCTTAACTCAACACTACTCCAATTGCATTCCCACTTCCATCACAGTCTACTTGAAATACTTTGCTGAAATTCACTAGGGCTAACACATGTTGTTCAGTACCTTTTTCTTAAACAACTAAAAACTTTTGTTTTCTCCAGATGTCCATCTAAAATCCTTCCAGTCTCCTCTCATTGTCTCAGTCATAGGGCTACAAATCGAACTAAAAATTCTAATGAAATTCCAGTAGAAACTAGCGAATCCATGAAATGATCTTACCTCCCCAATACTTTTCGGTGTAGGCTAATAAACAATTTCTCTTACCTTCTTAGGACCCATCTTCAATCCATCCAGAGATATCACAAATACTAAATAGACTAACTCTTCATGAAACTGCACTTCTTAATATTTATCAGCAACTTATCTTCTCTTAACCTCTACAAAATATGTCGCAAATGCAACATATGCTCTTCCTTTGTCTTACTAAAAATCAAGATGTCATCTAAGAACACAATAATAAACTTACCCAAGAATTTATTCAATACCTCGTTCATCAACCTCATGAAAGTACTTAGTATATTACTTATTCCAAAAGGCATCACCAACCATTCATACAATAATTCATTTGTCTTGAATATTGTCTTTCACTCATCCCCTTCTCTGATTCTAATCTGATGATATCCACTTTTCAGGTCTATCTTTGTGTAATACTTGGCCCTGCTTAAACAATCCATTATGTCATCCATACTAGAAAAAGGAAATCGATACTTCACTATGATCTTATTTATTGCTCTAGAGTCTTACACATCCTCCATTCTCCATTCTTCTTAGGTGCTAATACTGTTGGAACTGCACAAGGGCTCAAACTTTATCTGATCAAACCTTTCTTTAATAACTCTTGCAATTGTCTATTCAACTCCTCATTCTCTGTTGGTGTCATCCAGCGTGCTTCTTTATTAGGAAAAATATCTCTGAGAATTAGGTCCATGCAATGACTGATACTTCTCATAGGTGGTAATCCATCAGGTACATTATCTGAAATGATATCTCCATACTCTGTCAACAACTCTTTTATCTCCCCCAGTTGTTCTTCCTCATGCTCTAGATTTTTAGTCTTCTTAGGGACTAAAACAGAACACATATTCTCATGTCTTACCCCATCCAAGAAATTCCTTCCATTAACCAAGAAAATTCTAGCATTAGTAAAAATTTCACTCTTCAATGGATCCTCCAAAGACAACAAGGTTGGTTTCATCCCATTTGGAACAATAGTATATATATTCTTCCTTCCATCATGCATTTCTTATATACTACCAAAGTCTACCCAACAAGATATGACATATATCCATAGGCATAATATCACACAAAACTTCATCATGATAAGATCGAATCTTAATTTTACAAAACATTATTCACTTACCAATACCTTATGATCATCCTGAATCCATGCTATCTGAGAAGGCTTAGGGTTCTTCAATCTCTCCAAATTCATCTTATTCACCATCTCTTCTGAAGCAAGGTTATCCATACTACCATTGCCAATTACAACTTTACAACACTTACTAGCTACTTTGCATCTTGTCTTGAACAAATTCTTCCTCTGTAAGGGTTCTTGCTCTCCTTCGATATGGTACAATTTTGTTCTCATCGTCAACAACTCTCTATTCTCTGGTCTATTAGCTGATCTAGTGGGTTCCTCTTTTGCCAATGTTGCTCTTCCACAGTTCTCTATCTTCTTGCATTCAAAAGCACGATGTCCTTCTCATCCACATTTAAAGCAGGTTCAGGACTCTAAACATTGTCCTTTCCTATCTTTTGTCTTCTTTTCCATATCCCTCATTTCAATAACCATCATTTTCTTTTCTTTGGTAAAAATTTATGTCATCCCTCCAGTATGAATTAACATCTCCGCTTTACTTCCTTATCTTTGTTCTAATTTGCACAAGGTCCTATTCCTCTAGTATAGGATCTTCCTCCCTGAAATATTCCTCCTCTACCTCTTTGCTTATGCTCATGTCTTTTATTCAACTTCTCCTCTACCTTCAGGGAATACTGATAATCTTCCCTAACACTCTGCAACTTGATTAAACTAAGTTCATCTTGTATAGATATCTGCAACCCATTCAAATATCTAGCAACTTGTTCAATCTCATCATCGGTGTGTCTGGATTTGATATTCAGCTTGTAGAATGCTTTGGTATACTCCTTCACACTAGATTCCTTTTGCTTTGGGTTTTTCAACTTCTAGACTAGATTCACTTGGTAATCGATATGCATGAACTTCTATTTCAACTTGCTAACCATCCTCTCCCAATATTTAATCTTCTCTTTACTTCTTCTCTATCTATTTACCTGCAAATGTTCCCACCAAAGAGACGCATGTCCTTTCAAATTAGTACAAGCATATTTCACCTTCTGGTCTTCCACGATGTTCTCAAAAGAAAAATACTTTTCCATCTTCATGATCCAATCAAGCAATTCATCTGAGTCTAACTTGCCATCATAATCCGGTGGATTGAAATGTGTTTTCATATTCACTCTGGTTGAGAATTTTAGAAATCTATCTTCTTTCGAATTGGTAGCTGGTTGGATTGCTCCTTAATCTCCTGCCTCTACTTCCGCTTCATCATCACTCATATCTTCAACATGTCGACCTCTTCTCTAGCCTATTTCAATAGCTTCCAATCAGGCTACAATTCCTCTCAACATTTCCATCACAATAGGGTCTATATTCCTAGGCACTCCAATACCTCTAACATTTCTTCAAGCCATCTTTATGCAAGTCCTCTGCAACTGCATGTTGGGTCCTCAATTCTGCCACCTAACAACAAAATTCTTATAGGACTCTGGAATCTCTGAAATGAAAAATCGCTTTGATACCACTTGGTGCAGTTATGGGAGAGAGTCCCCAAGGAGATCAATCCAGACCATGCAGCAAGAGTAAACACAACAAAAGAAACACAATATGATGGAGGTAATGCATCATCAAACTTATATTATGTCATGAAATTCAAATACAAATTGGTTAGCGACATACGAGCTATCAGATTTGACACACAGAGCTGATTACAAACATCCTCAAATATAGTATCCGGGCTCAAGGAAGAATGCGAGCCAACTCCAGATCCCCTAAATTTATGATCAATCTTTTATCTATTGAAATTTGTCTACTATATGCTAAATTACATTGATTTATATGATATTCATAGCTCTAGAATGATCTGCATCAGCCCAAGATGAAAGCAAATATCGATGAAGAAGATGTAACATGTAGAACAACTAAGTCGACTTCCATCAAAAGGAATCCACCAGAAACAACATAGAATGAAGTGTGGACCCAGGGGAAGGTCGGCCACGAACCAAGGAACATCAGAGGATACAAAATTAGGTTCCACAAGCTATGAAAATGATCTGCAAGATTCTCCATTAGCAAATAGGTCCAAGTGGCTCTAGTGCACAAGCCAAAAAACTGTTCCACATTTCGGAAGTGATAAATTACCGGAAAAAAGATCCAAGCAACCCGAAAATCTAGGATAAGGTAGATGAACATGTCCATAAACAAAATCCATCTCCACAAGATTCGGTGAGAAAAATCGACAAAACGTAGGATGAAATGCTGAAACTGCAAAGCCAAACTGAACAAGAAATAAATTGAAATGAAAATATTTTTGGTTGATGCAAGATTGCCAGGAACCAGGGATGCTCTTGCATCATAATGCTACCATTGTTTCATAACAATAATCAAGTTTCTATCATTGGGCCATATGATTATACTTTATGATAGGGCCCAACTTTTCTAAAAGAGAAAAGTACCAGTGTTATTTATTGTCAAATGCCACATAACAAGTTGCTAAGGATTTTAAAAAAGAAAAGATATCAAATTTATTCAAATTCCCATAAATTATCAAATCTACCCTAACAAGTTCGTCCAACAACCCATGAAACATTTTATCATTATTGTATGAAGTTCCATCATAATGGATTTGAGCTCCATAGTATTTAATTCATGTCTTCCCCATGACATACATTTAATGTTCCTTAGTTTGTCAACCTCTTGGTGAGATCGACTACTTTGTCAATGTAATTCATTTATAGTGATCAATCTAGCATTCATTACCAATGACTTAATAAATAAATACACTTTTTAAAACTTATACTTTGCAATAAGATACAAATCTATTAATGAAAAACTTGCAATGGCTCAAAAGTCTTCCATGATTTTCAGAATAAAAAATCTATCTTTATGATGTTAAGTCCCAAATTAAAAATAAATAAACTTCTTCTCTTGATTTGATCTTGGATAAGCCTTATATTAAAACTTATTCCCTTAATGTGATCTTGAATAAGCCTTATACCATTATCTTAATATACACTATTTAAAAAAAATTAAAGGTCAATTACTATGGGTTAACCATTTGTTATCTTAGAAACATTACACTTCCTCTCATAGAAACCTATACTACAACTTTCCCACCATGATTTTTCTTCAATTTTTTTTACAAATTCCATCTTCAAGAAACACTTTCTAATTTTTCAAACTTATCTAGCCTATGCTTATAAATTATGTTTAAGACCATCAACTAATAGAATATATTTTAATTTTTTATCACAATTTCATTGTTGTGAACAACCAATGTATCTTTTCCAACAATTGACATTGTTTTATTATATCTAAATTTTACTATAGTAAATCCTAATTTTCTATAGTAAATCCTAATTTTCTATTATATAATTTAAACAACTAAACTAAAAAGACTAAACATTAACTTTATATTTATCTTTTACATAAGAAAAGGAAATATATTAGAGTTTATATTCTCTACTTTATTTTCATGAATTTTCTTTCCTATTTTAAATGTGAATCCGTTTGAGCCTATTTTCCTTTAATGGTGTACTTTTATTAAGACTGATGGCAATGAAAATGAATTTTGTTCTATATAACCATATGCATGGCCTTTACTAATATGACCTCTTTTTCTTACATTAAAAGTTTTAATGTCATCTTTTCTTTCTTGAAAATTGTTGGAGTTGTTTATTCCTTCTTGCATTTTGGAATTTCTTCGTGAAGCCTACTCTAGAGTTTATGCATTTATAAATATTTTGTTTTCATTAAATAAGAATGCTTTTGTGAGGTATTTTAATTTCATTTTCATGTTAAATATTTAATTTTTTCAATTGCAATTATTATTATTAAATTTATTTAATTGAAAAATATCTTAATATCTTTTGACATGTTTAATTATTTATTTATAAATATTTCTTCATAGATATATATACCGAATTCATAACGTATTGAAGTTAAATATAGAATTTACATTATTTTTACTTTCTTTAATTTAAATATTTTTAAAATACCTTCATAAAGTTTTCAAATAAGATAGTTTTACTTTAAAGGTGTATCTTAGTAAGTAAACTACAATGTCCCATGCTCCCATGTATTTTCTACTATTATAACTTATATAAAAATACTCACATCTATGACACTTTTGATAAAAAAGCATGCCTAAAACATCTTTTTTCTTCTTCTATTCTTTCTTGTATGGTTAAAACATTCTAATAATTAAGTTATGCATATCCATTATGTTTTATCTCTCACACTTTTTTGTTGATCGATAATATGTATATTCTAATTGTCTAATATTCATAATATTCTCCATGAAATGAAGAAAATGATAAGATAAATTTTTTGAACATGCCATCTTTTAAACTATCTAAATTTATAATCTTATAAGAAGAAAAATAATGAGTTATTTTTTTCATACTATAATAAAAATATACATTATTTCTCTAATTTCTCTAAGTAGAATATTTATCCTTTACTCTTGTTTTGTCAAATATTTTTCTTATTAAAATATATCAAATTAGAATTTTCTTTGTCTCATGTGAATCATGTAAATTGAGGTTGGTCTTAACATTTCTATATGTTAAATAATATAGAAAAATAATTTGATAAAAGAGGAATGTCAAAGTTTATATTTTTCAAATGTGTGTTGTTTAAAGTGATTTAAATTTGTTCTTTATTGAAATTACTAAGAGGAAAGAATATTATTTTTTTATATTTTATTTAAATATCAAATAATTTAAAGATTAAAAGTAAATATTAAATTTACATTTCAATTTTTGCAAAAACGTTAAATGTTTGTCTTATTTTTATTTATTTTTTAAATGTCGATCTACTTGATATTTATAAATAATCCAATTGAATTTAATCTATTTTTGTTACAAAATATTGATTTTTTATTTTATTTATTTATTTTTGAAAATAAAAAATACTATATAAATATATTATTTGAAGATATTGGATATAAATGATTGAATTAGTTTACATTTTTGCATGGTGTGTTTGTTAAGGAGTGCTAGGATAGCATTAAAAAAATAATTATGAATTCACTACAAAAAATATATGTTTCTTATTTCTTTGATTGCATGGCATCTACAATTAATTGAAATCTAATCCAATTTTTAAAGAGCTTATGTTACAACATAATAATTCCGTCCATAAAATAATTGAATTTTATATCTTTATTTTAAATTTTAAAGTATTTGTTTTAAGTAAGTTTAATATTTTTGAAGAGATAATTTATCTATCACAATTTTATTATAATCAATTAATTATATTTTTTAATAGTTAATATGCTTACATCCAAATCAATAATTTACCAAATGAAGTTTTTTTTTCAAATAAACATTAAGTCAATTTAAAATAATACAACTATTGAGAGAGGACTATTCGTAAATATCAGATTGTATAATCAACGATAAACATATTTTGACCAGTAAAAATACAACATTGTTTATTACATTTCGAACTTCAGTATAATATTATGATAGATTATTTGACAGTTGAAAAATGTAATATTATTATGAACTATTTAACTGTTGAATAATGTAATATTATTATAATGGTTTGACCGTTGAAAATACGTTCACCTATGTGGCTTTACGGGCGGCTACGACCAGGTATTGATAACACGATTGCATTTAAGAGTTTCAACTTGTTAGAAAATTCAAATCAAAAGTAGTGGGTGACGTTTAGAAAGAATCGATGAAAGCGAAACATATATTGTTCAAACACGAATGGCATATTGCACGTGGTTGGAATTTCACACTTGCCCATAAATTGCAAGTGGATGGATGTGGATGAAACCATTGGCTTGAAGGGGTTAAACTGCCGATTCTTGTTTCAGTCTATATAAACTGAATTTCTTTTTGAAACAAAAGTTTTCATCATCCATAAGGTCTTAAGAATAATATTCTCCAAGACAATTGTAATAGAATACTGCTTTTGAATTAT
This sequence comes from Cryptomeria japonica, assembly GCF_030272615.1. Lineage (NCBI taxonomy): Eukaryota > Viridiplantae > Streptophyta > Pinopsida > Cupressales > Cupressaceae > Cryptomeria > Cryptomeria japonica. The sequence continues at coordinate 36,802,318 of NC_081410.1, read as the reverse complement.
TCTAGCTTATCACTAATAAGAACTAACTAGTAAGAACAACCCATCTTTGTAAACATTCTCCTAAAGTAGCTCTAATATATGATATCATAAAGATGAATTTTATACATTAAAAGTTTTATATATGAAAATATTTTGGCTGAAAGAGAATTTGGTTTTTTTAAAGATTTATTTTTTTATTCTTTATATATGAATTAGTATATGTTCTGAAAATATTAAACTGGGATACGCTTGAACTTTACATAACCGATGTTAAAGGCAACAAAATTAGGGACTCACAAGGAGTGAGAACCCATAAAAAAACTTGCTACAAAAAACTGACTCATCCGAAACCACTAACACAAACAAACCCATAAACTAGAACAAGGCACTAGACACAACAAACAAAGCTACAGAAAAGGAAACACTCTCCCACCGAAAGCACGAACCAATGGCTTACTAGGTGGGACAAAACTCCAACTTCCTTTCCATACATATATCTTTGCCTTTCTCAGACATAGAGATATTTTTAGAGGAATCTTTCCCAGAGGAAACAACCAAGGATTCTTGTCTGGCTTTCACTTTTGAAACATATGCTTCCATCCCCATCGTAGTTGAGGACTCTAGGTGTCTTTTTTTCTTGGCCCGCCTCCTTGCGATTTCATGTTGAATGTCATAAAGAGCACAAATGTTCTTCTTTGTAATCTCCCTATGTTCCAGTCAAACATGCTCCCCATAGTCCTCATTTTATCCTAGTTTTTCTAGAGAACCTCCACCATATCAATTAAGTCTTGAATCATATTCTTAGTTTGAAAAATTTTCTCTATGAGCTCATTAATTGAGTTGTCCATCGCTTCCCATTTATTGATCATCCCCCAAAAATTCCCCAGTGCCATCCAACCTCTCTACTCCTTCTCATCATTAACCCAACTAGAGGTTCTAGCCTCTGTCTCTAAAATAGCTTCGAGCTTGTTAATTTTGTTTCTCGTCACCTCAAATTGGCCTAGAAGCCAACAGATGATAGGTTCATGCTTGTTAAACCCCTCACAAAATTCATTCACTTTGGCTGTAAAGAGGAAAAAGTCCTCCTTAAACAAAGCACTTATGGGAAAGGAGTTAGGAGAATCATGGGGGGGAACGGGGGGATGGGGTATTAGCCTCTTTGCTCATAGTATTACTTGGGATCCAATTAGACCCAGTAGACCAAGAAGAGGTCATATCCTCTGAGTCCTCTTTGACAATGACCATTTTCTTAGTAGAGCTTTCACCAACTAGGGGACCTAGAGGGGTCTTGGATTTAGCATTTCGGGAAGGATTAATTTGGGTGGGTATATTATGGGGTTCGTGAGAAGAAAAATCCATAGATTGATTGATCGAAAGCTCAACACAGAGACCCATTCCAGAACACGAGTCAGGAGGGTTAATATTAGGGCCACTAGAAGTGTTTAGATTCAAATGGAACTTATAAAGATACAGGATGAGACCTTGATGTAAGGGAAGGTAACCCTTAGACTTAGCAACCTCTACTGACTGGGAAATAGAGCTAAAAATCTAGAAGGGAAAATTCATCCTTACCCCATGCTAAAGGTGATTGAGCATTGAGAATAGTTGAGAATAGAACTACTTGAAGAGCTTGTCTAGAGTGAACAAATCCATCAGAAGCACCATTGCATCCTTCTAAAAACTAGACAGGTTGTTTGTTTTAAACCAACTTTGGAGGGGGCCCACCTTCTCCCCCGGACCCAAAAATCTTTTAAAATATTCCTTATAATTCCCTTTAGGCTTCTTGTGGATATTTTTTCCATCTATAGATAGCCCAATCACCATTGCAATAGTCTTTGTTGACATAGTAAATTTCATGTTCACCACTTGAACAACACTATTTTTTTAATCTCGGGCAAATTGATCAGAAATCAAAGGATCAAAGCCCTTCATACTATCAACATAATTGGCTAAATTTCCTTCTACCACTTTGTCTCAAAGGCCATTATTCTCTTTAAAATTAATATAGGTATCGAGCTCGATTTGGATTAAGTCTCCTCCCATCATAGCTATAGGAAATCCTTAGCCAAGTCAGTTCCACACAAACTAGGATAGAAAAATTCCTATCAGAAGCCGTACAAGAAAAAATACTTTCCTTACCATTAATAGCATTAGTCTACTTCAAGATATGATAGAAATACACCATGGAGAGGAAACCAAATAGAAAGGCGATTTTCAAATATTTAGGTTCCATAGATTTAGTTTTCCTCATTTAACATAACACATATTTCATCAAGAAAATCATGCAAATGCATTCAAACTTTAATGCCCTCAAAGAAGGGTCTTAGGTTGGCGAGCCTATCAAAAGTCTTATTACCTTCTCTAAAAATATGTTGAAACACAATGTGGTCAAGTGCATAGGTGACACATGGATAATTTGAAATGATATTCTCCCCCTGCCACCTAGATATAGTTGCGCCTTGTAACATCATGATTACATTCTTTGAGTCCCCTTCTATGACTAACCTTTTTCCTTTATTCTTGGCAATGAAAATTCCAATAAAGATTTCCATAATCTCGTCCATGTTGGAAGGTTGAGTACCCAAATTTTCCATGTAAACCACCACCACTTTTCTCTCTGAATCTTTTATCACACAACCCCCTCCCAGGCAGCTCGAGTTCCCCTTTAAGGAATGAATTAGTATAGAATTTTATACTTATCATAGGTCTTTCTTTTTTTTTTTATGTATTTAGTTTTTAAATGTTTTTAAATTTCAAGATATGTGTGTGTTTGTGTGTTTTATTTGCTTGAAAGTGTTGGATAATGCTTCTTTTAAAATATCTTCAAGTTATTTTGAAAGTATTTAACAAGATAGTTCTTTTGAAATACTAGTTAATTGATGAAGGGGACATCCCATGGACATCAAAACGTACATATTTAGTTACACTAGATGAAGGGTTATTCCACCTAGGGATACTCCACCCAATATCCATACATAACATAATAAAGAGAATAACTTAGAAAATTGCAAGAAATAACCTGCCTTCTATTTCTTAATAAAATGAAATTAAATTGATCAATTACAGAATATTAGCCACTTAGGCCTTACAACTTTGCAAGTTGTAGCTACAAGCTTTACTTATACACCCTTTAGCTACTACTACTCTTTATCTATGTAGATAAGAACTCAACTCCGAGTAAATAACCTCTAGCCCAAGCCTCCCTTTTATAGCATTTTTCTACCTCTTGGAAATCTTACTCACCCTCTTGATAAACAACATATCGTTATCAAGAAAAGCAACACATAGACAAGAGATGACCTTTCAACTTCACTACTGAATATGTATTTAAACAAAGTAGAATTAGGAATAAAATCAACTGAAAAATTCAAGTTTTGATGTTTTCTCATAATATTTTGACAACATAATGACACTCAATTTGATTTTTGGATGTAAGATGTGTGAAAATGGCTAGGTGTTGGTGGTACAAATGAGAGGGGAGTTGGAATGGAGGGCAAGGATTTGATCTTGAGGATTAATGGTGGAAAGTAGATATTATCTCTCAACTCACAAGATGGTGACAACTGTCACCGTGGGAGGAATTTAGAGGGGATTTATACTTGGCCAAGTACCGTTGGGATACGAACAAGATATTTTCATAAGGGAATTTATTTTTCACACATTCCACATATATGGGGGGATAAGAAATAAAATATATTTTTATTCTAGTTAGATTACTTTTGAGAAAGTGCCCATGTGGGCTTTCTTCCCAAAAGGAGAAATCCTTTAAGGCTAGCTAGGTGGATAAAGAGGGTAGCTATTTATGTCTTAGTGTTGACCACTCCCTAATCCAAAGGATTTGGAATATGTAATTGATTAGGATTACATTTTCTAGGAGATTAGGCTTAGGACTAGAGGCAAGTGGGAAAAGTTAGAGGATGTGACTAGGGGGAGAGAAAAGGGAGAATAGATGAATTTACAAAATTCATTTAGGAGAGAAAAGGGATTTTTTAATTAAATTAAGTAAATTGGAGGAACTATTTAATTTATTTGATTAAAGGTGCAAAGGTAAGATAAATTAAATAAATTATCTGTCTTAGAGGAGAGGTATAGAAAATAGAAGGGGAATTAATTAAATAATAATGAACTATTTAAATGATGGTGATAATGAGTATAGAAAAATAATATGGAAAAAATTGACCTAATAATAGCAGTCAATTTTAGGTTTCTACAACAAGTTGTGAAAAAGAGTGAATAAAATTACTAGTAAAGAAGAAAACAATCCAAAACTATTTTTTTTTATTGATCTAGGAAATTCTTTTTGCAAGAAAAGCATCTTCAAGAATAAAGTTCCTTGCATAAAGTGGTAAATGTCGACACATGAGTGCTAGGATTACCTTTCCCATTGTATTTTTTAGAATATGGTACCTATATGTGTTGTGGGATAAGATTCTTTAGGATGGTATATGAAAGTGGTCAGCTTATGTGGTATTATGAAATAGTTGCTTGAGATTGGGTTTGGCTTATAATGGCTAATTTTTTTTGTGATGAAGACATGTCTTGTAGTAGTTGGTTTATGAAAAAAGCAATAGGTGAATTGGTTTGTGAGAAGTTCAAATATGAAGGTGGGTTGGAATTGAATGTAGGTGGTGGGACATTATGCTATGGCGGTTGGAATATTATGGTTAGTGAGAGGTGGAGAGATTTGGTGGTTATTTTTAGAAGCGAAGGGAGAGTACAGGAAGGTGGAACATATGTATATTTATTAATGGGATTAGGCTTAGAAATAGCATGGATGGAATTACTATTTTGTGTAGAAGTGGGCATGATAGAAGAACTGAATGTAGGAATATAAGGTACTAGTGTGATTAATTGATACCTACATATATTGTAGAATATCCATACCATGTGAATAACCTTATATCAATCTCCTTAGATTCTTAATCAAATGGATGACCTCTCTAGAAAAGTGTTTCATACTCATAATTTTTTTAAAGACTTCCAATTCCTTGTTTAGCTTCTTCAATTATTCATAATTTTTTTAAAGAGAAGTTTGTACTTTCAATTGTAACTATGTATATATACATATAATTTTGAGTTATTATTTTTAGATTAAAGTTTTAAACATGATAAATTATAACAACAATAAAAAAATAAAATAAAAAATGTTATGATAAGATAATACTAATGCTTGAGCACACATGTTAGAAAAAATTAAATTGCAATACAAATATGTTATAAAATCATAACTTTTAAAATATCTATGTCAAAAAATCATATATGATCCAACACATATGCAATGCATATGAAATAAATACATCCCACATACATATATATATATATATATATATATATATATATATATATATATATATATATATATATATATATATATATATATATATATATATATATATATATATATATATATATATATATATAAGAAAAATGATCCACACACATAGAAAAGAGGAATATAATAAACATAGATGGAAGATCTTCTAGTGTGCTATGTTGTTACAATATAAAAGGACACAATCCTAACATACTGTCCTTAGAATAATGTGCATTGATTCCCATTATAGGGGAAATGGACCAGTAGTTGTACGGGGTCCAATAGTCATTATAGCAATTGTGAATATAATATCCAGTCTTGCCACATATTTATTCTATATAATGTAAATAAACAATCCACACGTAAATAAAAAAATTACCAAAGGTTGATCAAAATGGACCAATACTTGAACATAAGAGAACCCATAAATGTTATATAAAAAAGACATAAATACATTAATTAACAAGTGAAATAGATCATTTTTTATTTCAAATAAAATATCATAGCTATCCACTATAAGTGTGTCATTTATGAAATAAGATACTCACTTAAACAAGTATTGTTATCATAGTGTAAAAATATTATTCTTATGTGTACAACTATTGGGGTAGCAATGTATATGCATTGGAGTATTTCATATTAGTATTTTGTCCTATCAAAAATATAAAAGGTGAACATAATAAATACATTGTCTTTCTCCATGAAATGTGAGGGATTGTCCAAAGATTTAAGTGTTCAACAATTGGTCCCTTTGTGTTCATATAAGTTTTATTTTATATCATAATATGTTGTTTTTGTGTTCAACTATTGGTCTTTTAGTGTTGGATATAAAAGTTAGAGATAACACAAATTTATGATTACTAATAGGTATTTGGTCCATTTAAGTTTCATATAAGTTATATTTTACATAAAAATACGATATGATATTAATTACAAATGATTTTTTTTTATTCAACAACTAGGGATTTTTAGATTAAGTTTTGGTCAAATCTTTAAAAAGTCATTTTTTGACCCTTCGCACTAGACATGTTATTTTGACAACTTGCATGATGAGTCACACTTTCAAACCTTAGTTCTAGATAGTCAAGCATCCATATTACATTTCTGAAAAAAAAACGGAGGTCTTACGATATTCCATGTGATTACTACATGTTGACGAAGTTAGCCCTAACGACTACTGGTCCCTCTCCCCGAGTGTTATGTTTAACCATATAAAGGAATCATGAACCAAATATACTTTTTTTTTAGACTACACGAATTGCATATAGCACGGTCCCCTTATAAACTATAGTGTGTCGAGTAAACTTTTTAACATGATTAGTGATGCTGGTACGACACGTCCTCCAGTACCACGTGGGATGGGGGGGCTAGGCCTCGTGACCTCGTTCTTCACCACTAGAAGCTCTCGCAAATAGAGCTAGGCCCCCAACCCATGAACCACATATATGATGAATAATTATGAACAACAAATACCCTAACTAGTACTGAGATGAGGGGGTGAATTAGTACATACAAAAACTTCTCCACAACTTATCAAGTTAAAACAATGCTAACCGGTTGTCTTCATCATTGAACTTTACCATGGCAATGCCGGTTAAATAGAGTAAGACTTCAAACAACTTAAACTGGTAAAACTGAATACTTCAAATATCATTCAACGCTTGATAAATACTTCACCCATATACTCATGCAAGTGTTGTATCAGTAATACCATACCCCTTAGCTTGTGCATGGAAATTCACCTAAACAAAGAATTCTCAATCACATGAAAAATGCACAACACATGACACACAGATTTTTCACGTGGAAACCCAAATGGGAAAAACCACGATGGGGATGAATACCCACAAGATTGTTTTGAACTCTTTTGAAGTCCACTCTGTTAGGAGCCTAATCTGAGTAAAGAATTTACAATAAGGTTCTATTAGGAACCATCTTGTTAGAGATCACCCAGTTAAGGGATGACTATAAACCCTGTTAAAGGTTACTCTGGTAGAGGATTTAAAGAACTCAATGAACTTGAGTCACCTGGTTAGAGGATTTACAACAAGCCTATTAAAGCTACCCGGTCAAGGGATTTTCCTTCTGTTGAAATGGTTAGAAGTCAACAAGTAAAGCTTTGATTTGATAACAACACTACTAGCTAAGGTAGATCCTTTTCGATTTGATAACAACACTACTAGCTAAGGTAGATCCTTTTCAGCTCCTCTCCTCTACAATCACACTCTGGTTTGGCAAGAATCTCAACATGCAGACACAAAAACAACATTTGCCAACAACAACAGTATCAAAACTCATCGATCTTATAGACAAGAATTAGTTCGGTACCATAAACCCTAAACCCTAAGTATTTTAGGTTTACAATTACAAGTGGTCCAATCCTGACCGTCCAAACACTTTGCATAGAATAAAACAATCTGAAACAGATCACAAGTTACTCTGCATCGGCCGATCTTTACCACATCTGGAAAACGGTAACCCATCATGCGCTCTTCATACACCTCTCAGAAAATTGCACATTCCCAAGGTAGGCATTCAATGCATTCAATCTCCATGCGCAAAATCCTCCAGGAAATCCTTCACTTGCACACAACTGACGTGGCATCCTGATCCTTATTCTTAACGTTCACAAAACACCATCGGTTGCACCGCACAGATCATACCGAAAACCCTTATAACTTAACAAAGACTACCTACCGGTAGTTACACTGAGTGAACCCCGACACTCATTCACTCCATCCCGGTTGACCAAAACCACTTCCAATCTTCATACCAGTGCATACCGGTGTACCTTCTTGAGCACATATTGACATCAATGACAACATACTTTGTCACCGCTTCATCATATGCCAACAATATACTAGTGTTCTTTATTATAAAGCAATTTATACACTAACATAGTACTGAATATTACATGTCCTTGCATGATATATTAATAGGTATTATTGGTAAAGGTGGTCATGTTCAATTATTTTCTATACTTTATGTTGGGCCTAATTTTATAGGTGCATATTTGTATAAATATTATTCCTTTATATTTCCTTAACAATTGTTTACCATAATTGATACATGATTTGAGAATCCCCTAGGGGTCATGCTTGATTAAAAATATGTAAGGAGTTATCCCTTTTATTCATTGGAACATTTTCCATATCTCCATGACTCATAAACAATAAATCCTAAGTTTCATGTGTGTTTTCTCTAAAATATATTTCTCGATTAGGAATTTATATTTTTCTTTACATGTCTACCAGTTATGCGTTTCCTTAGGTATTGGTGTTCTTGGTATTTTATTGGTGTTCTAGGTATTTTATTACTGATTTTCTTAGAATCTACCCCCTCTTATCTCGAGATCCCTGAATTTATAATTTTACTTTGCAACATCCTATTTTTTTTCTTTCCCTTGTACCCATCACTTCCTTTATTTCTCCTCAACCAGGTCTTTCAGATTCTTGTCACAAATCTACATGTCAATCATTTTTATGCATTCTTGATACCCATTAAAATCCCCAATTCCTCCTCATTTCCTTGTGTAGCGTCCTAAAATTGTGACACTTGCAATTTCGACTGCATTTTGGTCTTCACGATGGCGACGCAACACGCAACCTGAATGGAGACCCCAAAACTTGCTCACGACACCAAAAACTGCATTTTTCAAGCACCCTGGCCTGAACCTCCTTGCACCCCACTGTCCCGGGAGGTGGGACCAGAGCGCCCAGCGCCCTGGTCCGTCAGGACCAGGGCGCCCAGCGCCCTGGTCCCTGGGCCTATTTTGGGCCTGATCTCCTAAGGGGACTTTGGGTCTTTTTGTTTGCAATTTGGAAATAAACTTTCCTGGTCGGCCTAAGGTCAGGAAAATCAGTCTTTTAACCCTAATTGACAAGTATATAAACTACATTTTCCTCTCTCATTTGGGTAGATGGAAAAAAAAGGCGAAAGCAAGATTCAAACATTCAAGCATTCAAGCATTCAAGCATTCCTTCTAAGTCTCCATTCAAGGCTAAGTGTTGCATTCAAGACAAGGATTCAACCATTGAAGAGGAGATCACTTACTACATGCTACATACAACATACTACATACAACAACATACAACATCTAAACCTTCGCACATAAGGATACAAACATCCTTAGAACAAGGTATTAGTACTTGTTTTACATTACAGTCATTTACATTTACAGCATTTCTCATTTCTTGGTTAATTCCAAAACCGGTGTTTGACCTAAAGGCAAACCCCTAATCCCTAACCCCCCAATCGTCTTCGCTTTTCTGTGTGTAGGTTGCAGGTACGCGGCTGAAATTGAAGATCTGGAATCCTTGTGCAGAGACGAACAGATCCCCCTTCGTTTCGCAGATTTTTCGGAGGACCGTGGCGCAGGGTGCCATCGTCCCGACAACTTTTGCTCAAATTTGCAGGACAGTGCCGTATCGACATTCTACTGCTAATTCCAGGTCCACACCTTCATACTATATCCCTAACTCAGTTTATAAGCGAATCTTTATCACTTTCTATACATTCCTAGCTTAATCTTCCTATCAACATTCTCTACAAAAGAGGGTAGCCTTGCTGTCTTAACCCCTTGAAACTCATTTAGCATCCAATCTTGCATTGTGTGGGATTGGATCTTGTGAGTTTCAACCCCTCTTTTGAATGTAAAGTCTTTCTCCCAAGTGAAAACCATCAACCCTAGCGACCTCCCTTCTCTCTCCTTGGAGTTGGAAGAGGGGAGAGCAACTAGGGTTCGATTGCGATTTTCCGCTTTACATTTTGGTGAACCCGACGTGAACATCCTTTCTGATTTTTCATGGTTAGATCTGAAAATTGATTCCTTGATTACATTTCCATGTTTGATCTTTTGCAAAATTTTAGAGGTTAATTGCATAAAAACCCTAAAATTTCTTTTTAGTAATTGAACTTGTGAAATATTTAATTGTTAATGCTTGTTTCAGATCTACCCTTCTATTACAAATTATCAATTCATATTTGTGCTTTAATTTTGAAAATTAAGTGGTTAAGTGTCAAAACCCTAATTTTTGAAACCCTCTTGATTCAACCTTTGTCCGACAATTTCACTGATCAAAACATCTCCAAATCAGCTCTAACTTTGGATTCTGCAATAAAATCACAATATCTTTCATCCCTGAAAATTTGGAAAAAAGTTGCGAGGACCGTGTGCACTCCGAGCGCCATCGTCCCCGACATTTTTTCCGAAATTTCGGGAGCAAGATCTTACTGTATTTTCCTGCTAAAATCCAGAATTTTGGCCGATTTTATCAATTATAACACTTTCAAATTTACAGTCAAAGTTGGTCTTGTGATTGCTTGGTTTAGGGCTTCTAATCATTCAAAAATCATCGAAATTGAAATTTGTGTCAAAATTGTGTTCTTACTGTCCTAAATCTGAAAAGTGTGTTTGCATTCATTTGAAATTTCAGTGCTTTATTCAAATTCTTGCAATTTGTGACTTTTGAAATTAAGTGCTTAATTACAACAACTTTGATTTTCGCTTTCAAAATTGAATTTTGCATGAAATTGAGTCAATTTTTTGAATTTCAAAACTTGCATTGCTTTTGGCATTCCCTCTAAAATCATAAAATTCAAAATTTCAGTTTCCCTCTCTTTTTCAAAATTCAAATTTTGCATTTTTCGACAATCTTGATAGGGTTCAATTTTGAATTTGCAACTTTAATTTGGCCTATCTACAGATCGTAAAATCACTCAATTTTTTAAGATTAGCTCTAAAATCATCATAACTTTCATCCCTGCAAATTTCAAAAAAAGTTGTAAGGACCGTGTGCACTCCGAGCGCCACGGTCCCGGACATTTTTTCCAAAATTTCGGGAGACTGTCGTGATTGCATTTAACAGCTTAAATCTAGAAAATTGGCTGGTTTTACTGAAAATTGCTACCTCTAAATTCAAAATCTTATCTCTCTTTCTAGTGCATGAGTTTTACAACAATAAGTCCTACCTCCACTATTCCCGTTAGACGAAGCTGTAGAATTAAGTCTCTCCGAGGTTTAACTACTGAGGAGATGGAACCTAATTTGAATAGCCTTTTTAACGAGGACATGGGTAATTCCCCTAATCCTCCTAATGATGAAGAAGCTCTCCATGAGGTTTATGTAGAACAACTTTCAAAATTAGATAACCAATTTGATGATTTTCACCAATGGATGTCTCATGAGTATCCCGATAGTCAAGCTCTTCCTTTAATTGAGGGTCCAAAACGCATGCTTCAAAGTGATAAGAATGGAATTGATATTTTGCGTGGTATTGCACACATTGTGGATTCGAATGTGATGCCTATGAAGAGTTGTGCCGAATCTTTAGGTTAGACACAACCTCCCACACAAGTCAACCATTCTATTCCTTTGACAACTTCTATTGCTAGCATACCTACCTTTACATCAAACATAATGACTACTTCTATACAAGACATTCTGCCTATGATTACCAGTCATGGGGGCAATCCCCCTTCTTCAATTAATCCTCTTCCTTCATTTAATCTGACTTCTTCATTCATTCCTTCAATGAGTGTTCCTATTACATCTTCACAAATGAACATGATACAAGGGGGCAATTCATTTAATCATTCCATTCCTCCTTGTAGTGTTCCTCCTGTCCAATCATCCCCTATGATTGACTATCATAGGGTCCCACCACCTTACTCTTTACCTTCTTTCAATAACATAACACCTCCATCCCAATCCAACACACCTAATATGAACTCTTCGACTGAAGCGACCATTAACAATCTTGCACAAACTATCTCTTCTTTACAACAACAAATTGCCTCTATGAATCAATCTAAGTTTAGTGTGCCCACATTCAATGTTGCGAGCCCACTTTCTCTTGACATTGTTCGAGCTATCCCTCCTAAACATGTTGAAATCCCGCATTTGGAGCTTTATAATGGTAAAGGTGATCCTCTAACACATGTTAAGACTTTTCAAACAATATGTACTGATTTTGCTTATGACCCGAGGTTGCTTGCGAAATTGTTTACTAGAACATTAAGAGACAAAGCCCTACAATGGTATTGCTCGTTGCCTTCTTATTCTATTACTTCTTTCAAACAACTTGCAAATGCTTTCATTCAACAATTTCAAAACAATATAAGTCCTAAAGTTACTTTGATTGATTTAATGCATTGTAAACAAGGTGTTAAAGAAAAAGTGACTGATTTCATTGGTAGATATAAGCATTTGTATGCTCAAATTTCTTTTCCAGTGCCTGATAATGATATTCAAAGAATCTTTATTTCTAATTTACAAAAAGATATTCGAGACAGACTTCTGTTTTCTGAGTTTACTTCTTTCCAACAGTTGTGTGCCACTCTTCACAATTATCAACTGACTGTGAGTCAAATGGAACAATCACATCCTATGGCTCTGAGTGATAAAGGTGATAGCAGTCAACAACCATTTGGGAAGTTTAAACCGAACAGAGATTCCATCAAATTCAATGAAAACATCATCAACAACAATGTGAATGCAGCATCAGGTGTGCCTCCTATTTCTAAGTTTTTCAAGAAAGAAAGAAAGTATACTCCTTTGAATGAATCATTGCATAGTATTATGAATAAGTTATTGGAACAAAATGTGCTTATTCTTCCTCCTGTACGACAAATTGATCCTGCAAAGATTACTTCACCTTATTTTGATAACAAAGCTTTTTGTCACTTTCATCGTCAGCCTGGGCATGATACTGAAAAATGTTTTTCTTTAAAAGGTAAAATTCAGGATTTGATTGATAATAATACTATCTCTGTTTCTGGAGTGAATGATAAAGGCAACACATCTGTAGCTCCTCCTAACCAAAATCTTCAGATTTTTACTGATCCATTACCTTCTCATACTTCTCATACCTCTAATGCGATTGAGGCTAATGATTCCTCTCTCTCATCTGATGGTCTTGTGTCTATGACTCCGAATGTGATTAACTTTGTAGAGTAGCAAGAAATTCCTAAAGAACCTTCCATCACATTTGATTCTAGTGAAACCATTAGAGCACCTGATGGTCCTTTATGCATAGTTGCAAAAGTCAAGAATACACCTTGCCGTGGAGTGCTTATTGATCCTTCGTGCATGGTTAATGTTATTACTGAAGAATTTCTTTTTACTTTGCAATTGAATCAAGTGATCTATGACAAAACAGATGTGGTTGTGAAATTATTTGATGCATTTTCTTCTCCTGCAATTGGTTCTATTACATTACCTATTGAGGTCCATAACAAATCTCTTGATGTGAACTTTGCTATTATTCCTTCATCCGAACAATTTCGTGTGAAGCTTGGCTATCCTTGGCTATCTTCCATGAAAGCTATTGCTTCTCCTATTCATAAATGCTTGAAATTTCCCCATAATGGTGAAGTTGTTACTGTCAATCATAGTCTCTTTAAACCAGCTGAAAGAACTTCTAGTGTTCCTATTGATTACTTTTGGCCTAAACAATTCCAATCCCTTCCTCCGCGAAGTGATCATCTGTTCAAATCTTATCAAAAGTGGAAAACAGATATGATCCTATCTCTAAGTGAACCTAGAACACCTAAACTTGACATTCCTATCATTCTTGAGAAGGAAGCTCTTCCTTTGAAAGATAAAACTAATGTCTTTCCTCAAGAAGATTCCCAACCCGTTCCTATAAATGTGACTATGTCTATGCCGAATAAACCTTCTAAAAGTAGACCTATACCTCCTCGTCATGATGGACTTGGTCTTCTTCCTAAACCAAAAATTCCTCCTTTATATGGAGTAGTTCCTCCTCCTTCCTTTTATAGAGAGAAGAGACCTTCTTCTTCTCCTATTATCCAGCCTAAAAGACCACAACCTAAACACCCAAGTGATAAGGATGAGAACATTCCTCCTCCTCTATCTTCTCCACTTCCTACTAAGACTAGACGAAATCGTTCTACACGTGAACGGTGATGAAAGCGTTGTCTTAGAGCTCAAGCAGTCGCTTCTCAAACTTTGCAATCTCCAAAAACACCTTCAACAAGCATTATTCCATTTTCTCCTCAGCCGGAAATTGAGCCTAAATCTCCTAAACATAAGATGCATGATGGTCTTGATCCTGTGCGAGTTAAAGATCCTATTTTTATAAATCTTGATGATGATATAGATGAAAATGTTATTCATGATGAACATGTTACTCCTCTTGCTTCTGATAGTGAATATGAACTTGTTGATATTGATAACCATTTATCTAATGAATTTTCTAAAGCACTTATCCTAGCTCCTAGACAAGAACAACGTGGCTTGGAACATGAACATAGCCCTTGTTTGGATCTTGTGATAGCTCCATCTGCTATGTTGGATGTTCCTCCTCTGGCGTGTTCCCTGCCTTCCCAAAACATTGATCAGCAAGATCGGGGGGTAGATGACGTGCTAGACTAGTTACATTAGCATAGCAGATTCTCTCCTCCTCTCTTTTGTTACTTCTTCTATATGTTATTCTCATTCTTCTATTTGTCGTCCTTAGTGCTGTCTACTTGAGGACGATGCAAAGCATTGAGATCTCTTTTGGTCTCTCTCATGTTGACTCAAAAGACACATGTGTTCCCTTCTTCTAGGTGACCTTCCTTGATTGGGGAATGAAGAATAATTATGCATACATACATATGATATATATACATGACTTATCATATAGCATACTGACCCCGAGGAAAGCGAAGTCACCTCGTGCTTTGTGTCTATTATCCTTGGGTTTATCTTATACTTGGGGGCTAAATCTTTGTGATAACATGCTCCTTTCCCTTCTCATTTCTTATGTGTATCACTACATTAAAACAATCACCCCCGTTGAGGCGTGTGTGATCGCTTTAATGTAGGGGGGCATACACCCTATCTATCCCTTCACGATACTTGAAAATTTCTTGGCGAACTTAGCTTTGCCTTGAAAATTTTTGGTATTTCTCTTGCATGACTCATAGTGAGGGAACCTTACTACTGACAGTCATGGTTCTCCCTCGTGATCTTCCCTTTTACTTTGTCAATCGAAGTCGTAAGATCCCTAGTCCACTGGGGGCTTGGTGTGTCTTGCCTCCTTGACATGGTGAAAGTCTTTCAATGTTGTTTCCTTGTACTTTACCGGAAGTATGAGCATACATACTCCCGCTAAAGTGGGGGCTAAATGTAGCGTCCTAAAATTGTGACACTAGCAATTTCGACTGCATTTTGGTCTTCACGATGGCGATGCAACACGCAACCTGAATGGAGACCCCGAAACTTGCTCACGACACCAAAAGCTGCATTTTTCAAGCACCCTGGCCTGAACCTCCTTGCACCCCGTTGTCCCGGGAGGTGGGACCAGAGCGCCCAGCGCCCTGGTCCTTCAGGACCAGGGTGCCCAGCGCCCTGGTCCCCCAGGACCATGGCACCCAGCGCCCTGGTCCCTGGGCCTATTTTGGGCCCGGTCTCCTAAGGGGACTTCGGGTCTTTTTGTTTGCAATTTGGAAATAAACTTTCCTGGTCGGCCTAAGGTCGGGAAAATTAGTCTTTTAACCCTAATTGACAAGTATATAAACTACATTTTCCTCTCTCATTTGGGTAGATGGAAAAAAAAAGGCGAAAGCAAGATTCAAACATTCAAGCATTCAAGCATTCAAGCATTCAAGCATTCCTTCTAAGTCTCCATTCAAGGCTAAGTGTTGCATTCAAGACAAGGATTCAACCATTGAAGAGGAGATCACTTACTACATGCTACATACAACATACTACATACAACAACATACAACATCTAAACCTTCGCACATAAGGATACAAACATCCTTAGAACAAGGTATTAGTACTTGTTTTACATTACAGTCATTTACATTTACAACATTTCTCATTTCTTGGTTAATTCCAAAACTGGGTTTTGACCTAAAGGCAAACCCCTAATCCCTAACCCCCCAATCGTCTTCTCTTTTCTGTGTGTAGGTTGCAAGTACGTGGCTAAAATTGAAGATCTGGAATCCTTGTGCAGAGACGAACAGATCCCCCTTCGTTTTGTGGATTTTTTGGAGGACCGTGGCGCAGGGCGCCATCATCCCGACAACTTTTGCTCAAATTTGCAGGACAGTACCATATTGACATTCTACTGCTAATTCCAGGTCCGCAGCTTCATACTATATCCCTAACTCAGTTTATAAGCGAATCTTTATCACTTTCTATACATTCCTAGCTTAATCTTCCTATCAACATTCTTTACAAAAGAGGGTAGCCTTGTTGTCTTAACCCCTTGAAACTCATTTAGCATCCAATCTTGCATTGTGTGGGATTGGATCTTGTGAGTTTCAACCCCTCTTTTGAATGTAAAGTCTTTCTCCCAAGTGAAAACCATCAACCCTAGCGACCTCCCTTCTTTCTGCTTGGAGTTGGAAGAGGGGAGAGCAACTAGGGTTCGATTGCGATTTTCCGCTTTACATCTTGTTTTAGACTTCTTGATTTTCATTTTCTTAAATTCTTGTAGCACTTTGGATTAAACATGTAGATAACTTGACCATTTCTCAATCAATCTCTTCAACTTATGTTTAATACATGCAAATGAATTATAACTATATATGAAATATTAAGTGGAGTGACATGTTGTAAGTTGTACTATTCTCATGTTTACTTGCATATGAAAGAATTTAGTTTCAACTTAAGAATAAGAGGTATTAAAAGTAGTTATTCAATAATAAACAAGCTTCTATCATCATTCTCTTTCTCTTTGTATCTCATTCTATTTGTCTCCCTTGAGCTCCACACCTATCTCTCTTCCTACCACTCTCCCTCTTCTTGTCCTCTCTTCTCTACATCTCTATCTCACCATCTCCTCTCTCCCCCAACCTCTAAATTTTATATTTTTTTAACTTTGTCAAATTTTAGTAATTAGAATGCTCCTATCATCTCTCTCTCTCTCTCTCTCTCTCCTCAAAGTTGCATACATTTATCTCTCTCTATCACTCTTCCATCCCCCTCTCTATACCTAACTCTACCTCTCTCTATCTGACCCTCTTCTCTCTCCACCAAACTCTAGACCCACCTCTCCACCAATCTCTCACCCATCACCCTCTACTCTCTATCTACCTACATTCTTTCTTTATAAGGACAACACACACAATCTATCTCCTCTATATCATTCACATCTCCTTCTCTCTCTCCATACTACTCTATCTACTTAGATCCATCTCTCCTCTCCCTCTATTTACATACCTCCCTCTTAATACATTCCTACCTCCATTTCTATATATACATATCCCTCTCTCCCTCCCTCTCTTTCCCCCTGCCTCCTTCCCTCTCAATTTCTCTCTCTCATCCCTTTCCTCTCTAATTATTTGTATCTACCTTCTCCCTTTCTCTCTACATACTACATACCTCTCTCTCCCTCCCTACCTCTATTTATTTACATAACACTCTATCCCTCCCTCTCCCTTTCCTTTTTCCTCCATCCTTCCCTAGTCTCTCTATGTATATCTATCTTGCATGTCATTCTCCCTCTTTACCTCTCCATCCCTCCTTCATTTCCTCTATATCTTTTGTCTCTATTTCTATCTATCAATCCATCTATCTCCCCTTGTACTCTCTCTTTATCAACCTTCTCCCTCTCTCTGTACCTCCTTCCCTCCATACATATCTCTATCTCACCTTTCTCTCCCTCCCTACCTTTCTCTCCTTCCCTCCATCTACATCTCTCTAACTACCTCCCCTATCTATATGAATACCTATGCCTCCATTATATCCTCTCCACATCTCTATGTCTCTCTTCTTATTTATCCTTTCTTGTCTACTTATCTCTATCTCCACTCCCTCCCACTCTCTCCCTCCATCCCTCTCCCTATATCCTCTTTCCACCTCTCTCTCTAACAAACACACAAATGTTTCCCTTCCTCCCTCCCTTCTTACCTCTCTCTACCTACCTCTTCATCCCTCTAACCCCCTCTATCTACTTCTCTCTCTCGTTATACCTATCTTCCCCACTCTCTACATACATCTCCCTCTATACCTTCCTCCTCCTCCTCCCCTCTCTCTCTATACACACACATACATACCTCTCCCTCTCTCCCCTCCTCCCTCTTTCCTTTTCCACTTCAATTTATTTTACCTCTTCCTCCCTACCTCTCTCCCTCTCTATCTCTCCCTCTCTCTCTACATACCTCCCCCTCCCTCTCTACCTCTCTCTACATACCTCCCCCTCCCTCCCAACCTCTCTTTCTAACTATAGGTCCACCTAAATCCCTCCCTCCCCTCTCACTTACTCCCTCCATACTATATTTCTCTACATACCTCTCAATTCCTCCATCCATTGTTCGTTCTTTAGTTGTCTATGTCTTTGACTTTCTCTCTATCTCACCTCTCTCTCTACATACATCTATCTCCCCTCTTGCTTCGTTTCCCCCTCCTCTCCCTCTCCCTCCCTCCATCCTATTCTCTCAACTTATTTCTATCTCACCTCTCTCTATCCCCTCTACCATCTATGAAGAATGAGATAACTTGGACAATAGTTGAGCATTTATAGGAGCTATTTTAGGAGAGCATCTTCAACCAACATTACAATGAAGCATTCTATTGAGATAAAATAGGAATAAATTAGATGGGCATCCAAAGAAATGTTTGATATACCAAATTGGAGTAAACACATATCCTTTATCCCTCCTTACATGCTGCTAAAGTTTAAGATGCTATTGAAAAGAACATAGGACACCTTTGGTAATTTTCAATATTTACTAATTGTTATAACTAAAAATGTTAGTTCTTTCAAGCTACAAGCTAGTATTGTAACTTAAACTCTATTTTAGAATGATAAAAGCATTGTAACACTTCTTTTTCATGAATAAAAAATATTTTCTATTTTATTCTACTATAAGAACACCTTCTATCAATAAAATTCAATATTTTTCCTTCTCAATAATTGCTTCATTACATACAAAGTACTGGTTGTTAAATATTTATGTGATTTCACATAAGAATCATATAGTATATGTCTTATTCTAGCACCTTTAGAAATAAAATAACATTTCATTCTTGTACCTTGTAAGTCGTGTAATGGATGAAAATATCTCTTAGTTGTGAAAAACACTATTAGTTGCATTATTGTCCTCTTAGGTTGCAATTGTCATTCCATTATTTGCATCTTAATGCATCCTTCAATTCAAAAATCCCAAAAACATTGCATAGTGACATGTCTATTGAAACAAGGTTCCAAGCTCCTATGATGAAACAAAGTTTGACATATCAACCGACGATTGGTCCAATGAATAACACAATGCAATCAAGTTTTAGTCCAAGGTAATCACAATTATATCTAATGCAACAATAAGGCAATATCAATCAAACATTTTATGATAGAGCAGGTATCCAAATACAAAAACTAGAGGAGAAAATAGCTCGAGAAGAAGAGATCTTGGAACAAAAAAGTGAAAAACCATGAGAAGAATAGATCACAAAGGTCTAAATTATTTAAAAAGTTTCCAGGTCCAAATCCAAATATTGAGGCAATTGATGTAAAATATCTTATTGAATGATCAGACATACCAGCTCTCATCTGTCAAATAGAGATGATGAAACAATTTCAAGCAACACACACTAGTTTTAATCAAGTCCCAAATCAAAATTCTTTCAATCAAATCTCAAATCAATGACATATCCAACAACGACAACCAATGGTTCAACATATCCCGCAACAACAACCAATAGTTCAACATTTCCAACCAACACAACCAATGGTCCAACATGTCCAACCAATACAATCGACTATGCAATTTAAACAATATTCTCAGTGACCAATCACACAATATCAACAATTGGTCCAACCAAATGTCAAGTATCGACAACAAACTCAGTATCAACAAATACAACCAAAAGTTCAAGAATAAAATTTACAGCACATATCAAGCCAAATTTCAAACATGTCAGACCAATTTGACCAACACCCAATCCAAAATCATAACACCAAATCAAAACCCAACCATGTAAAAATATCGCAAGGATTCAAATGCATCTCCAAAGAAAGGTAGCTCTATTACAAAGCTCTTAAAGAGAGTCCTAAGTGATTTTTCTAAGAAAGATCAAATTCATGCAACTATGTCTAGCAATGGCTTACTCCCGCATAAACAAATGGACTCTCCAGTGGCATTTATTCTTACACCTTTTAAAGCTTTGCAACAACCTCCCATATCATCTCCTAAAGCTTCACAAGAAAAATTTCCACCATTGCCTTCAATTAATACATCAAATAATGCATCCTCTCAAGGGTTGTTTGCAATAGAAATACAGTCTAATCTATGCCTTTATACAAATCCCTTGTACTATTTAGAAATGAAATATTTAATGCCACTGGATGTTTCTCTTTTAGAGAGTCCCATACAAATTCCATATCCCTCATATCAAAGCATTGATGCCTTGCCAAAATCCCCCATGCATATCCAAAGTCCAACCCTATGTCAAGAGGATAATTTAGAGCATGAACAAATAAGTCCTAAAACAAATCAAGATCAAGATTCTAAAACATTATCATTCCATCCAATTGTTGACCAAGATCCCATCTTCCCAAACACTCATGTTGATTCCCCTATCCTTTTCCAGCATATCCAAAGTCTTTTTGACACTCTTCTGCTTGAGAAAGATCGAGATATCCCAATCCATTCTATCCTTAAAGATCCTCTTCCATTTCATGAACAAACTGTCCTTCAAAATCCTGTTGAAATTCC
The DNA here is from genome assembly GCF_030272615.1 of Cryptomeria japonica. Taxonomy (NCBI): domain Eukaryota; kingdom Viridiplantae; phylum Streptophyta; class Pinopsida; order Cupressales; family Cupressaceae; genus Cryptomeria; species Cryptomeria japonica. The sequence continues at coordinate 36,781,353 of NC_081410.1, read as the reverse complement.
ATTCCTTAAGTAATACCAAGATATCCCTTCCATCCTTTCTAGTGATCCCATTCAAAGTCAAGAGAAGAGAACCTTTAAAGAGGAATCCAATTTTATCTTCCTCCTTGTCAAGATCAAAGTATCCTTTTAGCTTCATGTCTTCCACAAGATCCCCTTGTTCTTCCATCTTCATGTCCTGATCCTCCATATACAATCCAAGATTTCATTTCCTTTGATGATCCCATTATTCCTCCCTCTCCATCTCACAAAGAGCCTATCATTTATCCTAATCCCCCTCATGATCCTAATCCCCTTCATGATTCTAAAATTTTGATGCAAGATGTTTATGAACCCCCTACATGCAATATGGGTTCCTCCACTTTGGTCTAGTCTAATTCAAATCATGATTTCATTATTTATCTCATATCATATACACCTCATAATGGAGTCACATCTTCTTCCCAAAGAAAAGTATCCTACAAGTCAAGATATTCATAAAGGCAAAGGGGTAGACCTTCATGAGAAAAACCCCTCAATATCAAGCCAAATCTTACTAGCCATGCCTACATAGCCCACTCTCAAGATGTTGGTATCCTTGCTAAATCCCACGTCATTCCAAAATCCAAACATATACCTAGTCCTTCATCCCTTCCATCCATCTTAGGTCCTTACATCCCTTATGCAAGGTTAGAAAAGGCACACATCCTTGAGCACATTCCATCCATATAAAAGACCTTCATATCATTCCTATCCATACATAAATTTCTTCCCCCCTCCAAGCAATTTGGATGCCAAGCATAAGAGTCATAAGTCCAACAATCCACATGTATTCAAGGATCAACATGTCCAGTCTTATCGACATGTCAAAACAAAGGAAAATATGATCCAAAAAGAAAAATAAAAATCCAAAAGGCCACAAAGGCCAATTACTCAAAAAGAAAATTCAAACTCTATTTAGGTTTCTAAGGCATTTGTAGAAGTGATGTGTTCCAAATAACCACAAAAGCATGAAAAATCAAAAACCATGTGGATTAGTATGAAGCTCCTTGAAGCACAGTAAGAAGCATCCAAAGTTGATATTCCTCCATCCAAACCTTTCAAATATATTCCTCCATCACCTCCTTCATCCATTTTGGGTCCTTATGTACCAAAATCCATAGCCTTTCCTCCATCCAAATCTCAAAATTTGAAATCCATTTTTCCTCCTTCAATCCACCACCCCTCAAGGTGTGTGCCAATCCTGATCTTGCCAACATTTGCATCTGCACAAGCACAATTCTTCCAATACCCTATCCATTATCCAATTCATATCTTCCATCCTTCCATCCCTCTGATCCCATCTTTTGCTTAAATCCTTTCCTTAGTTCCATCTGATTTCCATGTCATTATCCTTCCAACGTCTTTGAGCATATGTTTAATGGTCATGGTCTATTTTTCAAGGCTATAATCCAAACAAGAAGATGCTTCCATGTTCATGGTCCATGGTCCATTTTGAAAAAAAAAATAAAACAAAAAAAAATAAAAAAGTGAAAAAAAGAAGAAAAATAATTCGTCGTTTGGTGAAAACCTAGCAAACAGGCACCTTGGGCAAGTACCATGATGAAAACATGGAAAACAAGAATCATGTGTAATCTATGAACCTATTGCATATGGTACTTGGGGGAAGGTTTCATTATCATATCTTCCTATCATATCATGTTTCCCTTCATCATGCTATCATACCCTTGTCATATCCTCCATTATCCTACCAGCCCTCATGTCCATATCCCATTTTCCACCTTTGATCTTGACAAGGTTGATGATCTTATTGAACTTCATGCATCCTATTCACAACTTTCAGTGTACCATAGCTTTTGGTCTTTATCCATTGGCTTATTACAACCTTTTGTCCATATTTCTTGGCTTATTGCAATATTTTGTCACTATCCCTTAGCCTATCACAACCTTTAGTCTATATCCCTTATCCATTTTTTTATCTTTCTTATCCTATCTATATGCTATCGCTATCCATACACTCTTTTTTGTCCCTTGATACTAATCTGACACAAGGACGTAACATGCAAAAAACAGTTTCAAAAATATCTTGACATGTTCCTCATGGCATGTCATTGCTTTACATTGTCATATCCAGTCCCTTATCTCATCACACGATATCCTTTGGGAATTGAATCCACTCTATATCCATCATAAATGGCCCGTGTCTTCCCTCTATCAACCATCATTTCAGCAAGCTTATTAACCATTCGTCATATTCCTTGCCTTGTTAGACAGTGGGGGCAAAATCATAAAAAATTACTAAAAATCAAATAAAGTCCTAAAAAAATTAATAAAAATTAAATATGATCATGAAAAAAACCAAAAACATAAAAAAATGTCTTGAAATAATCCAAAAACATTTTAAAATGTCCTAAACAAAAATAGAAAAAAAATAAAAAAGTTCAAAATCAAAAAAATTAGAAAACATCAAAATCAAAAAACAATCATTTTCATTCCATCAATAAATTGACTCTTTTGTACATAGACAAACATTTGAGTGGACATCAAACAGATAACACAATAAAACATTTTTCTTAACAAATCACGCTTTAACAGATGAACTGTTCAATCAACCAAGCATTCAAATTGATCGAACTTGTCGTATCAATCAATCAAAATCAATGTCATTGGTCCTTTTCAACATTATCATGGGTCTTATACAGGGTATAGTATACTCTAAACCAAACTTTGTCCTATCTTAGATGGGGTACTACATTCTCTGAAAGAAGACAACATGATCGTCCTATCATCAAACAAACATTATCACTTTTGACAACAAGATCAGAATGGCAGTTTGACTTGTTTGAATTTGTGAATCTTATTTTTTATTGATTTATCTTTGATCATGTTCCTATGCTACTCGATAATGTCACTGAGTGATTTAGAGTGGCTAGGATGGCTCATGGTCTTTCTTATTTTTTATTTTCTATTTGCGGAGTGTTTCATAACTTTTTGGGGCAAATATGTCTTAGGATGGTTGAACCATTCGTTGTCTACAATGTGTTTGTTTTATGCAAAGGGATTGCATTATCACCCTAGCCTTCATTGCCATGGTGTAGCGCATCCATTTTGCCATATCAAATAAAGGTTCTCACCTACTATTCACATTTGTGGAAGCAAGATTTCATCACACTAGTCATTCTTCACTTCTCACTTGCATTTCTTCTGGCTAACATTTCTTCTATCCCATCAATCCTTCTATCTATTCATCAAATCAATCATTCTCATGCTATCTATTCGATCTGATCAATCGAGAATTTCTTCATATGATATCAATCACTCCTTTTTCTATAATCCATTAACATTATTCACATCTAACTAACCATTTTTCTCTTTCCTCATTTTTCCTCTTTCACCTAACATTCTTCTCTTCTTTTGAGAGACCATTAATTTCTTTCATACTTAAACAATCTCTCGAGAGGGCATCCTACCTTCATCCCTTAGTTTGTTGGGGTGTGATTTTTTTCAATTTTCTTTGAAACAACGCTCAAAATCGCATTGTCTCAAAGAGGGGAAAAATGGTGAACAACATGTGCATAGTCTTTAATTAAACCCCTTTTTACTAACAATTCTTTTAAGTCCTAAATAAATAAATTTAATAATTTGTTTATTCCTTTCCTTTGTCTATTAATTAAATAAATTCATTTTATTTAATTAACTAATTCATAAATATGAGAAATAAATTAAGAAATCATTTCTATTAATTTTTCATATTTATCTTTCTCCAAAATAAAGATAATTAGTAAATTTTATTCATTAATTAATCTTTATTTCCTGTTTTTCTTAATTTTTTATTCTTTTGTTTTATCCTCTTACTAAGGAGAAATTTAATAATTTTTAATTATTAATTTTTTTTTCATAAAATCCTCCTAATTTTTGAGTTTGGAAACTAATATCTTTCCTTGAGTTTCAAAAATTAATCTTTTTGGCAATATCTCATTAATCTTAATTTTTTAATTCAAAAATGAGGTAAGCATCTTCAAAAATCTGCTTTTTTTGTGAGAGGATATTTTATTTATTCTTATTCTTCTATTTGTCTTTTCAAATGAAAATATTTAATAATTTTTAATTATTAGAATCTTCCAGTCTCTCTTCATCTTGCTAATTTGGTATTTATGAGAAAATTAAATATTTTATTATTTATTCTCATAATGTCTTCTCGTTTGCTTTCTTCTATCTTCATCCTTCCCTGAATGGTAGTTCTGTTGTGCACTCAATCTTGTCTATTGATTATTTTCAATCTTGAATCAATCGTAGCCATTAGATTAATCCTCAATTTTTCTATAAATTGAGCTCTCATTGCTCATTTTTAATAACCATATTTCGAGTATCCTTACGCTATCAATTTCGCTTACAAATCTTGCTTTCAAATACACTTTCTTTCTAGGTGAGAGCCACATCAAATTTGAAGGAGAAAGAAAGCCAATGGAGGTCAATGAAAGAAATTTCTGCAATATTGGTTTGCTTTTGTTTTGAATCTTGCCTTTCATTCCTTTATTGAGTGTATTAGGACTTAATTTCATTGCAATTTATCTTTTGCGGTTGGCTAATTTAATTTCTTTGATGTTTTCCCCTATTTTCCTAGTTACGGTAGGAATTAGGGAATCTGTGCATTTTGAATATTGTGAAAGAAGACAATGAAACACATTTGAAGGCCATCATAAATATCAATTTCATTGAGATTACTAATGTTCAGGACTTAGGTATAATGTTAAATACAACCGATCTTAAAAATTTGAGTTGTAGATAAACATAACTATTAGTACAACTAAGGCATAAACATCCTCATGCACAACTACAAATATTTTCACATGATCCTAATATGGCTATTTGGACACATGGCCCCATTATAGAGAGGGTGAATGATTGATGATAAAACAACCTTTAGAGTATCTATGTGGGGATGACTCACTCACTTTAGAGCTATTTGACAGGGAATTACTTGAATACAATTGATATGATATTAAAGACTCATGTGAACTTGGTGGGGTTATTGGAAGGAGGGGATATAAATTTGACAACATTCTAGAATACCCCTTGACTAGTGGGAAAATGAGGGAGAAAAGAGAAGCATGTAAACGAGATGGTGTCATGGTAGTTTAGATAACATTATGCTACATAATTACCCTTAATGGATCTTGTTTATTGAGGATAGCGAGAGATTAGAGCTAGTTCTACTATAAGATAGAGTGTAATTAATTGATTCTTATGGTCCACATAGTACATATCAAGAGAGGAGAGACACAAAAAAATATTAAGGGCACATGGATAGACTCATATTAAAAGACAAGGAAAGGCATAAAATCTAGTGTAATTAGGATTGTCAACACTTCCTCTCCTTCATAGTAGATGTAAATAATGGTCACAAAGGGGGAACACGGAGAGAACAAGGAGAGAAGGATGATGAGCATATTGCAAGAAGAGACCTAGATGACTACATGAGGTATAGTTGACCCCATCTATTAGAAGGCAATTACATGAGCTACATTCTGACATCATCTAGCTGAGATCAAACATCTAACTCAACACATAGATGACTACTAAGAGGGCACAATCATACGATAGCGAGAGGTTGTTGGTCCTAGAGAAAGGAGAGAGGGGAAAGAAAACTCAGCATGTAGCATTTAGACATAGAATAGGATTATTTACATATGGCCATTTATGATCATAAATTCAGGGGGTGATCCTACGATGGAGACTTCCATTGAACAGTCCTCCAGAATTTCACGTCTCTCAGGTGGCATCGAAGGCTCCACTTGAAATATCAAAATCATTTTGTTGTCTTGCCTTATTTGACTGAATGCTTTTGAGACGTAGCTCGAAGAGATAGTTTGAGATCAAATAAAACAAAAAGCCATGAAGATGGCTTTCTGAAGCGCAGAACATTGAATCTGTCCATTTCCTTTTAAAATCAGAATATTTAATGCTGTGTATGCTATCAATATTCAACAAAGTTGTCTCCAATGATAATGAAAAAACAGTCGACGTGGGCGAAGGGGACAAAAACGTGCATGATGCCTTCATCACCCGCACCAACCGCTGCCCAAAGACCAAGCAATAAATGAATAAAAAAATAGGAAGTTGAGTACCTGAGAATTTTTTAAAGATGGCGTATTCCATATAGAAAGCTACTTTGCCACGTTTAAAATGTATTTGGACATTCACCGATAATGCAAACAATTCCAGTCAAGCTGCCATCGAAACTTGCATTTTGACCTGATTGGAGTTTTGAATAGGGATGGGAGGCCAAATGCCTTAATTTAGAAAATTGAAAGGTTATAAATTAGCACTGGAACAATCTTTGTTTTGGAAATCGTAAAACGAGAAAACCAAAAGCAATTAGAACGGTTATTGAGCAGCATGGACGTTGACAGCATTCGCGAGCATTTGCTAGGGGACTCTCAGGATACTTTCTCATTTCCTGATTTCCATTCAAATTTTGGTTCAGAGACAGCCAGTACCTATAATTGGAATGAAATAATATACAGCTCCATGCTTGGAGTGAAGGAGGAGAATTCATTGGACGAAGAGAGGTTTCCATCTCCTGTCACGTCGGTTCCTCCGCCAGCTAGTAATAACGTACGTACGCAACAACAAGATTTTCCTGCATGGGAAACAACATCACCATGCAAAGAAAAGGCAGCTGCTTTAGAGAGGAGGCTGACGCCGCACTATAGGGGAGTGAGGCAGCGGCCGTGGGGGAAATTTGCAGCAGAAATACGAGATCCTGCTAAGAAAGGAGCCAGAGTATGGCTGGGCACCTTCACTACAGCGGAGGCCGCAGCCCTCGCATATGACCGTGCTGCTTTCAGAATTCGGGGATCCAAAGCGCTGCTCAACTTTCCCCTCCTCGACCACACGGCCACCGAAGATTATCAGGCAGTTCCCGAAAAGTTGACGAAGAGGAGGAGAAAGGAGGTGTCAGCGGGCGGCACTGAAATGAAGGAGCATTGTCTTTCTCAGTTCAGAAGGTCCCAATGCTCTAGTATGACAAGTGCGGATTGGACGATCTGAGCGTAAAATGTGACAAACGCTTGCATTTCTTTCATCCTCCTTTTGAACAGCCTCTTCTTACCAATTCAAATCAGACTTAATCACCGCCTCGTTCAAATTGTCGACTAGCTGAGACCGACATACAACACAGCCCTCTTTTCGGCGCCTACAATCTTATCTACTATCTCATTTATCCTTATCAGAAATCAACATTCCCTCCTTGCCGACTGCTCAACCGATCATCCACCAGATGTTTATCTGATATTATTGTTGACTTACCTTCACAGCTGCCGTATACTGCAAGATAGCAATGTAAATCGCCTCTTTGTAGTTACAAATACAGAGGCAATTGTAATGTTGTAACACATTAATAAAATCTGTATTGTATGCTGTAGCATACGCTGTGTCTTATTTTCTGTCTTATATTACTTGTTTTATACATGATACTTGTTATTATCATTCTATTTCTGATAACTGGTATCAGAGCTAGCTTTGCTGATCACTGTTGTTTGAAGGAGCTGTTGTAGAAAAGGATAATTATTGTTGTAGAAGACTGCTATAGCGGCCTGAACAAGTTGAATAAAAGTTGTCGGTCAGCCAAGGAGGAATTGTTGAATATAGATGATGGCATCCAGTAGTGTTACCCAGCCTTAGATTCCACTATTCACCAGTAGGAACAATGATTTTTGGTCAATAAAAATGAGAACGTTATTCGCTCTTTGGATATGTGGGATTTGGTAGAAAATGGGCTTATAGAACCCGCAGATCAGACTGCCTATTAGACATTGATTCAAGCAGAAACAGATCAATTTGAAGAAAAGAAAAATAAAGATTTTAAAGCCCTGCTTGTTATTCAATTAGCGATGGATGATTCGTTATTTCTAGTAAGTTTAATGCAATCTTTGTTGCTATTGAAGAATCAAATGAAACTCAATTATCTGTAGATAAACTTTTGGGATCTTTACTATCTCGTGAATCCAGAATGAGTAGGAATAACGATTCTTCTTTAGAGAATACTTTTAGATCTCAGTTGATATTTAGAAGAGGATGAGGAAGGTCCAGCTTCAGAGGAGCAGGAAGAGGCAAAGGAGGACACGTGGATCTAGATCAAAAGAAAGGACCTACCAATCTAATCAAAGTTTCAATAACAAAGGACGAGGAAGAAATTAATTTCAACAATAAACAATGTTTGATAAATCTCGTACACTATATTATTTATGCTCCAAGAAATCTTGTACAACTTGAATCATCAAAGTCATGCAAGGCATCCTACTCCTAATTCAGATATAAGCAATGAGCCTGACCCTACACTTGCTTCATTAAAACCAAGGTATAGAAGTAAGAAAACAAGAAGTCTTTTGTAACATGAATCATCAAGTCATGCAGGGTATCCTACTCCTAATTCAGATGTGAGAAATGAGTCTGACCGTACACTTGATTCATTAAAACCAAGGTATAGAAGTAAGAAAATCTAAATGTATATTCAAATTTTGCTTTATTCTCCCATGTTCTTATTGTTTTTCAAATGGTAGTGGAAGAAGATGGATGAAGAAATAGATTCCATTGAAAGAAATCAAACATGCGAATTAGTTTATTAACTTAAACATAAGGATTGTATAGGAGTTAAATAGATTTATAAAACTAAGTTTAATGTTAAAGGAAAAATTGTAGAACGTTGGAAGATATTTGTAATAATAGTAGGAGATTGATTATAATGAAAAGTTTTCTCTAGTTGCTAGACTTTATATAGTGAGGATGGTTTTAGCAATAGTTGTACATAATAATTGGAAGGTTTATCAAATGAATGTAAAATGGTTTTACTTTTTTTATGTTTATGTTGAAAAACCACTTAGATATGAGGTATATGGGCATGCATATAAAGTATGCCGATTGGAAAATGAAATTTATAGTTATTGTGTGTTATACATTGATGATTTAATTTTCGCTGGAAGTTTGTTGTTATACATGTTTAAGACAACCATGACGAATAATTATGAAATATTATGTGTTTTTTAGTTTTGTGATCATTTGTAAAGCCAATCATACGTCTTTCAAGGTAAAAATAATATAGATGAGATTTTGAGTGACTTATGTTGGGGAGGAAATGGGAATGAGGGAAGCCTTAATTAATAAAATATGTGCCATTTGATTATTTTTGAAGCTCTCCTATGCCCTAAGAGGTCTCCACCCACTTCATGGTCTTTACCTCATGACTTCAAAAAATATGAGTAAAGTCTTAGTAGTTTTGAGGAGTAATGGAAAGTTCTAAACAAGTGGAGAGTATCTAGTAATAGTTAAATGAATTGGATAATAGTTTCAATCACTTAAAGAAGGCAATTTGAGTAGATCAACCATGACTCCAAGCATCTAGAAGCTATTTTATGGGAACATCTTTAATGATCAACATCATGTAGCATCGTAAGGAAGAGAACTAGGAAAAATATTATTGGGCAACAAAGGAGAGGTTTGACCCAACAAATTTAAGCAAACACATCTTTTATCCATCATTACATGTTTCTATAGTTTAAGAAGCTATTGAAGACAATATAAGGGTATGACTATGGTATTTTATTAGCTAGCTATTACTATATTATAATTAGTATTGTAACTAAAAAAAAGGATGTTATTTCAATCTACAAGCTATTATTGTAATTAAAACTCCATTATAGATTGATAAAATCATTGAATCAATTTTATATCATGATTAAAAAATATTTTTTAGACTAGATCTTCTATAAGAACACCTTCTATCACTAAAATTTAATAATTTTTCCTCCTCAATTACTATATCATTATGTGAGAAGTAGCTATTGATAAAAATATCTATGATTTCACATTTGAATCCTTGATTATATTTCTCATTCTATGACCTTTAGGGAGAAAACCACATATAGCTTGCAAATTGTAAGTTGTGTAATTGATGTGTATATCTATTAGTTGTAAAAATTATATTTTTCTTCAAAATTGTTAATCACTCAACCTTAGTAAAATATATTTATGCATGAATTTGTGAAAAACTTGAGGTGCATTGAATCCGTGAAACTATTGAAGATTTATGCGTCAAAATAGTGGTATAGGTATTAAATAGTTTGGTGCATCACATCCTTAGATTATAGGTTTTATTTAATTCCACTTTTTATCTCTTTCCCCAACAAAACAAATCATTTTAAGTTAGTCTAGGGGATAAATCAAGGAAGCCAATATTCTCTGGAGATTGATATTTTATTATGAAAACCCCACACTTTGAGAGGTTTTCCCATGTTTGAAAAGATAGATGAGCTAGGTACTTATAAAGTGTGCACATCTAAGTGATACAATTTATGACCATATATTGAAATTTAGGTCATCGTAGGGTTAATAGTTACCTATCTAAGTCATCTTGGGTAGCAACCAAGGTATTGTTAGGATATGTAGGAGTTAGTGGCTAGTTATTAACATCAGGTTGAGTATTATGTTCTTATTCAAGACTATCAAAGGTATCTAGTCCTTGGAGTGGATTCTAGGAGGTTTCCCCAATAAGATGGAATATTATTATAAATTATTTACAGTTGACATATTTACTATTTTATTCCTCTTTTGTAAGTCGTTTCATTACAAAATCCTCCATTCTCACTATTTTTTCTTCAAATATGATTATAAAAATATTTAAGGATAAGCCACTAAGTTGGCCAAACTCTTTTGAATGAATGAATTAACCCTATGCTTTTCCTATTTTTCCCCTTATAAAATTTGCATCATTTTGATACTTTGCGATCTCATTCCAAGTGGGAGTAGGAGGAGAACATAGAAACATCATTATTGAATGGAATTTACCCTTATGTTCTAAGAAAATATTTTTTTTCTCCTCCACTTTAGTTGACCTAAAAAGCTCCCCTACTGTACTAAAAGAAAGTGAAATAAATTATATCTAGACATAAAAAATTTAATTCTAAAGCAAAGAGTGAAACCCACTTTACCTTGACAATTGTAGAAACTCTAAGAAGTATGGCCACATAAGTGGAACAAATCCCAAAATTTTCAAATGGAAAATTGAGTGAACCAAAGCTTATAGAACACATTTAGCCAAAATTAATTTATTGAAAATAATTTAAACTTTTTTTTGTTTTATTTGTTCTATTTTTTATTGAAATAGATTAAACTTAAGTTCCTTTTTCAAAATATGTTTTGTCCAAAACTATTCACAAGTACATAACTACCATGAAAGGTACAAAAAAATTAGGTTAAACTCTCTTGATTGAAAATAAATCTGTTCAAAATATTTTTATTAAATATTTGTATTGGCCTAAAAGGCACCACAATCTAATCATTTACTATATAGAATACTCATGTTTTAGTTTTATAACATGTAATTTTTCTATTTTGACTTATTAATTTATTTTGATGTATTTTAGGGATATTACACTAGATGGAATAGGGTAAGGAATTAGAAATGACACCTCAACATCTTTCATTTAACTAAAAGTGAGAGTCACTAATCCTATAAAGGAAGAATAAAGAGGGTTGCCATAATCACAATTATTTTTCCATCCAACATTGTACTATATAATTCTCTAACATTCATGAATGTTGACTACAACACTTTATAGTTTTCACAAGTACAAGGTAAGTAAGTGATCATTTGTTGATTCTTATACTATTTTAGGTCTCGTCATTGTATTTCATAAAATATTTTTATTAACATTACATATCACAAAGAGGTAAATGGTTGTATTGCCCCTTTGGTGATAAACTTAGACATTTCTACTCTAGTACGAATTAGGAAAAAAACCTTCTAAATATTTTGAAATCTAAGACACTACGACACATTTGAAGAAAATTATATGTATCCTTTACATTAAGATTACTAGTGTCAAGGTGTTATATATAATGTTAAATAAAATTGATCTTAAAAAATGTGTGGTATAAAACAATATGATTATTAGTACAACTAGGGCATAAACATCCTCATGCACACCTAAAAATATTTTCATAGGATTGCACAATGTGGGGCAAATTTTATGATCATCACCTCGATAGTTATATTATGATTATTTGGGAATGTGACCCCATATTAGAGACAATGAGAGATTGATGATAGAACAACCTTTAGAGTATCTAGGTGGGAATCAATCGCTCACTTTAGAACCATTTTTTAAAAGAAGGGATTACTTGAAGACAACCAATATAATCATAAAGATTCATGCAAACATGGTGAAATTGTGGGAGGGATAGGATATATAAATATGATAGTATTGTAGATTATCCCTTGACTAGTGGGGAAACGTTATAAAGAAAGATGAGCATGCAATTGGTAGGATGTAATTGTAGTTTTAGATAGCATTATGCTACATAATTACTCCCAATACATCTTGTTCATGTAGGATAGAGAGATATTAGAGTTGCTTCCACTATACAATAGTTTGGAATTGATTGACTATTGTGGTCCACATAATTGTTAGAGTAAAAGGTTTTATTTAATTAATTTAATCATATTGATTAATTAATTAAGTCACCTTTTTCTTTTTTCACTTAAGCTAAATTTAGGAGTTTTTATTTTTAGGCATTTAATATGCATGCATCCCTTAGGTATATTATTAATTCTTTATTAATTTTTAATTTGTTTTTAGGGTTTTTATCTTTAGAATTAGATTTGTTTATAAGGATGACATATCCTTCATTGCAAATTAAGCAATACATTCAATTATTGTTAACTGTCTTCAATTCTCTTTGTTGTTCAATTCTCTCTTATTGTGTGACATGTATTCTATTAGAAGATAATTGGGCTTGTGGGATTACCATTTCATGAATTCTAACATGGTATCAGAGCTCGAGATCAGAAGACCCTGTTCGCCTTTTATAGAGATATTCATGATTTCCAACAATCGGAGCACTTTGGGCTTAAACCAACATTGTCATTAGACTTAGAACATCCAAAAACCCCAAGATCGCCTATTCATTCACTCAGATATTCCACTGTTTGCTTTGAAGAAAATTTTATTCCTCCTTGACTAGCCGTACGGACAAAGGTACAATACAGGTATTTAAAAAAAAATGAAATAACTCTTTTTAACAAATTTTTATTTTTTTGCCAGGGGGGGGAAGGGGGAGCTGACTTTTTGGTTTTTTTTTTAAAAAAAACATTGGTGCAAATTTTTTCCAGGGTCATAGGGAATATTCCTTGTGACCTCGCCCGCCATACCTGCGAGTACCGCAGGTTACCCGTGGGATGTCGGAGGGCCTGCAGGTAACCACAGGATTACCCTTGTGGCCCCACAATACCTGCGGTCCATAGGCTACGAGGTCTGCAAGTGTCCTGGTGGGCCCCCGCAGAGGCACTTTTTTATTTTTTTAATTCTTTTAAGTTTTTTTAATAATAAAAGAAAACTGTTTTTTATTTTTTGTTCTTTTTTTAATTCATTTTTTTTAATAAAAAACTTTTTTATTGCATGTACTTTTTGGTTTTTTTAATCATTTTTTTAATACATGTGCTTTTTTCAATAAAAAACACTATTTTTTTTTCTTTTTTCAAACAATTTTTTTTTGTATTTTGAGTTTTGGGTTTTTAATCATTTTTTTGGCATGTGTTTTAAAATAAATAACAAATTGTTTTTTTCTTTTTTTTCAAAAAGTCTTTTTGGGGGGGGCATTCTTTTTGTGTTTTTTTTAATAAAACAAACTAATTTTTCCCTAATGAGAAAAATTAGGAACACGCTTTATTTTCACCTAACCTATATGCAACGTTCTCCAACCGTCAACCTTGGGGGGGGTAGTTTTGGCTTCCTTAATTTCACCCTTGGCTATATTCCAACCAGAGGGCATATCATCTGCACAGATTTCTATAGGGCATCATTTGGTGGCAGCCTCATCTACATGTTTTCTAGTTTTGCACACTTGCACACACACTATCATAAAGTGCCACACCTCTTTGTCATTCTTCTTTTGATGACACATATGATGCAATCAGCCTGTATTGTAGATAAGGAATTCGATATTAGACCGTTGATCTGTATCCTCCATGGAGCATGTCAGTATGTTTGTGTAACTGATGGTTCCCATACCTAGTCTGTGTGCCTAATCTTTATCATCTGCAACGAGTGATTCATCATCATCGACATTGGTACTTGGTTTTTTCACACTTTGAAATTTTTGGTGTAGCATTAGTTCTCATTCTTCCTATGGAGGAACATTTACAAGAGATTCTACATTTTTGGAGGGCTTCATGGTCTTCCTTCATTTCTTTTTAAAAGGGAGTTTTGTTCCTAGTGGGTTTTCTCCTTTTCTCCACTTTACAGAGATTTGCATGTTGTGATTGAGTACCTCATCAAGCCTTATTGCCGAGACCCAAATTTGTATTGTTGCATGTAGTTGTATGTTTTGCATGTAGCTGCTTTCATGCACTTAGCTTTTTGGCTACTCCCTAAATTCATCTTAAGGGGGGGTGTTAGAGTAAAAGGTTTTATATGATTAATTAATTTAATCATATTGAGTAATTAATTAAGTCACCTTTTTCTTTTTTCACTTAAGCTAAATTTAGGAGCTTTTATTTTTAGGCATTTAATATGCACGCATCCCTTAGGTATATTAATAATTAATTCATTATTAATTATTAATTGCTTTTTAGGGTTTCTATCTTTAGAATTAGATTTATTTACAAGGATCACATATCCTTCATTGTAAATCAAACAATATTTAATCAAGCATTCAGTTCTTGTTATTGTCTTCAATATTCTTGTGCAATTTCTTCTTTATATGTAACAAGTATTCTTGCAAATGATTAGTTGGACTTGTGGGAATTCAACAATCATGAATTCTAACATAACATATGTGAAGAGATGAGGGAAATGAGAAATAATAGGGGCATATGGATAGACTCATGTAGGATGATGAGGAAAATCATAGAATCTAATGTAGGTAGGATTGTGACCACTTCCTCCTCCTCCATAGAAGATGTAGATAGTGGTCTCAAAGGAGAAACAAGGATAGGAGGAGAAACATATTGCAAGAAGAGGATTAGATGAAGAGGAAACTAAGACTACATGAGCTATAGTTGACACCATCTATTAGAAGGAAATTACTTTTGATCTTATTATATTTTTCTTCTTAGCAACTCATGGTGTAAGGATTTGGTGTATCTAATTGTGTTTTTATGGGTGTATGTGTGTGTAAAGACTATAAACAAGTAGTGTAGAATCTTCATCCACAATAGATTATTAGATATTCTAGCCAAAGAGGTAGAGAGTATATGAGATTTTCTTCTTATGAACCCTCACTTAGTCCCTCTATGCTCGATAAGAAATGAATATGTTTTCACCAATGTGGCATGGGATGATGGTGGTTTGTTAGCTACACTCTAATATC
Source organism: Cryptomeria japonica (assembly GCF_030272615.1). Taxonomy (NCBI): domain Eukaryota; kingdom Viridiplantae; phylum Streptophyta; class Pinopsida; order Cupressales; family Cupressaceae; genus Cryptomeria; species Cryptomeria japonica. The sequence continues at coordinate 36,766,008 of NC_081410.1, read as the reverse complement.
ACTTATCTAAGAGAAAATATAGGCACACTCGAGAAATTCAGGAACACAATGCCAAGTAAACACAGAGAGGGACTACTAAGAGGACACAATCACACAAGGTAGTCTAGGTTGTTGGTCCTAATTAACAAAGAGAGAGGAAAAGTAACTCATCTTGTAGCACATGGAGATAGAATAAAATTACTATGCACTTATTAACATGTGGACATTTATGATCATAAATTCCTAAATTTCTTTGATCTAATTTATGTTAAAAAGCCATCAAAATTACAAGCTCTTATTTTAAAATTTACAATTTTTTTGTTTATTTCCATTGATCTTATAATCACTAAATTATTTATATAACTATATTTTTATATAACCTTTATAAATATTTTTTTCTCCTAAAACCCTCATAAATACATTTATTTTTAATTGTTTATATTATCATTTGTATCTCTTTTAAGCATAAATCTTTCTCTAAACTTCTTGGTTGTGTATGCTACCGATCAATATTCAACAAAGTTGTCTCGAAAGATGATGAAGAAATAGTCGACGTAAACTTTTGACGTGGGCAAACGGAACAAAACGTGCATGCCTTATCAGCCGTACTACTTGCCTGCCAAAGACCAAGCAATAAATGAATATAAAACCAGCAAGTTGAGTACTGAGATTTTTTTAAAGATGTATTCCATATAGGAAAGGTAACTTGCACTTTCAAAATGGATTTGGGCATTCACTGATAATGCAAAAAATTGCAGTCAAGCTGCACCCGAAAGCTGCATTTTGACCAGATTGGAATTTTGAATAGGGAGGGGAGGCCAAATGCCTTAATCTAGATTGTTGAAAGGTTATAAATTAGCCCTTCAACAATCTCATTTTGGATATCGAAAAAAAGAGAAAATCATAAGCAAAAATTGTTATTGAGGAGCATGGACGTTGACAGCATTCGCGAGCATTTGCTGGGGGACTCTCAGGATACTTTCTCATTTACTGATTTCTATACCAATTTTGGTTCAGAAACAGCCAGTACTTATAATTGGAATGAGACAAAGACTGAAATAATATACAGCTCCATGGTTGAAGTAAAGGAGGAGAATTCATTGGACGAAGAGAGGTTTCCATCTCCTGCCACGTCGGTTCCTCCGCCAGCTAGTAATAACGGACGTACGCAGCAACAAGATTTTCTTGCATGGGGAACAACACCACCATGCAAAGAGACGGCGGCTACTTCAGAGGTTAAACTGCCGATTCTTGTTCCAGTCTATATAAACTGAATTTCTTTTTGAAACAAAAGTTTTCATCATCCATAAGGTCTTAAGAATAATATTCTCCAAGACAATTGTAATAGAATACTGCTTTTGAATTATTCTAGCTTATCACTAATAAGAACTAATGGTAAGAACAACCCATCTTTGTAAACATTCTCCTAAAGTAGCTCTAATATATGATATCATAAAGATGAATTTTATACATTAAAAGTTTTATATATGAAAATATTTTAGCTGAAAGAGAATTTGGTTTTTTTAAAGATTTATTTTTTTATTCTTTATATATGAATTAGTATATGTTCTGAAAATATTAAACTGGGATAGGCTTGAACTTTACATAATCGATGTTAAAGGCAACAAAATTAGGGACTCACAAGGAGTGAGAACCCATAAAAAAACATGCTACAAAAAACTGACTCATCCAAAACCACTAACACAAACAAACCCATAAACTAGAACAAGGCACTAGACACAACAAACAAAGCTACAGAAAAGGAAACACTCTCCCACTGAAAGCACGAACCAATGGCTTACTACGTGGGACAAAACTTCAACTTCCTTTCCATACATATATCTTTGCCTTTCTCAGACATAGAGATATTTTTAGAGGAATCTTTCCCAGAGGAAACAACTAGGGATTCTTGCCTGGCTTTCACTTTTGAAACATATGCTTCCATCCCCATTGTAGTTGAGGACTCTAGGTGTCTTTTTTTCTTGGCCCGCCTCCTTGCGATTTCATGTTGAATTTCATAAAGAGCACAAATGTTCTTCTTTGTAATCTCCCTATGTTCCAGTCAAACATGCTCCCCATAGTCCTCATTTTATCCTAGTTTTTCTAGAGAACCTCCACCATATCAATTAAGTCTTGACTCATATTCTTAGTTTGACAAATTTTCTCTATGAGCTCATTAATTGAGTTGTCCATCGCTTCCCATTTATTGATCATCCCCAAAAAATTCCCTAGTGCCATCCAACCTCTCTGCTCCTTCTCGTCATTAACCCAACTAGAGGTTCTAGCCTCTATCTCTAAAATAGCTTCGAGCTTGTTAATTTGGTTTCTCGTCACCTCAAATTGGCCTAGAAGCCAACAGAAGATAGGTTCATGCTTGTTAAACCCCTCACAAAATTCATTCACTTTGGCTGCAAAGAGGAAAAAATGCTCCTTAAACAAAGCACTTATGGGAGAGGAGTTAGGAGAATCATGGGGGGGAATGGGGGGATGGGGGATTAGCCTCTTTTCTCATAGTATTACTTGGGATCCAATCAGACCCAGTAGACCAAGAAGAGGTCATATCCTCTGAGTCCTCTTCGACAATGACCATTTTCTTAGTAGAGCTTTCACCAACTAGGGGACCTAGAGGAGTCTTGGATTTAGCATTTCGAGAGGGATTAATTTGGGTGGGTATATTATGGGGTTCGTGAGAAGAAAAATCCATAGATTGATTGATCGGAAGCTCAACACAGAGACCCATTCCAGAACACGAGTCAGGAGGGTTAATATTAGGGCCACTAGATGGGTTTAGACTCAAATGGAACTTATAAAGATGCAGGATGAGACCTTGATGCAAGGGAAGGTAACCCTTAGACTTAGCAACCTCTATTGACTGGGAAATAGAGATGAAAATCTAGAAGAGAAAATTCATCCTTACCCCATGCTAAAGGTGATTGAGCATCGAGAATAGTTGAGAATAGAACTACTTGAAGAGCTTGTCTGGAGCCAACAAATTCATCAGAAGCACCATTGCATCCTTCTAAAAACTAGACAGGTTGTTTGTTTTAAACCCGCTTTGGAGGGGGCCCACCTTCTCCCTTGGACCCAAATTTTTTTAAAAATATTCCTTATAATTCCCTTTAGGCTTCTTGTGGATATTTTTTCCATCTATAGATAGCCCAGTCACCATTGCAATAGTCTTTGTTGACATAGTAAATTTCATGTTCACCACTTGAACAACACTATTTTTTTAATCTCGAGCAAATTGATCAGAAATCAAAGGATCAAAGCCCTTCATACTATCAACATAATTGGCTAAATTTCCTTCTACCACTGTCTCAAAGGCCATTATTCTCTTTAAATTTAATATAGGTATCGAGCTCTATTTGGATTAAGTCTCCTCCCATCATAGCTATAGGAAATCCTTAGCCAAGGTAGTTCCACACAAGCTAGGATAGAAAAAATTCCTATGAGAAGCCATACAAGAAAAAATACTTTCCTTACCATTAATAGCATTAGTCTACTTCAAGATATGATAGAAATACACCATGGAGAGGAAACCAAATAGAAAGGAAATTTTTAAATATTTAGGTTCCATAGATTTAGTTTTCCTCATTTAACATAACACATATTTCATTAGGAAAATCATGCAAATGTGTTCAAACTTTAATGCCCTCAGAGAAGGGTCTTAGGTTGGTGAGCCTATCAAAAGTCTTATTACCTTCTCTAAAAATATGTTGAAACACAATGTGGTCAAGTGCATAGGTGACACATGGATAATTTGAAATGATATTCTCCCCTTTCCACCTAGATATAGTTGCGCCTTGTAACATCATGATTACATTCTTTGAGTCCCCTTCTATGACTAACCTTTTTCCTTTATTCTTGGCAATGAAAATTCCAATAAAGATTTCCATAATCTCGTCCATGTTGGAAGGTTGAGTACCCAAATTTGCCATGTAAACCACCACCACTTTTCTCTCTAAATCTTTTATCACACAACCCCCTCCCAAGCGGCTTGAGTTCCCCTTTAAGGAATGAATTAGTATAGAATTTTATACTTATCATAGGTCTTTTTTTTTTTTTTTTAATGTATTTAGTTTTTAAATGTTTTTAAATTTCAAGATATGTGTGTGCTTGTGTGTTTTATTTGCTTGAAAGTGTTGGATAATGCTTCTTTTAAAATATCTTCAAGTTATTTTGAAAGTATTTAACAAGATAGTTCTTTTGAAATACTAGTTAATTGATGAAGGGGACATCCCATGGACATCAAAACACATATTCAGTTACACTAGATGAAGGGTTATTCCACCTAGGGATACTCCACCCAATATCCATACATAACATAATAAAGAGAATAACTTAGAAAATTGCAAGAAATAACCTGCCTTCTATTTCTTAATAAAATGAAATTAAATTGATCAATTACAGAATATTAGCCACTTAGGCCTTACAACTTTGCAAGTTGTAGCTACAAGCTTTATTTATACACCCTTTAGCTACTACTACTCTTTATCTATGTAGATAAGAACTCAACTCCAAATAAATAACCTCTAGCCCAAGGCTCCCTTTTATAGCATTTTTCTACCTCTTGGAAATCTTAATCACCCTCTTGATAAACAACATATGGTTATCAAGAAAAGGAACTTATAGACAAGAGATGACCTTTGAACTTCACTACTGAATATGTATTTAAACAAAGTAGAATTAGGAATAAAATCAACTGAAAAATTCAAAGGAAAACAACAATCAAGATAAGGATAAAAGAGGATCAAACCATAGTTAAATATGCTACAAATGGAGCATGGCATGCTCCTTGTGTAGATATCCCAATGAGATAAGTTTTGATGTTTTCTCATAATATTTTGACAACATAATGACACTCAATTTGATTTTTGGATGTAAGATGTGTGAAAATGGCTAGGTGTTGGTGGTACAAATGAGAGGGGAGTTGGAATGGAGGGAAAGGATTTGATCTTGAGGATTAATGGTGGAGAGTAGATATTATCTTTCAACTCGCAAGATGGTGACAAATGTCACCATGGGAGGAATTTAGAGGGGATTTATACTTGGCCAAGTATCGTTGGGATACGAACAAGATATTTTCATAAGGGAATTTATTTTTCACGCATTCCATATATATGGGGGGATAGGAAATAAAATATATTTTTATTCTTGTTAGGTTACTTTTGAGAAAGTACCCATGTGGGCTTTCTTCCCAAAAGGAGAAATCCTTTAAGGCTAGCTAGGTGGACAAAGAGGGTAGCTATTTATGTCTTAGTGTTGACCACTCCCTAATCCAAAGGATTTGGAATATGTAATTAATTACGATTACATTTTCTAGGAGATTAGGCTTAGGACTAGAGGCAAGTGGGAAAAGTTAGAGGATGTGACTAGGGGGAGAGAAAAGGGAGAATAGATGAATTTACAGAATTCATTTAGGAGAGAAAAGGGATTTTTTAATTAAATTAAGTAAATTGGAGGAACTATTTAATTTATTTGATTAAAGGTGCAAAGGTAAGATAAATTAAATAAATTAATTATCTTAGAGGAGAGGTATAGAAAATAGAAGGGGAATTAATTAAATTATAATGAACTATTTAAATGATGGTGATAATGAGTATAGAAAAATAATATGGAAAAAATTGACCTAATAATAGTAGTCAATTTTAGCTTTCTACAACAAGTTGTGAAAAAGAGTGAATAAAATTACTAGTAAAGAAGAAAACAATCCAAAACTATTTTTTTTTATTGATCTAGGAAATTCTTTTTGCAAGAAAAGCATCTTCAAGAATAAAGTTCCTTGCATAAAGTGGTAAATGTCGACACATGAGTGCTAGGATTACCTTTCCCATTGTATTTTTTAGAATATGGTACCTATATGTGTTGTGGGATAAGATTCTTTAGGATGGTATATGAAAGTGGTCAACTTGTGTGGTATGATGAAATATAATAAAGAGGAATATAATAAACATAGATGGAAGATCTTCTAGTGTGCTATGTTGTTACGATATAAAAGGACACAATCCTAACATACTGTCCTTAGAATAATGTGCATTGATTCCCATTATAGGGGAAATGGACTAGTAGTTGTATGGGGTCCAATAGTCGTTATAGCAATTGTGAATATAATATCCAGTCTTGCCACATATTTATTCTATATAATGTAAATAAACAATCCACACGTAAATAAAAAAATCACCAAAGGTTGATCAAAATGGACCAATACTTGAACATAAGAGAACCCATAAATGTTATATAAAAAAGACATAAATACATTAATTAACAAGTGAAATAGATCATTTTTTGTTTCAAATAAAATATCATAGCTATCCACTATAATTGTGTCATTTATGAAATAATATACTCACTTAAACAAGTACTGTTATCATAGTGTAAAAATATTATTCTTATGTGTACAACTATTGGGGTAGCAATGTATATGCATTGGAGTATTTCATATTAGTATTTTGTCCTATCAAAAATATAAAAGGCGAACACAATAAATACATTGTTTTTCTCCATGAAATGTGAGGGATTGTCCAAAGATTTAAGTGTTCAACAATTGGTCCCTTTGTGTTCATATAAGTTTTATTTTATATCATAATATGTTGTTTTTGTGTTCAACTATTGGTCTTTTAGTGTTGGATATAAAAGTTAGAGATAACACACATTTATGATTACTAATAGGTATTTGGTCCATTTAAGTTTCATATAAGTTATATTTTACATAAAAATACAATATTATATTAATTACAAATGATATTTTTTTATTCAACAACTAGGGATTTTTAGATTAAGTTTTGGTCAAATCTTTAAAAAGTCATTTTTTGACCCTTCGCACTAGACGTGTTATTTTGACAACTTGCATGATGAGTCACACTTTCAAACCTTAGTTGTAGATAGTCAAGCATCCATATTACATTTCTAAAAAGAAAATAGAGGTCTTACGATATTCCATGTGATTACTACATGTTGACGAAGCTAGCCCTAATGACTATTGGTCCCTCTCCCCCAGTGTTATGTTTAACCATATAAAGGAATCATGAACCAAATATTCTTTTTTTTTAGACTGGAGGAATCGCATATAGCATGGTCCCCTTATAAACTATAGTGTGTCGAGTAAACTTTTTAACATGATTAGTGATGTTGGTGTGACACGTCCTCCAGTACCACGTGGGATGGGGGGGCTAGACCTCGTGACCTCATTCTTCACCACTGGAAGCTCTTGCAAATAGAGCTAGGCCCCCAACCCATGAACCACATATATGATGTATAATTATGAACAACAAATACCCTAACTGGTACTGAGATGAGGGGGTGAATTAGCACATACAAAAACTTCTCCACAACTTATCAAGTTAAAACAATGCTAACTGGTTGTCTTCATCATTGAACTTAACCATGGCAATGCTGGTTAAACAGAGTAAGACTTCAAACAACTTAAACTGGTAAAACTTAAAATTCAAATATCATTCAACACTTGATAAATACTTCACCCATATACTCATGCAAGTGTTGTATCAGTAATACCATACCCATTAGCTTCTACATGCAAATTCACCAAAACAAAGAATACTCAATCACATGAAAAATGCACAACACATGACACACAGATTTTTCACGTGGAAACCCAAATGGGAAAAACCATGGTGGGGATGAATACCCACAAGATTGTTTTGAACTCTTTTGAAGTCCACTCTATTAGGAGCCTAGTCTGGTTAAAGAATTTACAATATGGTTCTATTAGGAACGATCCTATTAGAGATCACCCAGTTAAGGGATGACTATAAACCCTGTTAAAGGTTACTCCGCTAGAGGATTTAAAGAACTCAATGAACTTGAGTCACCTGGTTAGAGGATTTACAACAAGCCTATTAAAGCTACCTGATCAAGGGATTTTCCTTCTGTTGAAATGGTTAGAAGTCAACAGGTAAAGCTTTGATTTGATAACAACACTACTTGCTAAGGTAGATCCTTTTCAGCTCCTCTCCTCTACAATCACACTCTGTAGGTTTCACACTTTGGTTTGGCAAGAATCTCAACATGCAGACACAAAAACAACATTTGCCAACAACAACATTATCAAAACTCATCGATCTTATAGACAAGAATTAGTTCGGTACCATAAACCCTAAACCCTAAGTATTTTAGGTTTACAATTACAAGTGGTCCAATCCTAACCATCCAAACACTTTTCATAGAATAAAACAATCTTAAACAAATCACAAGTCACTCTACATGGGCCGATCTTTACCACATCTGGAAAACAGTAACCCATCATTTTCTCTTCATACACCTCTCAAAAAATCGCACATTCCCAAGGTAGGCATTCAATGCATTCAATCTCCATGCGCAAAATCCTCCAGGAAATCCTTCACTTGTACACAACTGACGTGGCATCCTGATCCTTATTCTTAACGTTCACAAAACACCATCGATTGCACCGCATAGATCATACTGAAAACCCTTATAACTTAACAAAGACTACCAACTGGTAGTTACACTTAGTGAACTCTGACACTCATCCACTCCATCCCAGTTGACTAAAACCACTTCCAATCTTCATACCAGTGCATACCGGTGTACCTTCTTGAGCACATATTGACATCAATGACAACATACTTTGTCACTGCTTCATCATATGCCAACAATATACTAGTGTGCTTTATTATAAAGCAATTTATACACTAACATAGTATTGAATATTACATGTCCTTGCATGATATATTAATAGGTATTATTGGTAAAGCTGGTCATGTTAAATTATTTTCTATACTTTATGTTGGGCCTAATTTTATAGGTGCATATTTGTATAAATATTATTCCTTTATATTTCCTTAACAATTGTTTACCATAACTGATACACGATTTGAGAATCCCCTAGGGGTCATGCTTGATTAAAATTATGTAAGGAGTTATCCCTTTATTCATTGGAACATTTTCCATATCTCCATGACTCATAAACAATAAATCCTAAGTTTCATGTGTGTTTTCTCTAAAATATATTTCTCGATCAGGAATTTATATTTTTCTTTACATGTCTACCAGTTATGCGTTTCCTTAGGTATTACTGTTCTAGGTATTTTATTGGTGTTCTAGGTATTTTATTACCGATTTTCTTAGAATCTACCCCCTCTTATCTCGAGATCCCTGAATTTATAATTTTACTTTGCAACATCCTATTTTTTTTCTTTCCCTTGTACCCATCACTTCCTTTATTTCTCCTCAACCAGGTCTTTCAGATTCTTGTCACAAATCTACATGTCAATCATTTTTATGCATTCTTGATACCCATTAAAATCCCCAATTCCTCCTCATTTTCTTGTTTTAGACTTCTTGATTTTCATTTTCTTAAATTCTTGTAGCACTTTGAATTAAACATGTAGATAACTTGACCATTTCTCAATCAATCTCTTCAACTTATGTTTAATACATGCAAATGAATTATAACTATATATGAAATATTAAGTGGAGTGACATGTTGTAAGTTGTACTATTCTCATGTTTACTTGCATATGAAAGAATTTAGTTTCAACTTAAGAATAAGAGGTATTAAAAGTAGTTATTCAATAATAAACAAGCTTCTATCATCATTCTCTTTCTCTCTGTATCTCATTCTATTTGTCTCCCTTGAGCTCCACACCTATCTCTCTTCCTACCACTCTCCCTCTTCTTGTCCTCTCTTCTCTACATCTCTATCTCACTCTCTCCTCTCTGCCCCAACCTCTAAATTTTATATTTTTTTAACTTTGTCAAATTTTAGTAATTAGAATGCTCCTATCATCTCTCTCTCTCTCTCTCTCTCTCTCTCTCTCTCTCTCTCTCTCCTCAAAGTTGTATACATTTATCTCTCTCTATCACTCTTCCATCCCCCTCTCTATACCTATCTCTACCTCTCCCTATCTCACTCTCTCCTCTCTCCACCAAACTCTAGACCCACCTCTCTACCAATCTCTCACCCATCACTCTCTACTCTCTATCTACCTACATTCTCTCTTTATAAGGACAACACACACAGTCTATCTCCTCTATATCATTCACATCTCCTTCTCTCTCTCCATACTACTCTATCTACTTAGATCCATCTCTCCTCTCCCTCTATTTACATACCTCCCTCTTAATACATTCCTACCTCCATTTCTATATATACATATCCCTCTCTCCCTCCCTCTCTTTCCCCCTTCCTCCTTCCCTCTCAATTTCTCTCTCTCATCCCTTTCCTCTCTAATTATTTGTATCTACCTTGTCCCTTTCTCTCTACATACTACATACCTCTCTCTCCCTCCCTACCTCTATTTATTTAAATACCACTCTATCCCTCCCTCTCCCTTTCCTTTTTCCTCCATCCTTCCCTAGTCTCTCTATGTATATCTATCTTGCATGTCCTTCTCCCTCTTTACATCTCCATCCCTCCTTCATTTCCTCTATATCTTTCGTCTCTATTTCTATCTATCAATCCATCTATCTCCCCTTGTACTCTCTCTTTATCAACCTTCTCCCTCTCTCTCTGTACCTCCTTCCCTCCGTACATCTCTCTATCTCACCTTTCTCTCCCTCCCTACCTTTCTCTCCTTCCCTCCATCTACATCTCTCTAACTACCTCCCCTATCTATATGAATACCTATGCCTCCCTCATATCCTCTCCACATCTCTATATCTCTCTTCTTATTTATCCTTTCTTGTCTACTTATCTCTATCTCCACTCCCTCCCACTCTCTCCCTCCATCCCTCTCCCTATATCCTCTTTCCACCTCTCTCTCTAACAAACACACAAATGTTTCCCTTCCTCCCTCCCTTCTTACCTCTCTCTACCTACCTCTTCCTCCCTCTAACCCCCTCTATCTACTTCCCTCTCTTGTTATACCTATCTTCCCCACTCTCTACATACATCTCCCTCTATACCTTCCTCCTCCTCCTCCCCTCTCTCTCTATACACACACATACATACCTCTCCCTCACTCTCCTCCTCCCTCTTTCCTTTTCCACTTCTCTTTATTTTACCTCTTCCTCCCTACCTCTCTCCCTCTCTCTCTACATACCTCCCCCTCCCTCCCTACCTCTCTCTACATACCCCCCCCTCCCTCCCAACCTCTCTTTCTAACTATAGGTCCACCTAAATCCCTCCTTCCCCTCTCTCTTACTCCCTCCATACTATATTTCTCTACATACCTCTCAATTCCTCCATCCATTGTTCCCTCTTTGTGTCTTTGACTTTCTCTCTATCTCACCTCTCTCTCTACATACATCTATCTCCCCTCTTGCTTCATTTCCCCCCCCTCTCTCTCTCTCCCTCCCTCCATCCTATTCTCTCAACTTATTTCTATCTCACCTCTCTCTATCCCCTCTACCATCGATGAAGAATGAGATAGCTTGGACAATAGTTGAGCATGTATAGGAGCTATTTTAGGGGAGCATCTTCAACCAACATTACAATGAAGCATTCTATTGAGATAAAATAGGAATAAATTAGATGGGCATCCAAAGAAATGTTTGATATACCAAATTGGAGTAAACACATATCCTTTATCCCTCCTTACATGCTGCTAAAGTTTAAGATGCTATTGAAACGAACATAGGACACCTTTGGTAATTTTCAATATTTACTAATTGTTATAACTAAAAATGTTAGTTCTTTCAAGCTACAAGCTAGTATTGTAACTTAAACTCTATTTTAGAATGATAAAAGCATTGTAACACTTCTTTTTCATGAATAAAAAATATTTTCTATTTTATTCTACTATAAGAACACCTTCTATCAATAAAATTCAATATTTTTCCTTCTCAATAATTGCTTCATTACATACAAAGTACTGGTTGTTAAATATTTATGTGATTTCACATAAGAATCATATAGTATATGTCTTATTCTAGCACCTTTAGAAATAAAATAACATTTAATTCTTGTAGCTTGTAAGTCGTGTAATGGATGAAAATATCTCTTAGTTGTGAAAAACACTATTAGTTGCATTATCGTCCTCTTAGGTTGCAATTGTCATTCCATTATTTGCATCTTAATGCATCCTTCAATTCAAAAATCCTAAAAACATTGCATAGTGACATGTTTATTGAAACAAGGTTCCAAGCTCCTATGATGAAACAAAGTTTGACATATCAACCGACGATTGGTCCACTGAATAACACAATGCAATCAAGCTTTAGTCCAAGGTAATCACAATTATATCCAATGCAATAATAAGGCAATATCAATCAAACATTTTATGACAAAGCAGGTATTCAAATAAAAAACTAGAGGAGAAAATAGCTCGAGAAGAAGAGATCTTGGAACAAAAAGTGAAAAACCATGAGAAGAATAGATCACAAAGGTCTAAATTATTTAAAAAGTTTCCAGGTCCAAATCCAAATATTGAGCCAATTGATGTAAAAGATCTTATTGAATGATCAGACATACCAACTCTCATCTGTCAAATAGAGATGATGAAACAATTTCAAGCAACACACACTAGTTTTAATCAAGTCCCAAATCAAAATTCGTTCAATCAAATCTCAAATCAATGACATATCCAACAACGACAACCAATGGTTCAACATATCCCACAACAACAACCAACAGTTCAACATTTCCAACCAACACAACCAATGGTCCAACATGTCCAACCAATACAATCGACTATGCAATTTAAACAATATTCTCAACCAATCACACAATATCAACAATTGGTCCAACCAAATGTCAAGTATCAACAAAAAATTCAGTATCAACAAATACAACCAAAAGTTCAAGAATAAAATTTGCAGCACATATCAAGCCAAATTTCAAACATGTCAGACCAATTTGACCAACACCCAATCCAAAATCAAAATTTAACACCAAATCAAAACCAAATCCCTTTCAAACAAGTCCAAAATAAAAACCCAACCATGTAAAAATATCGCAAGGACTCAATTGCATCTCCAAAGAAAGGTAGATCTATTACAAAGCTCTTAAAGAGAGTCCTAAGTGATTTTTCTAAGAAAGATCAAATTCATGCATCTATGTCTAGTAATGGCTTACTCCCGCATAAACAAATGGACTCTCCAATGGCATTTATTCTTACACCTATTAAAGCTTTGCAACAACCTCGCATATCATCTCCTAAAGCTTCACAAGAAAAATTTCAACCATTGCCTTCAATTAATACATCAAATAATGCATCCTCTCAAGGGTTGTTTGCAATAGAAATACAGTCTAATCTATGACTTTATACAAATCCCTTGTACTATTTAGAAATGCAATATTTAATGCCACTGGATGTTTCTCTTTTAGAGAGTCCCATACAAATTCCATATCCCTCATATCAAAGCATTGATCCCTTGCCAAAATCCCCCATGCATATCCAAAGTCCAACCCTATGTCAAGAGGATAATTTAGAGCATGAACAAATAATTCCTAAAACAAATCAAGATCAAGATTCTAAAACCTTATCATTCCATCCAATTGTTGACCAAGATCCCATCTTCCCAAACACTCATGTTGATTCCCCTATCCTTTTCCAGCATATCCAAAGTTTTTTTGACACTCTTCTCCTCGAGAAAGATCGAGATATCCCAATCCATTCTATCCTAAAAGATCCTCTTCCGTTTCATGAACAAATTGTCCTTCAAAATCCCATTGACATTCCATTCCTTAAGTAATACCAAGATATCCCTTCCATCCTTTCTAGTGATCCCATTCAAAGTCAAGAGAAGAGAACCATTAAAGAGGAATCCAATTATCTTCCTCCTTGTCAAGATCAAAGTATCCTTTTTGCTTCATGTCTTCCACAAGATCCCCTTGTTCTTCCACGTTCACGTCCTGATCCTCCATATACAATCCAAGATTTCATTTCCTTTGATGATCCCATTATTCCTCCCACTCCATCTCATGAAGAGCCCATCATTGATCCTAATCCCCCTCATGATCCTAATCCCCTTCATGATTCTAAAATTTTGATGCAAGATGTTTATGAACCCCCTACATGCAATATGGGTTCCTCCACTTTGGTTTAGTCTAATTGAAATCATGATTTCATTATTTATCTCATATCATATACACCTCATAATGGAGTCGCGTCTTCTTCCCAAAGAAAAGTATCCTACAAGTCAAGATATTCATAAAGGCAAAGGGGTAGACCTTCATGAGAAAAAACCCCTCAATATCAACCCAAATCTTACTAGCCATGCCTACATAGCCCACTCTCAAGATGTTGGTATCCTTGCTAAATCCCATGTTATTCCAAAATCCAAACATATACCTAGTCCTTCATCCCTTCCATCCATCTTAGGTCCTTACATCCCTTATGCAAGGTCAGAAAAGGTGCACATCCTTGAGCACCTTCCATCCATATAAAAGACCTTCATATCATTCCTTTCCATACATAAATTTCTCCCCCCCTCCAAGCAATTTGGATGCCAAGCATAAGAGTCATAAGTCCAACAATCCACATGTATTCAAGGATCAACATGTCCAATCTTATCGACATGTCAAAACAAAGGAAAATATGATCCAAAAAGAAAAATAAAAATCCAAAAGGCCACAAAGGCCAATTACTCAAAAATAAAATTCAAACTCTATTTAGGTTTCTAAGGCATTTGTAGAAGCGATGTGTTCCAAATAACCACAAAAGCATGAAAAATAAAAAACCATGTGGATTAGTATGAAGCTCCTTGAAGCACAATAAGAAGCATCCAAAGTTGATATTCCTCCATCACCTCCTTCATCCATTTTGGGTCCTTATGTACCAAAATCCATAGCCTTTCCTCCATCCAAATCTCAAAATTTGAAATGCATTTTTCCTCCTTCAGACCACCACCCCTCAAGGTGTGTGCCAATCCTTATCTTGCCAACATTTGCATCTGCACAAGCACAATTCTTCCAATACCCTATCCATTATCCAATTCATATCTTCCATCCTTCCGTCCCTCTGATCCCATCTTTTGCTTAAATCCTTTCCTTAGTTCCATCTGATTTCCATGTCATTATCCTTCCAACGTCTTTGAGCATATGTTTAATGGTCATGGTCTATTTTTCAAGGCTATTATCCAAACAAGAAGATGCTTCCATGTTCATGGTCCATGGTCCATTTTGAAAAAAAAAAGAAAGCAAAAAAAAAATGAAAAAGTGAAAAAAACATGAAAAATAATTCGTCATTTGGTGAAAACCTAGCAAACAGGCACCTTGGGCAAGTACCATGATGAAAACATGGAAAACAAGAATCATGTGTAATCTATGAACTTATTGCATATGGTACTTGGGGGAAGGTTTCATTATCATATCTTCCTATCATATCATATTTCCCTTCATCATCCTATCATACCCTTGTCATATCCTCCATTATCCTACCATCCCTCATGTCCATATCCCATTTTGCACCTTTGATCTTGACAAGGTTGATGATCTTATTGAACTTCATGCATCCTATTCACAACTTTCAGTGTACCATAGCTTTTGGTCTTTATCCATTGGCTTATTACAACCTTTTGTCCATATTTCTTGGCTTATTGCAATATTTTGTCACTATCCCTTAGCCTATCACAACCTTTAGTCTATATCCCTTATCCATTTTTTTATCTTTCTTATCCTATCTATATCCTATCGCTATCCATACACTCTTTTTTGTCCCTTGATACTAATCTGACACAAGGATGTAACATGCAAAAAATAGTTTCAAAAATATCTTGACATGTTCCTCATGGCATGCCATTGCTTTACATTGTCATATCCAGTCCCTTATCCCATCACACGATATCCTTTGGGAATTGAATCAACTCTATATCCATCATAAATGGCTCGTGTCTTCCCTCTATCAGCCATCATTTCAGCAAGCTTATTAACCATTCGTCATATTCCTTGCCTTGTTAGACAGTGGGGGCAAAATCATAAAAAATTACTAAAAATCAAATAATGTCCTAAAAACATCAATAAAAATTAAATATGATCATGAAAAAAATAAAAAAAATAAAAAAATGTCTTGAAATAATCCAAAAACATTTTAAAATGTCCTAAACAAAAACACACAAAAAAAAAAAGGTACAAAATCCTAAAAATTAGAAAACATCAAAATCAAAAAACAATCATTTTCATTCCATCAATAAATTGACTCTTTTGTACATAGACAAACATTTGAGTGGACATCAAACAGATAACACAATAAAACATTTTTCTTAACAAATCACACTTTAACAGATGAACTGTTCAATCAACCAAGCATTCAAATTGATCGAACTTGTCGTATCAATCAATCAAAATCAATGTCATTGGTCCTTTTCAACATTATCATGGGTCTTATACAGGGTGTAGTATACTCTAAACCAAACTTTTTCCTATCTTAGATGGGGTACTACATTCCCTGAAAGAAGACAACATGATCGTCCTATCATCAAACAAAAATTATCACTTTTGACAACAAGATCAGAATGGCAGTTTGACTTGTTTGAATTTGTGAATCTTATTTTTTATTGATTTATATTTGATCATGTTCCTATGCTACTCGATAATGTCACTGAGTGATTTAGAGTGGCTAGGATGGCTCATGGTCTTTCTTATTTTTTATTTTCTATTTGCGGAGTGTTTCATAACTTTCTGGGGCAAATATGTCTTAGGATGGTTGAACCATTCGTTGTCTACAATGTGTTTGTTTTATGCAAAGGGATTGCATTATCACCCTAGCCTTCATTTCCATGGTGTAGCGCATCCATTTTGCCATATCAAATAAAGGTTCTCACCTACTATTCACATTTGTGAAAGCAAGATTTCATCACACTAGTCATTCTTCACTTCTCACTTGCATTTCTTTTGGCTAACATTTCTTCTATCCCATCAATCCTTCTATCTATTCATCAAATCAATCATTCTCATGCTATCTATTCGATCTGATCAATCGAGAATTTCTTCATATGATATCAATCACCCCTTTTTCTATGATCCATTAACATTATTCATATCTAACTAACCATTTTTCTCTTTCCTCATTTTTCCTCTTTCACCTAACATTCTTCTCTTCTTTCGAGAGACCATTAATTTCTTTCATACATAAACAATCTCTCGAGAGGGCATCCTACCTTCATCCCTTAGTTTGTCGGGGTGTGATTTTTTTCAATTTTCTTTGAAGTAACGCTCAAAATCACATTGTCTCAAAGAGGGGAAAAATGCAGACACTAAAAAATGAGGAACAACATGTGCATAGTCTTTAATTAAACCCCTTTTTACTAACAATTCTTTTAAGTCCTAAATAAATAAATTAAATAATTTGTTTATTCCTTTTCTTTGTCTATTAATTAAATAAATTCATTTTATTTAATTAACTAATTCATAAATATGAGAAATAAATTAAGAAATGATTTCTATTAATTTTTCATATTTATCTTTCTCCAAAATAAAGATAATTAATAAATTTTATTCATTAATTAATCTTTATTTCCTGTTTTTCCTAATTTTTTATTCTTTTGTTTTATCCTCTTACTAAGGAGAAATTTAATAATTTTTAATTATTAATTTTTTTCCATAAAATTCTCCTAATTTTTGAATTTGGAAACTAATATCTTTCCTTGAGTTTCAAAAATTAATCTTTTTGGCAATCTCTGATTAATCTTAATTTTTTAATTCAAAAATGAGGTAAGCATCTTCAAAAATCTACTTTTTTTGTGAGAGAATATTTTATTTATTCTTATTCTTCTATTTATCTTTTCAAATGAAAATATTTAATAATTTTTAATTATTAGAATCTTCTAGTCTTTCTTCATCTTGCTAATTTGGTATTTATGACAAAATTAAATATTTTATTATTTATTCTCATAATGTCTTCTCATTTGCTTTCTTCTATCTTCATCCTTCCCCGAATGGTAGTTCTGTTGTGCACTCAATCTTGTCTATTGATTATTTTCAATCTTGAATCAATCGTAGCCATTGAATTAATCCTCAAATTTTCTATAAATTGAGCTCTCATTGCTCATTTTCAATAACCATATTTCGAGTATCCTTACGCTATCAATTTCGCTTACAAATCTTGCTTTCAAATACACTTTCTTTCTAGGTGAGAGCCACATCAAATTTGAAGGAGAAAGAAAGCCAATGGAGGTCAATGAAAGAAATTTAAGCAATATTGGTTTGCTTTTGTTTTGAATCTTGTCTTTCATTCCTTTGTTGAGTGTATTAGGACTTAATTTCATTGCAATTTATCCTTTGCGGTTGGCTAATTTAATTTCTTTGATGTTTTCGCCTATTTTCCTAGTTACGGTAGGAATTAGGGAATTTGTGCGTTTTGAATATTGTGAAAGAAGACAATGAAACACATTTGAAGGCCATCATAAATATCAATGTCATTGAGATTACTAATGTTCAGGACTTAGGTATAATGTTAAATACAACCGATCTTAAAAATTTGAGTTGTAGATAAACATAACTATTAGTACAACTAAGGCATAAACATGCTCATGCATAACTACAAATATTTTCACATGATCCTAATATGGCTATTTGGACACATGGCCCCATATTAGAGAGGGTGAATGATTGATGATAGAACAACCTTTAGAGTATCTATGTGGGGATGACTCACTCACTTTAGAGCTATTTGACAGGGAATTACTTGAATACAATTGATATGATATTAAAGACTCATGTGAACTTGGTGGGGTTATTGGAAGGAGGGGATATAAATTTGACAACATTCTAGAATACCCCTTGACTAGTGGGAAAATAAGGGAGAAAAGAGAAGCATGTAAACGGGATGGTGTCATGGTAGTTTAGATAACATTATGCTACATAATTACCCTTAATGGATCTTGTTTATTGAGGATAGCGAGAGATTAGAGCTAGTTCTACTATAAGATAGAGTGTAATTAATTGATTCTTATGGTCCACATAGTACATATCAAGAGAGTAGAGACACAAAAAAATATTAAGGGCACATGGATAGACTCATATTAAAAAACAAGGAAAGGCATAAAATCTAGTGTAATTAGGATTGTCAACACTTCCTCTCCTTCATAGTAGATGTAAATAATGGTCACAAAGGGGGAACACGGAGAGAACAAGGAGAGAAGGATGATGAGCATATTGCAAGAAGAGACCTAGATGACTATATAAGGTATAGTTGACCCCATCTATTAGAAGGCAATTACATGAGCTACATTCTGACATCATCTAGCTGAGATCAAACATCTAACTCAACACATAGATGACTACTAAGAGGGCACAATCACACAATAGCGAGAGGTTGTTGGTCCTAGAGAAAGGAGAGAGGGGAAAGAAAACTCAGCATGTAGCATTTAGAGATAGAATAAGATTATTTACATGTGGCCATTTATGATCATAAATTCAGGGGGTGATCCTACGATGGAGACTTCCATTGAACAGTCCTCCAGAATTTCACGTCTCTCAGGTGGCATCAAAGGCTCCACTTTAAATATCAAAATCATTTTTTTGTTTTGCCATATCTGACTGAATGCTTTTGAGACGTAGCTCGAAGAGATAGTTTGAGATCAAATAAAACAAAAAGCCATGAAGATGGCTTTCTGAAGCGTAGAACATTGAATCTGTCCATTTCCTTTTAAAACCAGAATATTTAATGCTGTGTATGCTATCAATATTCAACAAAGTTGTCTCCAAAGATAATGAAGAAACAGTCGACGTGGGCGAAGGGGACAAAAACGTGCATGATGCCTTCATCAACCGCACTAACCGCTGCCCAAAGACCAAGCAATAAATGAATAAATGAGTACTTGAGAATTTTTTAAAGATGGCGTATTCCATATAGAAAGCTACTTTGCCACGTTTAAAATGTATTTGGACAATCACCGATAATGCAAACAATTCCAGTCAAGCTGCCATCGAAACTTGCATTTTGACCAGATTGGAGTTTTGAATAGGGATGGGAGGCCAAATGCCTTAATTTAGAAAATTGAAAGGTTATAAATTAGCACTGGAACAATCTTTGTTTTGGAAATCGTAAAACGAGAAAACCAAAAGCAATTAGAACGGTTATTGAGCAGCATGGACGTTGACAGCATTCGCGAGCATTTGCTAGGGGACTCTCAGGATACTTTCTCATTTCCTGATTTCCATTCAAATTTTGGTTCAGAGACAGCCAGTACCTATAATTGGAATGAAATAATATACAGCTCCATGCTTGGAGTGAAGGAGGAGAATTCATTAGACGAAGAGAGGTTTCCATCTCCTGTCACGTCGGTTCCTCCGCCAGCTAGTAATAACGTACGTACGCAACAACAAGATTTTCCTGCATGGGAAACAACATCACCATGCAAAGAAAAGGCAGCTGCTTTAGAGAGGAGGCTGACGCCGCACTATAGGGGAGTGAGGCAGCGGCCGTGGGGGAAATTTGCAGCAGAAATACGAGATCCTGCTAAGAAAGGAGCCAGAGTATGGCTGGGCACCTTCACCACAGCGGAGGCCGCAGCCCTCGCATATGACCGCGCTGCTTTCAGAATTCGGGGATCCAAAGCGCTGCTCAACTTTCCCCTCCTCGACCACACGGCCACTGAAGATTATCAGGCAGTTCCCGAAAAGTTGACGAAGAGGAGGAGAAAGGAGGTGTCAGCGGGCGGCACTGAATTGAAGGAGCATTGTCTTTCTCAGTTCAGAAGGTCCCAGTGCTCTAGTATGACAAGTGCGGATTGGACGATCGGAGCGTAAAATGTGACAAACGCTTGCATTTCTTTCATCCTCCTTTTGAACAGCCTCTTCTTACCAATTCAAATCAAACTTAATCACCGCCTCGTTCAAATTGTCGACTAGCTGAGACCGACATACAACACAGCCCTCTTTTCGGCGCCTACAATCTTATCTACTATCTCATTTATCCTTATCAGAAATCAACATTCCCTCCTTGCCGACTGCTCAACCGATCATCCACCAGATGTTTATCTGATATTATTGTTGACTTACCTTCACAGCTGCCGTATACTGCAAGATAGCAATGTAAATAGCCTCTTTGTAGTTATAAATACAGAGGCAATTGTAATGTTGTAACACATTAATAAAATCTGTATTGTATGCTGTAGCATACGCTGTGTCTTATTTTCTGTCTTATATTACTTGTTTTATACATGATACTTGTTATTATCATTCTATTTCTGATAACTGGTATCAGAGCTAGGTTTGCTGATCACTGTTGTTTGAAGGAGCTGTTGTAGAAAAGGATAATTATTGTTGTAGAAGACTGCTATAGCGGCCTGAACAAGTTGAATAAAAGTTGTCGGTCAGCCAAGGAGGAATTGTTGAATATAGATGATGGCATCCAGTAGTGTTACCGAGCCTTAGATTCCACTATTCACCAGTAGGAACAATGATTTTTGGTCAATAAAAATGAGAACGTTATTCGCTCTTTGGATATGTGGGATTTGGTAGAAAATGGGCTTATAGAACCCGCAGATCAGACTGCCTATTAGACATTGATTCAAGCAGAAACAGATCAATTTGAAGAAAAGAAAAATAAAGATTTTAAAGCCCTGCTTGTTATTCAATTAGCGATGGATGATTCGTTGTTTCTAGTAAGTTTAATGCAATCTTTGTTGCTATTGAAGAATCAAATGAAACTCAATTATCTGTAGATAAACTTTTGGGATCTTTACTATCTCGTGAATCCAGAATGAATAGGAATAACGATTCTTCTTTAGAGAATACTTTTAGATCTCAGTTGATATTTAGAAGAGGATGAGGAAGGTCCAGCTTCAGAGGAGCAGGAAGAGGCAAAGGAGGACACGTGGATCTAGATCAAAGAGAAAGGACCTACCAATCTAATCAAAGTTTCAATAACAAAGGACGAGGAAGAAATCAATTTCAACAATAAACAATGTTTGATAAATCTCGTACACTATATTATTTATGCTCCAAGAAATCTTGTACAACTTTGAATCATCAAAGTCATGCAAGGCATCCTACTCCTAATTCAGATATAAGCAATGAGCCTGACCCTACACTTGCTTCATTAAATCCAAGGTATAGAAGTAAGAAAACAAGAAGTCTTGTGTAACATGAATCATCAAGTCATGCAGGGTATCCTACTCCTAATTCAGATGTGAGAAATGAGTCTGACCGTACACTTGATTCATTAAAACCAAGGTATAGAAGTAAGAAAATCTAAATGTATATTCAAATTTTGCTTTATTCTCCCATGTTCTTATTGTTTTTGAAATGGTAGTGGAAGAAGATGGATGAAGAAATAGATTCCATTGAAAGAAATCAAACATGGGAATTAGTGTATTAACTTAAAGATAAGGATTGTATAGGAGTTAAATAGATTTATAAAACTAAGTTTAATGTTAAAGGAAAAATTGTAAAACATAAAGTTAGATTAGTTGGAAGATATTTGTAATAATAGTAGGAGATTGATTATAATGAAAAGTTTTATCTAGTTTCTAGACTTTATATAGTGAGGATGGTTTTAGCAATAGTTGTACATAATAATTGGAAGGTTTATCAAATGAATGTAAAATGGTTTTACTTTTTTTAAGTTTATGTTGAAAAACCACTTAGATATGAGGTATATGGACATGCATATAAAGTATGTCGATTGGAAAATGAACTTTATAGTCTGAAACAAGCACCTAGAGTATGATATAGCAGGATTGATTCATATATGATAACTAATGGATTCAGTAGAAGTAATAGTGATTGTGTGTTATACATTGATGATTTAATTTTCGCTGGAAGTTTGTTGGTATACATGTTTAAGACAACCATGATGAATAATTATGAAATATTATGTGTTTTGTAGTTTTGTGATCATTTGTAAAGCCAATCATAAGTCTTTCAAGGTAAAAATAATATAGATGAGATTTTGAGTGACTTATGTTGGGGAGGAAATGGGAATGAGAGAAGCCTTAATTAATAAAATATGTGCCATTTGATTATTTTTGAAGCTCTCCTATGCCCTAAGAGGTCTCCACCCACTTCATGGTCTTTACCTCATGACTTAAAAAAATATGAGTAAAGTCTTAGTAGTTTTGAGGAGTAATGGAAAGTTCTAAACAAGTGGAGAGTATCTAGTAATAGTTAAATGAATTGGATAATAGTTTCAATCACTTAAAGAAGGCAATTTGAGTAGATCAACCATGACTCCAAGCATCTAGAAGCTATTTTATGGGAACATCTTTAATGATCAACATCATGTAGCATCGTAAGGAGGAGAAATAGGAAAAATATTGTTGGGAAACAAAAGAGAGGTTTGACCCAACAAATTTAAGCAAACACGTCTTTTATCCATCATTACATGTTTCTATAGTTTAAGAAGCTATTGTAGACAATATAAGGGTATGACTATGGTATTTTATTAGCTAGTTATTACTATATTATAATTAGTATTGTAACTTAAAAAAGGGATGTTATTTCAATCTACAAGCTATTATTGTAATTAAAACTCCATTATAGATTGATAAAATCATTGAATCAATTTTATATCATGATTAAAAAATATTTTTTAGACTGGATCTTCTATAAGAACACCTTCTATCACTAAAATTTAATAATTTTTCCTCCTCAATTACTATATCATTATGTGAGAAGTAGCTATTGATAAAAATATCTATGATTTCACATTTGAATCCTTGATTATATTTCTCATTCTATGACCTTTAGGGAGAAAACCACATATTTCTTGCAAATTGTAAGTTGTGTAATTGATGTGAACATCTATTAGTTGTAGAAATTATATTTTTCTTCAAAATTGTTAATCACTCAACCTTAATAAAATATATTTATGCATGAATTTGTGAAAAACTTGAGGTGCATTGAATCCGCAAAACTATAGAAGATTTATGTGTCAAAATAGTGGTATAGGTATTAAATAGTTTGGTGCATCACATCCTTAGATTATAGGTTTTATTTAATTCCACTTTTTATCTCTTTCCCCAACAAAACAAATCATTTTAAGTTAGTCTAGGGGATAAATCAAGGAAGCCAATATTCTCTGGAGATTGATATTTTATTATGAAAACCCCACACATTGAGAGGTTTTCCCATGTTTGACAAGATAGATGAGCTAGGTACTTAGAAAGGGTGCACATCTAAGTGATAAAATTTATAACCATATATCGATATTTAGGTCATCCTAGGGTTAATAGTTACCTATCTAGGTCATCTTGGGTAGCAGCCAAGGTATTGTTAGGATATGTAGGAGTTAGTGGCTAGTTATTAACATCATGTTGAGTATTATGTTCTTATTCAAGACTATCAAAGGTATCTAGTCCTTGGAGTGGATTCTAGGAGGTTTCCCCAATAAGATGGAATATTATTATAAATTATTTACAGTTGACATATTTACTATTTTATTCCTCTTTTGTAAGTCGTTTCATTACAAAATCCTCCATTCTCACTATTTTTTCTTCAAATATGATTATAAAAATATTTAAGGATAAACCACTAAGTTGGCCAAACTCTTTTGAATGAATGAATTAACCCTATGCTTTTCCTATTTTTCCCCTTATAAAATTTGCATCATTTTGATACTTTGGGATCTCATTCCAAGTGGGAGTAGGAGGAGAACATAGAAACATCATTATTGAATGGAATTTACCCTTATGTTCTAAGAAAATATTTTTTTTCTCCTCCACTTCAGTTGACCAAAAAAGCTCCCCTAATATACTAAAAAAAAGTGAAATAAATTATATCTAGACATAAAAAATTTAATTCTGAAGCAAAGAGTGAAACCCACTTTACCTTGACAATTGTAGAAACTCTAAGAAGTATGGCCACATAAGTGGAACAAATCCCAAAATTTTCAAATGGAAAATTGAGTGAACCAAAGCTTATAGAACACATTTAGCCAAAATTAATTTATTGAAAATAATTTAAACTTTTTTTTGTTTTATTTGTTCTATTTTTTATTGAAATAGATTAAACTTAAGTTCCTTTTTCAAAATATGTTTTGTCCAAAACTATTCACAAGTACATAACTACCATGAAAGGTACAAAAAAATTAGGTTAAACTCTCTTGATTGAAAATAAATCTGTTCAAAATATTTTTATTAAATATTTGTATTGGCCTAAAAGGCACCACAATCTAATCATTTACTATATAGAATACTCATGTTTTAGTTTTATAACATGTAATTTTTCTATTTTGACTTATTAATTTATTTTGATGTATTTTAAGGATATTACACTAGATGGAATAGGGTAAGGAATTAGAAATGACACCTCAACATCTTTCATTTAACTAAAAGTGAGAGTCACTAATCCTATAAAGGAAGAATAAAGAGGGTTGCCATAATCACAATTATTTTTCCATCCAACATTGTACTATATAATTCTCTAACATTCATGAATGTTGACTACAACACTTTATAGTTTTCACAAGTACAAGGTAAGTAAGTGATCATTTGTTGATTCTTATACTATTTTAGGTCTCGTCATTGTATTTCATAAAATATTTTTATTAACATTACATATCACAAAGAGGTAAATGGTTGTATTGCCCCTTTGGTGATAAACTTAGACATTTCTACTCTAGTACGAATTAGGAAAAAAACCTTCTAAATATTTTGAAATCTAAGACACTACGACACATTTGAAGAAAATTATATGTATCCTTTACATTAAGATTACTAGTGTCAAGGTGTTATATATAATGTTAAATAAAATTGATCTTAAAAAATGTGTGGTATAAAACAATATGATTATTAGTACAACTAGGGCATAAACATCCTCATGCACACCTAAAAATATTTTCATAGGATTGCACAATGTGGGGCAAATTTTATGATCATCACCTCGATAGTTATATTATGATTATTTGGGAACATGACCCCATATTAGAGACAATGAGAGATTGATGATAGAACAACCTTTACAGTATCTAGGTGGGAATCAATCGCTCACTTTAGAACCATTTTTTAAAAGAAGGGATTACTTGAATACAGCCAATATAATCATAAAGATTCATGCAAACATGGTGAAATTGTGGGAGGGATAGGATATATAAATATGATAGTATCGTAGATTATCCCTTGACTAGTGGGGAAATGTTATAAAGAAAGATGAGCATGCAATTGGTAGGATGTAATTATAGTTTTAGATAGCATTATGCATCATAATTACTCTCAATACATCGTGTTCATGTAGGATAGAGAGATATTAGAGTTGCTTCCACTATACAATAGTGTGGAATTGATTGACTATTGTGGTCCACATAATTGTTAGAGTAAAAGGTTTTATTTAATTAATTTAATCATATTGATTAATTAATTAAGTCACCTTTTTCTTTTTTCACTTAAGCTAAATTTAGGAGTTTTTATTTTTAGGCATTTAATATGCATGCATCCCTTAGGTATATTATTAATTCTTTATTAATTTTTAATTTGTTTTTAGGGTTTTTATCTTTAGAATTAGATTTGTTTATAAGGATGACATATCCTTCATTGTAAATTAAGCAATACATTCAATTATTGTTAACTGTCTTCAATTCTCTTTGTTGTTCAATTCTCTCTTATTGTGTGACATGTATTCTATCAGAAGATAATTGGGCTTGTGGGATTAACATTTCATGAATTTTAACATGGTATCAGAGCTCGAGATCGGAAGACCCTGTTCGCCTTTTATAGAGATATTCATGATTTCCAACAATCGGAGCACTTTGGGCTTAAACCAACATTGTCATTAGACTTAGAACATCCAAAAACCCCAAGATCGCCTATTCATTCACTCAGATATTCCACTGTTTGCTTTGAAGAAAATTTTATTCCTCCTTGACTAGCCGTACGGACAAAGGTACAATACAGGTATTTAAAAAAAAATGAAATAACTCTTTTTTAACAAATTTTTATTTTTTTGCCAGGGGGGGAAAGGGGGAGCTGACTTTTTGGTTTTTAAAAAAAAAAAAACATTGGTGCAAATTTTTTCCAGGGTCATAGGGAATATTCCTTGTGACCTCGCCCGCCATACCTGCGAGTACCGCAGGTTACCCGTGGGATGTCGGAGGGCCTGCAGGTAACCACAGGATTACCTTTGTGGCCCCACAATACCTACGGTCCATAGGCTACGAGGTCTGCAAGTGTCCTGGTGGGCCCCCGCAGAGGCACTTTTTTATTTTTTTAATTCTTTTAAGTTTTTTTAATAATAAAAGAAAACTGCTTTTTATTTTTTGTTCTTTTTTTAATTCATTTTTTTTAATAAAAAACTTTTTTATTGCATGTACTTTTTGGTTTTTTTAATCATTTTTTTAATACATGTGCTTTTTTCAATAAAAAACACTGTTTTTTTTTCTTTTTTCAAACAATTTTTTTTTGTATTTTGAGTTTTGGGTTTTTAATCATTTTTTTGGCATGTGTTTTAAAATAAATAACAAATTGTTTTTTTCTTTTTTTTCAAAAAGTCTTTTTGGGGGGGGCATTCTTTTTGTGTTTTTTTTAATAAAACAAACTAATTTTTCCCTAATGAGAAGAATTAGGAACACGCTTTATTTTCACCTAACCTATATGCAACGTTCTCCAACCGTCAACCTTGGGGGGGGGTAGTTTTGGCTTCCTTAATTTCACCCTTGGCTATATTCCAACCAGAGGGCATATCATCTACACAGATTTCTATAGGGCATCATTTGATGGCAGCCTCATCTACATGTTTTCTAGTTTTGCACACTTGCACACACACTATCATAAAGTGCCACACCTCTTTGTCATTCTTCTTTTGATGACACATATGATGCAATCAACCTGTATTGTAGATTAGGAATTCGATATTAGACTGTTGATCTGTATCCTCTATGGAGCATGTCAGTATGTTTGTGTAACTGATGGTTCCCATACCTAGTCTGTGTGCCTAATCTTTATCATCTGCAACGAGTGATTCATCATCATCGACATTGGTACTTGGTTTTTTCACACTCTGACATTTTTGGTGCAGCATTAGTTCTCATTATTCCTATGGAGGAACATTTACAAGAGATTCTACATTTTTGGAGGGCTTCATGGTCTTCCTTCGTTTCTTTTTAAAAGGGAGTTTTTTTCCCTGTGGGTTTTCTCCTTTTCTCCACTTTACAGAGATTTGCATGTTGTGATTGAGTACCTCATCAGGCCTTATTGCCGAGACCCAAATTTGTATTGTTGCATGTAGTTGCCTGTTTTGCATGTAGCTGCTTTTATGCACTTAGCTTTTTGGCTACTCCCTAAATTCATCTTAAGGGGGGGTGTTAGAGTAAAAGGTTTTATATGATTAATTAATTTAATCATATTGAGTAATTAATTAAGTCACCTTTTTCTTTTTTCACTTAAGCTAAATTTAGGAGTTTTTATTTTTAGGCATTTAATATGCACGCATCCCTTAGGTATATTAATAATTAATTCATTATTAATTATTAATTACTTTTTAGGGTTTCTATATTTAGAATTAGATTTATTTACAAGGATCACATATCCTTCATTGTAAATCAAGCATTCAGTTCTTGTTATTGTCTTCAATATTGTTGTGCAATTTCTTCTTTATATGTAACAGGTATTCTTGCAAATGATTAGTTGGACTTGTGGGAATTCAACAATCATGAATTCTAACATAACGTATGTGAAGAGATGAGGGAAATGAGAAATAATAGGGGCATATGGATAGACTCATGTAGGATGATGAGGAAAATCATAGAATCTAATGTAGGTAGGATTGTGACCACTTCCTCCTCCTCCATAGAAGATTTAGATAGTGGTCTCAAAGGAGAAACAAGGATAGGAGGAGAAACATATTGCAAGAAGAGGATTAGATGAAGAGGAAACTAAGACTACATGAGCTATAGTTGACACCATCTATTAGAAGGAAATTACTTTTGATCTTATTATATTTTTCTTCTTAGCAACTCATGGTGTAAGGATTTGGTGTATCTAATTGTGTTTTTATGGGTGTATGTGTGTGTAAAGACTATAAAAAAGTAGTGTAGAATCTTCATCCACAATAGATTATTAGATATTCTAGCCAAAGAGGTAGAGAGTATATGAGATTTTCTTCTTATGAACCCTCACTTAGTCCCTCTATGCTTGATAAGAAATGAATATGTTTTCACCAATGTGGCATGGGATGATGGAGGTTTGTTAGCTACACTCTAATATCACTTATCTAAGAGAAAATATAGGCACACTCAAGAAATTTAGGAACACGGAGAGGGACTACTAAGAAGACACAATCACACAAGGTAGTCTAGGTTGTTGGTCCTAATTAACAAAGAAAGAGGAAAAGTAACTCATCTTGTAGCACATGGAGATAGAATAAAATTACTATGCACTTATTAACATGTGGACATTTATGATCATAAATTCCTAAATTTCTTTGATCTAATTTATGTTAAAAAGCCATCAAAATTACAAGCTGTTATTTTAAAATTTACAATTTTTTTGTTTATTTCCATTGATCTTATAATCACTAAATTATTTATATAACTATATTTTTATGTAACCTTTATAAATAATTTTTTTTCCTAAAACCCTCATAAATACATTTTTAATTGTTTATATTATCATTTGTATCTCTTTTAAGCATAAATCTTTTTCTAAACTTCTTGGTTGTGTATGCTACCGATCAATATTCAACAAAGTTGTCTCGAAAGATGATGAAGAAATAGTCGACGTAAACTTTTGACGTGGGCAAACGGAACAAAACGTGCATGCCTTATCAGCCGTACTACTTGCCTTCCAAAGACCAAGCAATAAATGAATATAAAACCAGCAAGTTGAGTACTGAGATTTTTTTAAAGATGTATTCCATATAGGAAAGGTACTTTGCACGTTCAAAATGGATTTGGACATTCACTGATAATGCAAAAAATTGCAGTCAAGCTGCACCCGAAAGCTGCATTTTGACCAGATTGGAATTTTGAATAGGGAGGGGAGGCCAAATGCCTTAGTCTAGATTGTTGAAAGGTTATAAATTAGCCCTTCAACAATCTCATTTTGGATATCGAAAAAAAGAGAAAATCATAAGCAAAAATTGTTATTGAGGAGCATGGACGTTGACAGCATTCGCGAGCATTTGCTGGGGGACTCTCAGGATACTTTCTCATTTACTGATTTCTATACCAATTTTGGTTCAGAAACAGCCAGTACTTATAATTGGAATGAGACAAAGACTGAAATAATATACAGCTCCATGGTTGAAGTAAAGGAGGAGATTTCATTGGACGAAGAGAGGTTTCCATCTCCTGCCACGTCGGTTCCTCCGCCAGCTAGTAATAACGTACGTACGCAGCAACAAGATTTTCTTGCATGGCGAACAACACCACCATGCAAAGAGACGGCGGCTGCTTCAGAGGGGAGGCTGACGCGGCCGCACTATAGGGGAGTAAGGCAGCGGCGATGGGGTAAATTTGCAGCAGAAATACGAGATCCTGCTAAGAAAGGAGCCAGAGTATGGCTGGGCACCTTCACCACAGCGGAGGCCGCAGCCCTCGCATATGACCGTGCTGCTTTCAGAATTCGGGGATCCAAAGCACTGCTCAACTTTCCTCTCCTCGACCACGCGGTTACTGAAGATTATCTGGCATTGCCCCCGCAGGCAACGAAGAGGAGGAGAGAAGAGGACGAGAAGTGAAGTCCCAATGATGTGGATTGGACTAAATGAGCATAGATGGGACAAACGCCTGCATTTCTGTCATCTCTTCTTTGAACAACCTCTTCTTAGCAAATCAAATCAAACTTTGATCATTCTTTGTCCGCCATCCTGTAATAGATGGGGGTGAAGTGTTCTAATAGTTAATACCATTTATTGATAAACGATATTGCTTTTATTGTTGATGTATGCAAGGAAAATAGAGAAAATAAATAATTCTATTAAAACTGGAACTTAAACTACAATTCTTTTATGTAATGCTTTTTTTATTGAGTGAAAGGAAAAATGTGTCTAAATATAGTTCTATTGAATTTAAGATCTATTTGAAAACTCATTTTGTGATAATTGTTGGGATGACAGTATGGAGTCTCATGAATTTAGCTAAAATTTCATCATTTTCAAACATGTTCAATCTTTTGTATTCATTGTTCCTACATATTGTGAGTGCTTTTGGATCAGTTTTATTAATGAAACATGGTCCATATTCTTCATCTTTATATAACCAAGAACTTATGTCATTGTTGATGATCTCGTCATCTAGGAAATCATTCTATATGAAAAAGATTGTATCATTAAACTAAGTCACACATGCATGAAGATAAATAAATTCATGATTTCAAATAACAAAGTACACAAAAAAACCCATCAAACTTTATAAACTGGTGCAAGTACAAAAAGTGTGCAACATAGTGTGCAAGTCTGCAAGATCCCCAAAAACTATGTACCATGGTGACACTTTATCTTAGTGTATTTGTAAATGAGTGCATTCAATATATGTTGAAAATATAGAGAAAGGACTAAATGCTAAAAATACATATAAGAAAGAAAGAAAGAAAGAAAGATTCTTTTATAGTTTATGATGTCGAGTGGTCTGTATATAGGTCTACAGATGACTTATAGCAATATGGGACTACCCCATACTCCTTGGAGGAGGCACCTAATTGTGCTACAAATGAGGCATAGATACCTTACTCCTTATGGGGTTTGATTTTGTGACCTCTCTTTCAAGAGCACAAATTATTCACCACTAGGCCAACTCAAGCTAGATAACAACTTGAATTAAGTCATCCAACAAATAAAAAAATCAAGTGCTAAAATCTCCAAGTAATTATAGAGAAAGTGAAGTAATAATAAAATAAGTAAAAGGTACTTGGGGTAGAATCTATTAAAATTGCATAGATAACTATGAAGAGTTTTAAATTACCTTTCCAATAGAAACAACAATCATGAAAATCAAGATCCATATAAAAAGTCATGTGCTTGAGAGCTAGAAAAGAACATATACTTTTGTCAGACAATAAAATATGTTAGTTGCAAAATCAATGAAAATAACCTGCATATTTGAATATAAATTGGAACTAGGTTTTTGATTACATCTTATGTGCCGAATTTTAATAGCATATTCCCAACTTATGACAAAAACAAAAAAATAACTCCTTTATAGGGCTAGGGACCAGTTAGGGCTATGATCATACTACTAGCATCACCAATTCTATTATTAGAATATATTTTTAGATGATGAATATTTTATGTAGGTTAGAAAACCACTAACCAAGTGCTAATTATTTTTTTATGGAGTCATAAATTGTAAGTGGGAGTCTTAAATTGCCAATTATAACTCAAAAAATATCAAAATATGGGAAAACCCATTCAAGTAGTAAAAAACTATTGGGATGGAGATTTAAAACCATTGATGTTGCTCAAATCTCAACATCACTAGGTAGAAACATCGTTGAAATTTATCAAACTACCAAAATCTACAAAAAATAATTTTGGGAGCATTAGAGTCAATTCAAAAAGTGGCTAAAAATGGTTTCATAGAATGAAGAAAAAATTACTAATGGTGTGATAGAATGCCAACAAGGTCATGGCCACCAAGAAGATTTCAACAGGCTATTGACTTTCACCATATTAAAAACAAAATCAATATTGTGGCATGTCTATAGGGTTGATGTTGTGATATTGACAAAATATATATATTATTATTGTTAAAGAAAGCTCAAAAAAAGTAAAATTGAGAAAATCATGTTGTTGTAAATTAAAAAAATACCAACAAAATAATGATCATTATAATGTAAAATATTTTTTGAAACACATGTAGGTGGTGATGTAGATTTTAATAATGTTTGTGTATGATTTCAATGTTTGGATAGACAATTTTATATTTTTTAGGCATTTTTTATCCAATAGTGATGTTCACTTTTCTCCAAGATGTACAATTTAATCACTCAAGGTTAAATCTTTAACACTTAAATAAAATAGAGAATCATAGACTTAGATTGTTGACATCATGTCGGAGTTGATTCTTAAAACTCATAGCTCCCAATCATTACTTACAATCAAACACCTATCATAAAAAATAAAAAGAAAAGGATTAGCTAAGGAGGTGAAAGAGACAATTGATTAAAACAATTTTGAACCATTATGAATGTGCATTGTACTTTATCAAATGATACATTAATAAAATTATTATTAAAGGAACAAGAGAAAGTAAAAAATAGCCCTAGATGAAACCCTAGGTGAGGATAACAATAGAGCATGACATGTATCATCATCTTATAACTTAACACAAAAAGTATATGGACTAAGTAAGATTAACTAGATAGCGTGAAAAAGGACTTAATTAAGAAAATAATTAATTAGGATAATGTTCTTTTACTCTTACATACCTTGATTTGGTAAGAAATAATGGTGGAATATGTTGATGCTAAAGTGGTTGGATCAACATAGAGTGAGGATCTAGTTATGATCAAGGAGTGGTAAATTCTATGTTTGGATAATGATGAGATCATTGTACAGGCCTCCCAAAATTCTACTATATTGAAAAGGGTAATTATTAATGATAACTATGAATTTTATGCCATTACATGGGAATTTAATGCATTGGTAGTATGTGGAGGGAATGCCCTACATGATATGAGTCTATGGGTGTCTAAGGAGAAGGTTGCATGGGAGTTCAAGGCCAATAATGTGGAACATTGTTTATTGTAAGATAGGAACCATCTAAGTTAGAAGGTGAATTATAGCTTGAAACTATTTGTATGCACCATCATAAGAGTTTAAGTCATCTTCTTTGGAGGTTTCACATCAACTTAAAACATTGCTATTGTTTGACAAGTTTTTACGTACAAAGATTTCAATTTAATTCATGGTCTATGAGGATGTATTTGACATTTATATATTTGATAGACATTATATATGGATTTTTTGGATGTTTCATGGATCAATAGAGTACATATTCAAGTTAAATTTAATATAAGTTAGTATGAGGAGGATAAGTGTCCCACTAGGGCCTAAAACTTCATTCGGGTTGATATCATTAGGGACATGTGACTCCTTTAAAGCACAATCTAATATGTCCTTATGAAAGGGTGATGATTAAATAAGCTCAAGGTTAAATACCTATGGTAGATTTTTCTAAAGATCCTATAAGATGTCATATTGGGTGACTTGTTGGGAGGATGAAGAATTCACTTAGAGGGTAACCTGACCATGCATGGTGGTGATAACATAGTGAATGTTTTTTTATTATGATGGTATTTACTCATGAATTAGAATTATTTAATTTATATAGAACTAATAAATCATATGATATGGTTGTTTTATTGGCCACATTGACATAGTTTATACAATTATTTTGGGATGAACCTTTCATCAACATAGAGAACTATTTTTACTCATACTTAATATATGCTTGGTTTCTCATCAGATGAGGAGGATAAATGGAATTCCACTTCAATATCACCTCAACTGACAAGATCTTAGATATATTTTTAAGTTTCATACATTTTGACATTGTGTGACCTTTCATGCAAAGGCATACAATATTCATTTTCTCTATTACATGTAGTTTTGGGTGTATTTTAATCAAATAGTAGGGTGAATGAATTTTTTATTATTAGGAGATTTTTTTTTTGTTCTAGTATGGAAGCATGGGTTTTTTGTTTGTCATTTTCAATTTTTTGACTTATTTTTTTAATATATTTTCTATATAGTTTGTACAATTCAAATGGTTCAATCATTTTCTTTGTCACTAACAAATATTATTTTTTATTACTAAAATAACAACTTCTCATTGATTTAGTTATTATTATATTTGTCTTTGTTACAAAATTATACCAAACTATGAGTAATAAGATATTCCTCAATGGTGATCTTGATATTAATACTTTTATTAAAAAGTAGATACTTAATAGATGATATGGGTTGAAATTAGATCTTAGCATATGGATGAAAACTAAGATTTCAAATCTCCATGGAATATTATTAGGAACATGAATATGCTCAGCTATAGTCCTAATTAAGAGAGTTGAGCACTTTGGAATTCTATTTTCTTTTTTTTGTAATGGAAATGATATGAATGTATGCATGATCTAAGTATGATGATATAAAAAAGATGACTTGGTTCAATAAAAATAAATCATAGAACAAAAAGAAAACATAGTAGACTAAGTGTCTAAGAGTGTCAGACTAGAAACAAGATACAAAAAGGAACCCAGATCTACAAAGTGAGTCTAAGAGTTTTAGACTAGTGTATTGGGTAGCCCACTTTGAGGGTGTCTATGTTGATATAAATGAGAATATTTACAAATAGGAGATACTATGGGTCCATCTCTCATAAAATTAGTCAAAAATAGCTAGACATGTGTTCTTGGCACCCTAGTCTAGTTGTTTGCACTTGTTCAAGAGTTACTGCAATCCATGACAATCTGCTTTGCACTCCTATAACTCTTTTAAAGTCAAATATGAACTTGCACACATAGTAAATGGGGAATAATGTTGTGTTGTATAGGGGCTTTGTTGAACACTACTAGATGTTGAGAGGGCAGAGGGTGAATCAACATATAATAAAACTTGATCTAATTAAAATAATTAAACCATAATTTTCATTCATCATATGTGAATTAAAGTAAATAACTAAAACAAAAAATACATCCACACAAGAACACCAAGATTTTTATGTGGAAAATCCAAACTAGAAAAAACCATGGTGAGAATGAAACTTGTAATATATAATAAGTATTTACAATGGTTTAGGCAATAGGCTAGGGAGCTCACTACTTTGGACTTAAAGACTAAGGCACACAACCCTAGGGCAAGATTGAAAACAGAGACTTGCACAACTAAAGATCACCTCTTCAAGGTAAGATAAAAAACATGTATCTTGATAAAATGAGAAGAGAATAATAAATTTGAATTGCGAATGGAAAAGCATCTAGCAACATGCAAAAAAAAAATAACAACTTAATACTCATCTCTTTCATCTTTCATCTTTGCTCTAAAACATATCCATACCTTTGTAGCACATCAAACTTGCATCACATTCGCATCCTACTTCTATTTAGATTTTATTCATTTTCTTGTTAACTTTTGTCTATCTAATCTATCTATATGATATTTTTTTAACCTATCACCAAATAGATAAATTGATCTATCTTTATATATCCACCAGATCGCCATTAATCTCTATTGGGTTAGCTCAAAAGATGTAGCATATGTATATTCATCATCGATTGACAACATTACATGTCCAAGGCAAAGAAGACATGTAAAGATTCACACCAAGTCAACATACCTTCCAATTACCCTTATAAAGGTTCTACACACAACTACATGGACCACAACAGTAGCAGAGATATTTAATGAAGAATTGGATTTCTTTAATCTTGCAATATATAGAGGTAGGGATTGATTTGACCCATTTCAGAGAATTGTAATGACTAAGGGAGGAAAATTTACACACAGAATTGATAGCAAGGATTATTGGGCTAATCTCATGTTGATGGGTTCATAGTTAGAAGGAAGATGTGGTCTCGAATGTCAGTGGACTTCATGAGGAAGTGTAACTTCTTCTCTATTCTAGATCATGTTCAAGATGATGGGGATCATATCAATTTGTAGTATGCAAAGGAGAAAGATAAGCCTATCACATTTCCTAGTTGGATCCAACCTGAATTGTTAGATTTGAATATTTTTATGAGAGATATGAATGATTTCTCCAAGGAATGGGTGGACAAGTACATTAATGAGTTGAGAAAACTAAAGGTCACTGTAACCTATGAAAAAATGAGAAATGAGGAGTCATCTCTCAATGATTATGAAAGGAAAATAAGGAATGTTATAATGCACAATGATGAGGAGAGTCGGGCTCCCCAAAAAAGGAAAGGTATGCTTGGTGGATCATAAACAAAAGGCAAGGAGTACAGGCATAAGAAACATAAGTCTAATACTCCTCAATCTACCATTAGTTCCTCGGTCATGAAGGAGAAATATATGATACATAAATGGAATGAGTTTGATCAAGGTTCTGACACAGAAATATTACTAGAGAATGATCAATATGTATGCGTATAAGCACAATCAGCACCACACATGAAGATGGTGAAGAGCTGCCAGGATCTCCCACAATTCAACTTGCGGTCCATATGAAAAATAAATGGTGGATTTAACTAAGGATAAATATGTTTATGAGGTTATTTTAGCCTTGAGAGGATCTTAAAATGGGATGGAGTTCTCTACAATTCTCGATTGCTTGTGGAGTAGCATGGAGAAGAAGGTGATAGAGGCACAACCCACATAAAATATTGATAATTTCCTGTGGAGGTGGTAATTTGTTACCTCTAAGAGGAAGAATATTAGAGAATAAACTATCCACCGCTATCTCACATA
The DNA here is from genome assembly GCF_030272615.1 of Cryptomeria japonica. Taxonomy (NCBI): domain Eukaryota; kingdom Viridiplantae; phylum Streptophyta; class Pinopsida; order Cupressales; family Cupressaceae; genus Cryptomeria; species Cryptomeria japonica. The sequence goes on along the minus strand of NC_081410.1, from coordinate 36,728,867 downwards.
AACTGGCGCTAAGGGTGAGCTAAGGGATAAAAACATAATAATAAAATGACCACTAAACTAAGCTATGAAATTGCAGAAAATTAAAGTGTATGTAACAAAATAATAAAATTCTAACTATTATGGAAATACATAAATATAATTGGACTATACCAGAGGGCCTATTCGGTCTCAGGTCCCGGACATCAGTGCGCCATAAGGACATCAATACGTCGCACTATTGTCTATATGGATAGAGACCTACGAATGTACTTGAAATGTCCCAAAACCTGTCCTTAGCCGTTTAGAACCTATTCACCACCTATGCACAAAGAGATGGAAGAAAATGTTGGGGTTGTATAGGGGTTTGCCTTAGTCAAACCCCCGCTTTGGTGTTTCCACCATCATGGATAGCTAGATAGATAGATTTTATAAAAAGATAATTGTAATAGAAACCAACTTGAGTTAATGGAGGAAGACCCCTACTACATATATGATTTAATGATAAATGATAAATTAAATAGAAAAAAGCCTCACTTAATGGAGGAAAACCCATATTGCAATAATATATTAAATGCACCTAGACAATAGACACATTCAAAGATACAACAATGCAAAACATGCAATGTTGAAGATACAAGACAAGAGATAAGAGAGAAGACAAAGTGTTCTAGCCAAACCCCTCTCTTGAGACAAGAGCGTGATGAAGCTTGAGATAACATTGTTGTTGCAAGATAGTAGCTAAGTGTTCACAAAGAGAGCCAAGTTGTCAGAACCAAGAACATGAAAGACTGATTCCTTGAGAACTTTCTTTCCAAGAAAATCTAGAGCTTGCAATGAACAAGATGATGAATTTTCAATGCAACAAGCAAGCAGGAATAGCTATTATGGATGAATTCAATCGAAAGGGCATGCGTTGAAAAAGTCCTGATGTAGCATCCTAAATTGTACTCCCTTACAATTTCGCCCACTTTTGGGCTCTCATCTTAGCGTTCATGTCCAAAAGATAGACTAGGAGCTAATTTTTCTTATATCGTGCAGTCCTAGCCTCATTTCCACTTCATACATCACATGGCCCCTTGGTTTTGGCCCCAAAACTAGGTAGGACCAAGGCATGGAGCCTTGGTCCTCTCATTTGGGACTTTAATTTGGCCCCCCTTAACCGTCACAATGAGCTAGTAGGAATGTGATCTCCATGTCAGCTTATGTCAAAAAATTTAAAAAAAAATTGACGGGCAAGTATAAAAGGAGGTCCATCCCTCTCATTTCATCAACATAAAATAATCATAAGGCATCCACTCAATCCGTATTCAAGAAATCTATCATTCAAGAATTGAAGCATTCATCATCAAGCATTTCTAGAGACCTTGAAGGCTACATATTCTTCATTTATCCATTGTAGACCAATATTACATTATTCATATGTAAGAATGTTTGTGTAATTAGGGTTGTGTAATGCTCATGCCATTTCATACAACATATGTGGTTACATTCAAGAAGAAAAGCATCATTATCAGTCATTACAAATCTAAGGTATATTTGTCCATCATTTATTTCAGTATTTGCAATATTTCATTTAAGGTTAATTCCTAAATTGGGGTTTGACTTAGGAAATCCCCTATTTCCCCTTCTTTGTGTGTGTAGGAAATAGATACAGAGCTGCAATCTTCAAAATAAGCAACATTTATGGTGAGGAATTGATCCCACATTGGAGTGCAAAAAGTTTGGAGGACTAGGGCAACTGCCACCATAGTCTCGACATTTTAGGGGCTCTTTAGGGAACAAGTCCAAATTTACTTACATTGCTCAAATCCAAGTTCATGGCTCAATGCTATAATTGCAGCTTACTATTTATGTGTTTCTACTTCAATTTCCAATACTTTTACCCTAATTTCATTAATTCAATTTACAAAAAAGGTTAAATCATAAAAAACATAACCTAGTTAGAATTATCATTCCTAATCATTGTTGGTTTGTGACTAGATCTATTAGATTTCAACCTTCTTTTGAATGTAATGGTCTCTAATAAAAATTAGTGGTTTTCATACATCCTATGGTGAAAACCCTAATTTTCACTATTAGACCTAATATAGGATATGTGATTCCAAATTCGGGAATATGTTGAGAAATTAACATGATGTGTACAGGTTTGCACATCGCGCTTCTGTCCATACCAAGATAGTCGCAAATGAGCTTTAAGGGAAATTGGGGACACTTTCTCTTTTAAACTCATGATGTGAAAGCAATGAGATCTTAATCATGAGCCTTGTCATAAATGCACTAGGCAAAATGCGTAAGTGTCATAAATGCATTGGGCATAGTTTAGAACACTACACTTCCTAGCCCGGGTTGGATGGGAAAAGGAAAAGAAGAAAGCTCAAATGTTCTCTAGGATTACTAGAGATGATACAGGACCACTCATTTCACAAGTGGATGTCTAGATAGGTGATAAGACTAGAGATGTGGTCACTCCTATGGATTATCAGGTTACCGCAATTGATCTTGGAGCTACTATGAAGAAACAATATTTTAAAGAGCTAGATGATACCGTTAAGGCAATTAAGGCAATATTGGGTAAGGATATTGAAAAAAAAGAGACGTTTGAGAGTGAAAACAAGAGACTCAAGGAATATATCTAAGGGATGAATTCCCTAAGGCGTGAGGATCCCACCTTTGTCTCACCCATTTCTATTTCTCATGGATTCCCCTTTGATCATGAGGAAATGATGAATATATATCAAGAGGTTGGTAAATAGATAGAGTTTGTTTCAAGACAAGCAAATGATTTCCTTGCTCAACCTTTCCAAGCATTTGATAAGACAATGATGCTCATAGTTAGGATGCAATACTTGGAGGGAGTTTGGGAAGATTTTAAATTGTTCCACTTATTCATCACTCAAGGTGTTGAAGTGAATTCCTATGTCCACATTAATTTGGGAGGGAGTTGTTCAAGAAGGTAATGTGTATGATTTCCATGGTTGGTATTATTCTTTGGCCATACGGAAGTCATTGTATGACCATGAAAAGAAATAGTGCATGGATGTGGAGGGATCAATTCAAGAGATACAATCCAAGATCCTTACATCTATTAAAGAGTTATTGGGACAAGATGTCCATGCTTCCAACAGTTTGAATTTGTAAGAGTTGAAAGGGAAGATGAAGTTTATTTACTTCAGACAATTGGAATCCATAAGGAAGAATTGGCTAAATGACTTGGTTTCTCTTATGATTCACATCAACAACTTGCAGAAGCTTATGTCGGACAGGGAAAGCATTTTTTTAGCTTGCTGAAATACCTTAGATGTAATTGAATTGTAACATGAAGGACTAGCCAGTGTTATGATAGAGGAACTCAACTCAGTCTTGGCTAGATTCATTGAGTATGCACCTAGAGAGAGGGATGCAGGCCTAAATCTTCTAGAAGATTCCATACTTCATGACTAGGCATCATCCCATTGGACCCTATATTTTTACTCCACCTTTTGATGTAGACCCTAATGAGGGAAATGTTGGTATGATCTCAAGCCTTGATTCTAAATGAACCTTGGCCATTTATTTTAGTTTGAGACTCTATATAAACCCCATTCCTCTCATTTGTAAGAGAGAGATTTTTGAGCATTATCACCTATATGTTGCTAAATTGAATTCAATCATTGAAGTTTGGTGATTTTATTGAGATTTTGAAGCATTATGTGGTTCTCTCCAAAATTTAGCTTACAATTTGATTTCAAGTATTTTAGTTTAATTGAAATAAATTGTTGAATACATTTGAATGAAACTTGTTTATCCATACCACTAGCTTCTTGTTGATTGTAAGTTTGCCTTATGCGGCCAGCTGGAATTTAAATTGAACTTAACTTCAATTTGTGCTTACTCATTGACATGCATCCAATTGATGGTGTTAGTGTTGTTGGTATGAATTTGAACATCTATAGATTACCTTAGATGATTTCACTAAGCTTGTGTAGAGTTGTTCTTTGATGACAATACCTAGCCTAGTTGAATTTCATTGAATCATTTTCTATCTCTTGCATTCTAGGTTTAAGATAGGATTATAATAGAAATTATAAACCTTTTCTCTTTTTATTTTTGTTGAAAATATTTGTTAGATTAGATTGAGAGATCATCTTGCAAAATCATAAGTCATTTGAAATCATTGGCAAGCATACTCAATTCATGATAGGTTTGAAATCTTAGAACAATTGTGTACATCCCCACATGAAAACAATAATTTACATCAAACTAGATGCAGGAGCATCCCCGGTCAATGAGCAATCTTGCATCAACCAAAAATATTTCCTTTTAGTTTTGTTAATGCTTAGTTCCTTGTGAAGTTTTTTGTGTTTTACTAGTATGTACTAGTAGTTGCTTGTTCCTCATGGCAGATCTTGTTGGCAATTTCCTAGTAGTTTCATGTGGTAGATTTGATATTTCTAGTTCATTTGGGTTCTTCTTCGACATGTTATCGCTTTCAGTTGACTGCTTTTGGGTTCTTGGGACAGTTCTTGTCCTCACTGGTTGGTTTTCCTAATTTACTAGCATGATTCTTGGTGTGTGGATCCATCTTGGGTCTTGTCCAATATTCCTTGGCATGTGGCCGACCTTCCTACTGATCTGCATCACTTAGTTGTTATTTTCTAGAATGATTTCTTAAATCTTAGGGCCGACCTAATTACATGTTTCATTTTCCTCCATTGGTAAATATAATCTTTTGAGGCCAACCCAGATATGTTCCGGTGGGTATAAATATGATGTTATGTAATAATTTGTAGGGGAAGAGGAAGTAGAACTTAGAATAAGGATTGAGATTCGCATGTTGTGATTTGATTGATCTTTGGAGTCCTGATTGGGTTGTATCTTGCTTGTAGCCTACATGTAACTGGTTGACTAGCAGATGTTCTTTGATGATAATATGATGGTCACCAGAGGATTGCCGGAAGTACTATGACTTGAATATTATCTATTTATATGAATTTGTTATGTTTTCTTACTACTTTCATTGTGTTAGTATTGTTGCATAAGCTGATTGACTCTATTGAGGGTTTTCACAGGTTATGGTTGCATCAATTGGTATCAGAGCTAGTTATTGACCGACTAGGGGAAGAATCATCTGAGGCATTCCTTGACATGGATAGATCGCCGATTAGAGGTAGGTTGCATGTGTGTTCAATATATCATTGAGGGGAAGCAATTGAAATTGGTAGTCACATCATCAACTTGATGCAGTTCGCCGGAGTGGAAGGAGATATGTTGTCGAGGAGAACAAACCCTTGGAGGGTAGAGCAAATGATGGAAGACTTCAAGAATAAAGTAAGAAATGAAATCCAGAATGCTTTGGCTAGTTTGTGAAGAACCCTAACTTTGAGGATGAGTATGAGGAAGTCAGTGAAGAGCTTGAGGAAGCTAAAGGACCAAAAGATGAAAGAGAGGAAAGATTCCTAAGAGCAGTGGCGCAAGCAAGTAAAATGCACAAAGTTGAGGTTTCTAACTTTTTCGGAACGCTCAACCCGAAGGATCTGATTGATTGGATCGAAGATTTGGAGGACTACTTTGATTTTGATGATGTCAAGGACTTGCAGAGAGTCTAGTTGGCACAAACCAAGTTGAAAGGGCATGCTGCCTTGTGGTGGAAGGATTTGCAAAAAGATAGAGTGGAGAATGGTGAATTGAAGATCACCCAGTAGAGATAGATGGTTGCAAGGTTGAAGGCCAAGTTTATATTGGGAGACTATGAACTGGAGTTGTTCAAGAAATTACAGAACCTGAAACAAAGAAACATGACTGTGAAGGAATATACTAAGGAATTCTACAAGGTTGTAATCAGATCTAGACATAGAGAGATGGATAGAGAAAAGGTGGCAAGGTACATCAATGGACTTGCTTTTAACATTTGAGATGAGATGAGTATGTTGAAGATTTCAAGAGTTGAAGAAGCTTACCAATATGCTTTGAATATTGAGGAGAAGGTGAGAAGAAGACAATTGAATAAGGGAAAGGAGAAATTCAAGGTGAATGATAGTATGAAGAAACTGGTTGAAGAAGAGGAGTCAAAACCTAAGTGGAGTAAAGAACCAGAAGAAAAGACAACAAGGAAGGGTAGCAATAGTACCAATAGAGAATTTCTTGGCAAATGTTTCAAATGTTGAGAAACCGGACATAGATCTTATGAATGTAAGAAAGGAATGGTAAGAAGTTGTGTGGCAAGTGAAGAACCAAATGGTACCGGATCTTGCTATGCACCGGAGCAAGGAGAATCCCTTATGTTCAGAAGAAAGGATATCGTATCTACTTAGAGGAAGAGTCTTTTCCAGATAGTATGCAAATAAGGTGGTAAGTGTTGCAAGGTCATTGTAGATAGTGGAAGTACTAATAATTTAGTATCTGAGGAGATGGTTGAGAAGCATGAATTGAAGAGGCTTGAGCATCTTTTTCTTTATGAGGTAAGTTGGTTACAAGATGATTAAAAGGTAGAGATAAAGGAGCAGTGTTGGGTGAGTTTCAATATTGGGCTTTCTAGAGATGAAGTTTTATGTGATATTGTGTCAATGAATGTTTGTCATGTCTTGTTGGGAAAACCTTGGTAGTATGATAGAGGAGCTATTTATGATTCTAGAAGAAACCTGGTTACTATTGAAAAGGATGAGCAAAAGTTTACATTGATTTCTTTGAAGGAACAAGAGGAGGTGAAGAGATTGAGTCTTGAGAAAAGTTTCACTATTGAGAAACCAGTGATAGGGGTTAAACCGAAAGGATTGATGGAACTAGTCGCAGAGATTAGACTGGAGGGTGACATAAGCTTGCAAAAGGATTTGACAGATGATACTAATGGCCAGATGGAATTGGTCGATAGTGAGCTGATGGTGACAAACTGGATGAGGTCTTGTGGCAGAACCATGTCAGAGTTGCAGAAATAGGGATAATGTGCTAATAAGAAACAAAGCAGGAGAAACAAAGAGAGCCACAGGTTAGAGAAGCTGGTTGAAACACTGGGAGAGATAGAGCAGAGATTGGTAGATAAAGAATATGTTTGGATCAGAAATGAGCATGGGATCTTCATTCCAAATCCTTTTAGATATTCATGAGTTGCCTCTCATGGAAGATATTTTTTCTACTTAGGTTGTCTGATGCAGGAACGTCCTTGGTCGATGAGAAATCTTGCATCAACATAAAATCTTTCCTTTCAGTTTTGTTATTGCTTAGTTCCTTATGCAGTTTTCTGTGTTTTACCAGTATGTACCGGTAGTTGCTTGTTCCTCATGGCAAATCTTGTTGGTAATTTCTTGGCAGTTTCATGTGGTTGATTCCATATTTCTAGTTCATTTGGGTTCTTCTCCGGCATGTTATCGCTTTCGGTTGACTACTTCTGGGTTCTCGGAATAGTTCTTGTGCTCACTGGTTGGTTTTCCTTCATTACTGACACAATTCTTGGCGTGTGGATCCATCTTGGGTCTTGTTTGATGTTCCTTGGCATATGGACGACCTTCCTGCTAATTGACATCACTTGGTTGTTATTTTCTGAAAGGATTTCTTAAATCTTAGGGCCGACCTAATTAAACGTTTCATTTTCCTGCATTGGTAAATGTAATATTTTGAGGCCAACCCGGATATGTTCCAATGGGTATAAATATGATGTTATATAATCATTTGTAGGGGCAGAGGATGTAAAACTTAGAATAAGGATTGAGATTCACATGTTGTGATCTGATTGATCTTTTGAGTCTCGGTTGGGTTGTTTTTGGCTTGTAGCATGCATGTAACTGGTTGACTACCGGATGCTGTTTGATGATAATCTAATGATCGCCGGATGATTGCCAAAAGTTCAATGAATCGAATATGATATGTTTATATGAATTTGTTATGTTTTCTTATTGCTTTCATTGTGTAACTCTTGGTGCATAAGCCAGTTGACTCTATTGAGGGTTTTCATTGGTTATGGCTGCATCACATTGAGTTACCCACATTTCAAGAACTGACCTTAGAAACCTTGGAATCATCTTAATTGATATATAGTTAGCATCTAAGTTGATTTTCATCAAGAGAGTATAAGATACCTTGGTATTTTATTTTGTGTTTGAAGTGCCTTAAAAACACATCAATAGAACCATTGCTCTTTGTGATGATTAGGAGGCTAGTCATGTCTCACGACCTATGGAAGCTTCTCTATTGACTGCTATTAGTCTTGTTTCTTAGCACTTGTTTGATGGGGGTACTAGTTAGGTGTGTGAGGCTACTATTTTTAGGAATGGAAGGAAGAGAAAATGTAAGATAGATGCAACCAAGGGCTATATGGCCTCCCCTTCTATCATTTCCCTATCTTTGACTATGGATGATAATGATTTTTTTTTTTCATATCTCTAATTTTGTTGTTGACATAGTTGTTTCCGAAGATATGCATTTGCTTGTCAATATATTTTTAGGTGTTAGGACAAATTTTAATGTGTTTATAAGGTGGGATTAAGGAAATGGAATTCAGTGATACATCTAGAGATTTCACCAATTAGGATGACTTCCCATTTTATCATTTATAAACTATGCAAATTGGATTGGATCATCTTGAACAACCCATATATTCTTAGCAAGGTAGGATTATTTATCAATAAATAGGCACTAGGATTTGAAGTTGATAAATAAAGTGTTAACATAATACCTATTTGGGTTAAGGATCTTAGGCTTGCTTGGAATATTTGGCTCAGAGGAGGTCATATTAAGCATTGGAATTTCTTTTGGCTAACACTTCATGCTATATTTAGTCACCAAATCTAGGAAATAAATATTTTTCACTAGATTTTGTCTAATTATGGAGGTGAACAAGGTTCTCACTTTGGTGGTCATTTTTTTGCCCCAAACTAGGTGATTTGGTGCAACTAATTATCTTTGATGATTCTCTAATGGTTAGTCATAGTTTTATCAAAGCTAGTCATGCTATGGGAGGTGTCCAAAAGATAGGATATTGCATCCTATATAAAGGAAAAAAGAACTTGCAAACCCTTCCCAACCTCTTGCTATTGACGAAAGTAGAACCACCACAAGAGAGTTTCCAAAGGAGATTTGTAGAAAGAAGTTAAAGAAAGGGTTTCAAAGAAACCCAAGTTGTCTCCAACGCTTAGAATGTTACATAGAGATTGCCTAATCTGAATAAAGAAAATAGGGCGATGAATTTTCTTTTACTCCATTTTGATTCAAGAAAGGTTGTTAAAACTAGGAGTCCAGCCAAAAGGGAATTTTCTTGAAGACTCCATTAAAAACATTGAGAAATATGTTCCTTAGATCACTTACTAACTGTATAGCCAGTCCCTATTATTAGATGCTACAGGAGACTTGTAAATACTAACTACAGTAATTTTAAATTCAAAGACTAAGAAAAGTATGAGAAAAAATTCAACATTTAGTTTGCACGTTCCATATTTGTAGTAGACGGCTGAGCGGTCAAAGGCGGCTGGCAATCTCCATATTCTCAATGGTGACGTGGGTCGATTTAATTAGTGAAGTTTAAATAACTGCTCAATGGTCAAAAAAGATGGGCAATCTGGATATTCTCAAGGATGACGCAGGTCGAATTTTAGTTGGAACTTATGCCCGGTCTCAAAAGGACTCTGTTCGAAACGTACAATCTACATATTCTCCTTCTCCTTCAAACTTCTTCACAGATCGTCCTCCTGAGGCAAAAGAAGAATAAGCAAATAGAGAAAACTGTAAGCATGTTTATTCACACTATTTGCCGCTGTTTGCCTGGCGATGGAGATAACAATATCATACAGAAGCCGGATGAAACTTCTACTAAAGTTGGAGAGAATACAAATTCCAAGCAAGGTAAAGCTCCCACAGTACAGAAGAATCAAGGTGAAAATGGAGAAAAAAGACCTTCGTCTCGCTATAGAGGAGTGAGAGAGCGGCCATGGGGGAAATTTGCATCGGAAATACGAGATCCCTCTAAGCAGGGCGCAAGGGTTTGGCTGGGCACCTTCAAAACAGCTGAAGATGCCGCCCTCGCTTATGACCGTGCTGCCTTCAGGATCCGAGGATCCAGAGCTGTGCTCAACTTTCCCCTCCATGAGGCCAACTATAAGGTTGGTTCAGCACAGATTCAAACTGATTTGGCCCTTGGGCATATGGAGAGCACTGGAAGCTCCAGAAAAAGAGGGAGGGAAGAGACGGACACAGTGGAGACGATGGAGAAGCTGCTTTTTCCTTCAACTCTTAATGTCCCACAACATGCAATTAGGATGTTTGAACAATAATACTGGTAGCATCGTTAAGGGTTTTCTTTTTCTTTTCTTTTTTGAGAAGTTTAGTTTGCAAATAAGAAATATGTTTTGTGTTACCCATAAATTTATGGAAGCAGAATCATTTCAATGTTTTATAGCTGCAACTCACAACCATCTTTGTAGAATTCTTGTTATAGATGGGTGTAGAGCAATGTTTAATAGCTGTAGCTCACAATCATTTTTGGAGAAATCTGGTTATAGATGGGAGAACATGCTCTATGTAACATTGAAAAGAGGAATGTAAATACAATCATGTGACAAATTTATTTTGATTTTGAGTTTTTAATGCATATTTTGTGTTTTTAATTTTTGAATGAGATTCAAATGAGGATGATAACGATCTTCTCAACATCAAATTCATTTTCTTCATATTTTCAATACTAATCCTTTAGTTATAAAAAATATTTCATGAGCTTATATTGAAGCTGTGAAAAAAAAAATGGAGGATCTGGAAAAACAACTGCATGAGTAGGAGGACTGTATAGATTGTAGCAAAGAATAGAAGAAAATAGATAGCATTCCGGGTCAATTTTAGGATAGAGTAAAGAATATGGAGAATGCTCTCGGCAATTTGTTTACGATTACTGAGGAGATTATGAAAAAAAGTTGTCTTTGGCCAGGTTACTGGTAACTCCAAGATTAAGAAGTAGGAAAAGAGGAGTAATAGTAGGAAGCAAGAAAGAAGAAGAAAAGCACCAAGAGAACCTTCCTAGGAGGAGGCTATGGACTATTTGGTGAAAAAAGTGGAATCATATATATGTCAGTGTTTTTTTTTTATTATTTTTTTGAGATATTTTTTAATTGTTGTTAGCTGGTTTGGTTCTGGTCTGGTGACCAAGATACCAGACCACTATATTGTTAAGTTGCTTTTTGTTGGTTTGGCTCTGGTTTGGTGACTAGTTTTTGTTGTTTCTACTCATTCAATCTGTTATGTTTTGTTATTTGTAATTGGGTTCTTCGTTATGTAATAGAAAAACATCAAATCTATTTTTTACATATTTTTGTTATTAAAAACTATTTTATGTGACATGCATTGGTACAGTTCATAACATTTTAATCATAATTTTTTTTATGGTTATTTGTTTTAAATATTAGTATGGAAACTTATAATAGTTTTTAATATCTCATAATATGTTGCATAATCATAAATTTTAATAATTATATAAAATAATATTTAAAAAAATATATATTAAATATATCTTAGATTTTTTAAATTATTTATTGTATCATCTATCAGTTTATCCTTAAATCATATATTTCAAACCATCAATTTAATAATGAAGAATAGTTGACAAAATTATATCTCGCTAAAATCAAAATAAATTTAATTAACATTCAATGGATTAAATGATAGAATTATAATATTTATATTTTTTAGATGATAAAATGAAAGAAATGTTTACATATACAGGGGCTTTGGGATGCATGATCCAAGATGACAAGTGTCTTGTAAAGAAATAGTTATTTGGAGGATCAATCTATGTAGGATTGATAATGTCAAGAGAATCCAACTTGATGAGGGAAATATGGTTCTTAACTATTGTCAGTTGAAGATTGAATTTGGTAAAGTTGGCACATGCTCTCATCAATTAAGGAGATGTCACATAGATTCAACCATTTCCTTAGTTACATAAGTAGATAAATATTATTTGCCTATATAAACATAATATAAGTTACATAATAAATAAATAATTACACCAACACCACCCTCAAGTATAACTTAGGAAAGAAAAATGAGTTAGGGAAAGACAAGCCACATTAGGTACTCATACAATCTAATAGAATCCCAAGGTATAGTAGAAAGAGTCTACTCCGCAAAAGGAGAGAAAGAAAAATCATGTTATAGGAAATATTTTATTCCAAGGATGGAAGAGGAAGGCCTAGATAGTCCCCTAGAGGTGATAGTATCCCACACCCTAACAAGAGATTGAAGATGAACATATGTGCTCTATAAAAAAATTTTGGTAAAAATGTTTACAATCTTCTTTAATATATGATAGTACTAAATATTGATGATTTTCTCCAAATAAGATATTAGATGTGTACTACATTTGGACATCAATAAGTTTTATGTGTTTATAGTGAACAAGATTTATTGAGATTAAAATACCACTTTAGCTGTCATAGTAGATGACAAATTATAGTTAGTAGGTGATACCAAAATCTATTCTTAAGATGTTGTGAAGAAAATGGCCTCAAAAGTAGCATTCACAAATGCTCCATATCATGTATTTATAGGTGAGATAGAAATGGTATATTAATTTATAATTCTTCAACATATAGGACCAAATTCAAGGCAAGAATTATCACTATATGTGGAATTATAATCCTTGCAATCACTAGAAAAATCATAATTTTATATCCTAACAATTTTGTATCCTAACTTGCTACATGGTGTATCCTAAATGGTCGGGTCCTTATACATAGTGCATTGCACACAACACAAAAAGATTTCAAACTTTTTGAGGTTCTTGCATAAACAAAGATACCATGTCAATGTCAAAAGAAATATTAGTATGATTATATTTGAGATATATGAGACTCTCTTTAAGGTTTTGATATATGTTAGCATCAAGAAGAGGAGTCAAATAATGAGATGTAAATTGATACCTAATAGAAATGGAGGTAGGGTGGACTTGCAAGAAGCTATTTGGAATAATAAGTGTAGATGAAGAGCATATTTATGTTGAGAAATACTTATCCTTGTTGAACACACCTTAGCACTGAGAGGGGCGTGGGGGAGTGTGGTGGGGGAGGAGGTGGTGAATCAGTGCAGACCTTAAAACATATAAACTAAAAATTTATTTCCCAAAACAATGCCATCTTATATTTAACCTTATTAGTAGCAATGAAACACAATGCATAAGAGAGCACTAGATTTATGAGGAAAACCCAAACAAGAAAAAATCACAGTGAGAGTCAACTTTATTTGTAGATACCTAGGTAAAAGCACAATGTCGTGTCACCCTTTTATAAAGGAAGTGGCCAACAAAACTAAAACTATTTAACTTTGACTGCATAAAAGTGATATTTCTAAATTGAATTTCAAAATAGTGTAAACTAATCAATTGTAGAAATATTAATGAAATTTATGTTTATTATTTTTATAAATTTTTTTTTTTTAAATTTGACATTTTTTTAATATATTCAAAGACAAATTTTTATTGCTGAAATTGCTGAAAATCAGGGGTTCTAGTCGGCATCACAAAAAAAATTGAAAGCGAACATATTTTGTCTGATTTTAATTTTCCAAATAGAGGATATATATATGTAGTGCTAATTTTTTTTTTAAAAATTGATGTATATTTTTTTTGTAATAATATTTTAAAGTCCAACATAGCTCAATTTGGTAGTTTTCATCCAGCGTCACGTTTTGTCTACTAAATTTATCATTATCAAAAACAAAAATTATACGCTTTTGGAGAAGATTAGTGAAAAGTTTTTTGTTTTTTTTAATATCATCTAATTTTTTTTTAATTTCAAATTAGCCTATTTTTTTAACTTAAAAAACCTACTTGCAATGTTTAAAAAATAAAAAATATTAAATTTAATCAAAATAAAAAAAAAATGTCGAGATTCTTGACTTCGAGCTCTACAAAAGGGTATTTTTTTATTTTCGAAAAAAAATTCCACCTCATAAAAAACAAAGCAAAAGTGAAAAGTTGTAGAAATGCAGACAAAATGGTCATTTTCTTGCCAAATTACCTGACACTTAGGATAGTTCGACCAAACTCATTTCAGTCAAACTAGGTTTATATTGAAAATAGTTCAACTGAACTATATGCGCCATTTAGATGCCATGTGACATGGAAATTGTTTGGCTGGACTATGCTCTGTTAGCCCAAAGGGTGACATAGGTCCGTGCTTTTACCCACCTGAAATTATCCTTTAATTAAATAAATATTTATTATTTATTTAATCTCTTCCCTCTTTCCCAAATTAAATAAACTTTTATTTATTTAATAAATTCATTTACTTTTTTAGTCTTATCCAAATAAAAACACTTCTCCCTAAACTACCTACTCCTCAATCTTAGCTCTTCATTTCATCCTTTTACCTTTTAATCCAAACCCTCCATTTTTAGGATGATCTCTATAAAAAAGGCTTCTTCCTCTCATTTTCCATATAGCATACTTGGAGTATACTTACATTATGTCAAAATAACTTTATCATACATCATCACATCATCTTTGCAATCATAGATTTACATCATTACAACTACATTCATTCTTTCTTGAGCTCTTGTGCAAGTGTGACAAAAATCTAAGAGAAACCATATCAAATACAAGATCATGGAGGATAGAAGAACAATGGAGACAAGCCTACTTTGTGTGTGAATGGTATAGTCTTCATTATTTCATTGTTATTTACATGCATGGTAGATTTCTATTAATGTTGTGTTGAATTAGTTTGTAGATATAGGTTAGTGTTTGGCTTTATTAGGATTTATAAAGTAGGTTGACAAATTAGACATAAACATTTTAGCACACCCGATGGGACACTTGTCTCTTGTTTCTAATATTGTTGCTTCAGTTTTAGGTATTTTCAATTTTTGCAGGCCGAATTTTGTGATGATTTTATCTTGTCACATGCATAGGCTTTTTCAACGCATATCTAGTCTTTATTTTTACATGTACAGTAGATCCTGTCATGTATTTGGTCATTAGGGTTTTCTACAAATTTGGCATTTTTCTATTTTATTGCATGCTTGGTTGTTCTACACACATGTCTGGTTGTTCCTGACACATTTGTGGTAGTTTAGGCTACATGCCTGTTAATTATTATTTTAGTTATTTTTGACAGTTTTTATTTCATTGCATATCATATATGTTCTACCATTTCTATGACTCATTATGTCGCATGTATAGTTTACTATTGGTGTGTATATGGGTAATGCTAACATACGCCTGGTAGGTCTTGTTGTGTCTTTGTTTTTTGAGGTTTTTTTATTTTACAATTTATTAGTCCATTCTATTCTTGTTTAAGGAAGGTATAACAACATCTCTATCCTCCTCTAAACACTATTTTGTTCAAAAGAAAAACTTCTCCCAGGTGGTTGCGCAGGTTCCTCAAGCCGATGGTATTGCGCCTCTGGTTGTTGCCTCTGATTCAGGTGTTGCTTCACCTCAGGAGTGTGTGGATGCTTCTGGTGGCATCTTGATTGATCATTTGAAGGATGCTGGATCTTCTTCTTTGGTGGATGACCTTCCTGCTTCCTAGATTGCTGCTAGATCTTTGTCTGATTCTCTGATTTATGTTGTCCCTGCCTCTTCGGATGTTGCCTTTGTTCCTCGTGGTGATGGGAGGTCCTCTATTCTGGACCCATGTTCTTGGAAAAAGGATGTTGCTAGGGTTGAGGAGGGAGGGATTACCATTAAAAGTAATAAATCTAAGTCATCTCAGTCCTCTTTTGATATGACCCTTCGATCCCACAAGGGTAGGGGTAAGTGCAAGAAGTTGTGTCCACTTTTTGGCCAAAAAGTGGAAGTTTTTTCCCTTTTTTTTCAATTTCATTCCGTTTGACCTAAATATTTAAGGCACTTAAAGGATGATTCTTAAAAAAATTCAGTAATAGAAAATGTAGTGCTCAAAGTCTACTTTCCAAATATGTAATTGTTTTCAATACCCAAATCTTAAAAAGGAAGTTTGAATGGGCATTAGTAAAACCTATAGTTTAAAAGTCACTTTTTAGGACCATACCATGCCCATGTATGGCAAGCATAATTTGACCTAAATGAAACTATTTTTCTTTATCCTTTTGGGAAAAGATCTATAACTCACTCATCTTTGATGAGGATTTTGTTTTCTAATTGTTTTCCATATATATTTTTTTTTGTTATTTTTTAATTGGGCATAATCACTTGTTTGAAAAATCCGTGTGTACGACAAGCATAATTTGACCTAAAATTAACATTTTTTAATTTTTAATTTTTAGAAACTATATAGATTTGTCTGTATTTTGATGCCATATAATTTTTTTTTCAAAAAACTTAAAGACAAAAAAGTTATTAAAATTTTAAAAAACCATGTTATTTCAAGTTTATAGATCTCTTTCATTAGAAATTATTTTAAAATTAAAAATATTGATCAATTCTCTTAAAAAATTATATATTTGGAATCTAGACAATGTGTACTATAATGGGTTTTTGTTGTTTAAAAAAATTCTGAAAATTAGGTGTTCAGATATATTTTTGAAGTCATTTTTTTGTATGAAGCTTGATTTAGGGTTGAAGTTGCAGGTCAAACTAGTTTTGAGCCTCAAGTTCGGCTTTTCAAACCATTTACCAAGCCTATTTCCGAACCTAAAAGTGGGCCCCAAACAAATCTTTTTACAAATGGGATCCCGTGTTGAGAACGGGATCCCGTGTTGAGAACGGGATCCCGTGTTGAAAACGGGATCCCATTCTTTATTGCAAATTATTTATAAAAAAAAAGCAAACGAGATCCCGTTTGCTCTTACCATTAAATTTTTTTTTTTGAATTATATAAATATATGATCATTTAACATAATAAAACATGTCGATTCAAATGTGCGAGTTTTTAAATGATATATTATGATCTAGTTGTCCTTTGGATGCTTTTTGGTTGCAATTTTATATCCATTTTTTGAAGGTGGCATTTATTGCATAAGTTTTTAGTCATGGGGTCTAAACAATGTCATAAGAAGAAACAAAGGAGGAAATTGACCGTCGAGGAAATTCAAGAAGAATGAGAGAAGGAGGCCAAACGTCAAAGGAATAGAAGAATGATGATTCGACAAATGAATAATCCTGATGCTTCTAGATCCACAACAATGGAAGAGACAAACATTCAAGATGATGCCTTGGGGGACCAGATGGACGTAGAGGATGCAATTATGGATGATGATGATACGAATGAAATAATTATGAATAATATTCCAAGTACAACATCCTCAAATCTAGGTACATCTTCAAATTATCCAAGTACATCTTCAAATCCTTCTCTGCAAGACATGGATAATGTGATTATAGGTGATCGTCATATTGCTGATTTAGTAGAAGCTGGATATACCAATGTTGAGATTGATAGAATTTTCTATGAAAATGAAAACCTTCATGTTGGTAGAGATGAAATTCTTTTGAATGTTGAAACTGAAAATCCTTTTGACCATGGTGAAAATGAAAATCCTCCAATTGTTGAAGATCAGGGAAACTTTTTTATAAAAATTGAAAAAAAAGTTTTGGATAATCTTCCTGGTAAGATTTCTTGGAGATAGATAAGAACATATGCCAATAGAATATACAAAGAATTTTTTTATCAAAAAAAACTTGCAATTCAATGTCAACTTATGATGCAATTGATGAGAATGTGGAAAATGAGAAAAGTGATGAAAAAAATAGGCATCTATGTGAAAGCATCAAAAAAAGATGAATCTGTTAAGCATGTTATGTCTATTGTTGCAAGTGCCATTGAATCTATTGGTACAACGAGTCAATCTAAAGATAAGAATGCGACGCGACAAGCTATAACAACTGCCATAGTGAATAAAGCAACCTTGAATAAAAGGATGGTAAGCAACATTAGTGGAATTTTAAAAATGCATCCTAAAGCATTGGTTAGAGCAACTAAAAGAAGAGAAAGTATTGAAAGTGATCCAATCAACCAAAGTTGGAGTTTTAGTGGTAGACTTTGCAGGTCAGATATGAAATTGAACATTGAAGTGAAATATTTGGTTGAAAAGTTTTGGCATGATAATACAAGGGTATCATCTAATGCTAGAGATGTTCTAAAGTTGAGAGTGGGGTGTAAAATTCGTGACCCTCATCCAAAACACCTATTAGACACAACTCAAACTGAATTTTATAAAAAAAATTTGGATGAAGTTTTGTTACCTGGAAATATCACTATAAGTCAAAGATCATTTGAAAAATGCAAGCCCTGGTATGCGAAAATTAACAAGCAAAGAGACTCTTGTTGTTGTAAAACGCATGTGCAATTTCATTACTATTATGATGTTTTTCGATACATACATTGTGTTTTGCATAGTAACATGCTTATCTAGGAATGTGGTATTGATATGCCACCTAAATCAATCAAAGAATTTGTAGCAATTTTATTTTGTCAAAGAATCGATGGACAATTATTTTATTTACATTCATGTATTTCTGGACAATGTTCTAGCTATGGCAATTTTTCATCACTAGTAGAATGTATGCATGAGAGTAGTGAAATTGATTTTGGACAGCAACTAGTGGATGTTAGAAGATTTAAGAATGTTGAGTATCCTTTAAAGGATGAAAAAAAAGGAAAGCGTGTCAATTTAATCACAGAGAAGGTTAGTGTACATGCATTCATGTCAGAATTTAAAAGTAAGATTGTACCAAAATATGTGACACACTCTCAAAATGCTAGATGGCTTGATTCTCAATTTCACACATGTAGAAATACATTTCCAGTTGGAAGTATACTATCAGTGGTGGACTTTGCAGAAAACTATACTCTTAAGCCACAAGAGGAAATTCAATCTCAATATTACAATTCCACTCAAGTTGCTACTTTTGTTCATATTGTTTATAGACATGTAGATGATAGCATAGAGGATGATAGAAAAATCCTAAGGGAGTATCATTTCTATGTGAGTGATAATAGGATGGACTCGTCAAAGTTTGTTCAATATTGTTTCAGCATATTCTATAGAAATATAAGAGAAAGAGGAATCCAGATGATAGAACATCTTATATGGTCAGATAATTGTACTGGACAATTCAAGAATGCTCGAATGTTTTATTGGTTCAGTAGGGCTCACAAGGAATACAATATCCAACATATATGGAGTTTTTTTGAAGCTAGACATGGCAAAGGAGAACATGATGGAGCTGATGCATGTGTTAAAAGAATTCTTGCTAGGGAGCAATTAAAATTTTAAGATAATGTAAAATTTAAAGATGCACATACAATTGTAGATTGGTGCAACACAACCTTATCTACTAGACCAAGTGTGAAATCCACAATTCAACAATTCTTTTGGTTAGTTGAAGAGGAAAACATTGTGCCGAAACTTGATTGTGAGACAATTAGCGGATCAGCGAAATGGCATTCATTTAAGAGTTCAAATGTAAGCACATGGACTATATGGATAAGGGAACTTGCATGTTTTTGTCAGTTTTGTATTTCAGGTGCTTCTGATGTATGTGAGAATACTGAATAGGTTGAAGATTGGAATCAAAAATCGTTGACTCCTACTCAAGCACAAGATTAGATTAACACAATTGAAGATAATGATGAACTATTTGCATCAGATGATTATGATCATGTTTCAGACCTTGTACAAAAAGGTAATCATTTTTTATTATTTTGTTGGCCATTTAATAAAATTAGTTTCAAACTTTTTTATATTTGGTGTAAATTAAAAATGGCATTTTTTTAATTCTAAATTGTGATAATTTATTAATTTTTTGTTTGTCTAGGACATGTGTATGCCATTGTTGCACCTGAGGACAATGAAGAGGAAACAGAATATTGGTTGGCTCGATGTGTTGAGACTAAACACAAACTAGTTAATCCTCGAGAAGATGATGATGGTTTTCATTATCCGACTAGCTTAGTGGTAGTTGTTGGAACTTGGCTAAGGAAATATTTGACAAGGAAGAATGGTTTGCCTACTTTTGAAGATTATGAAACACATAAGAAGATAATACACTACTTGCATTTGATTGTTGCAACAAATATACAACTAGTGAGATATCGCGGCAGACCTAGTAATAAAAAGTTGTGGACAATTTCTATGGAAGATCACGAGACAATTATAGATGCTTTGGAAAAATGAGAGGATGCAGATGGTACAATGGAATAAGTATTTAAATAAAGAGGTATGTATACATGTTAAATGTATGTATGTATATATTGTGTACATGTATAATTTTTTTTTATTACATACCATTTGATCATATAGATGGTTTAAATATTATTGTTTGATATATATAGGTCCATCCCCTTATTGAGAGCTCTTACACAATTGTGTTACATGTAATGGAATAAGTATTTAATATATAGAGTTATGTATACTTGTTTTAAAATTATGTATGCCTTTTGAAATGATTATACTTGCTTTAAAATTATACTTCAAATGATCCTCTTTTAAGGCACATGTCCTATTTCTAGTTTGATCCCCTTAAGCCACATGTCCCAATTGTACACCCATGCCCTTAAGCCGAGTCAAGTCCTAATCAATTAATCTCCCCTTGAGTCATGTCATATAATTTAGTTCAAATGATCCTCTTTTAAGGCACATGTCCTATTTCTAGTTTGATCCACTTAAGCCACCTATCCCAAATTGTACACCCATCCCCTTAAGCCGAGTCATGTCCTAGTCAATTAATCTCCCCTGAAGCCATGTCCTATAATTTAGTTCAAATGATCCTCTTATAAGGCACATATCCCATTTATAGTTTGATCCCCTTAAGCCACATGTGCCAATTGTACACCCATGCCCTTAAGCCGAGTCATGTCCTAATTAATTAATCTCCCCTTAAGCCATGTCCTATAATTTAGTTCAAATGATCCTCTTTTAATGCACATGTCCTATTTCTAGTTTGATCCCCTTAAGCCACATGTCCCAAATTGTACACCCATCCCCTTAAGCCGAGTCATGTCCTATTTTTGTATTTTAAATTAAATTTGACTTACTTAATATACATGCATTTAACAAATTATTTCTAATTAAGTTCTGATTAAATTTTTTTTGTGTGCATGTAGGTACATCTTGTTACCAGGCTTTTAATTGTGGAGATCTAATTTAAAATCTCTAGATTGCTTTTGAAATTGTGGCGATCTAATTTATCTAGATCGCTTTTGAACCTACTTTAAATGTCTTAAGATTGGATCAAACTTATACAATACTTTAGATTTCAGAATATTGAGTTAGACTTATATATATATATATATATATATATATATATATATATATATATATATATATATATATATATATATATATATATATATATATATATATATATATATATATATATATATTTAAGACGTGTGGATCTTGAAAATTTTAAATTCGAGATACATGGATGAAGCTAAATTATTATATATTCAAGAGATGCACTTGGATTAAAAATTTTTATATTTAAGCTTTTAGTATGTATATATGTGTGCATGTACATGGTAAT
Source organism: Cryptomeria japonica (assembly GCF_030272615.1). NCBI lineage: Eukaryota > Viridiplantae > Streptophyta > Pinopsida > Cupressales > Cupressaceae > Cryptomeria > Cryptomeria japonica. Next base: position 36,707,488 of record NC_081410.1, on the reverse strand, counting down.
TTTAGAAATTATCAATTTCTTTGAATTAAATTTTTAATGTATACAACATTTGTGTGTGTAAACATGTGTTATTTGGAAAAATATCAAAATTGCAAGTGTTTTATTTTTAATACATGATATGTATGTACATGTGTACAAGTGTTCTATTTTTATAAATATCAATTCCTCATGTGTGTATATGTGTTCAATTTCACTTGCTATTTTGAGACGTGGATGAAGCTCTAAATTATTATTTTTAATCTATGTGTTCAAAATTGCACTTGCTCATACTACATATATGTGTTCAAAATTGCACTTCATTTATTTTTAATCTATTTATTTGGTTTTAGTATCATGTAAGTACACATACACATACATATACATATATAGATTTAGATTAAAAATAAATGAAATTTACATATAGCTTGAGATGATTATAAATAAATAAATATATGTATAAATATAATGTCCATGAAACACATGTATGTATGTGTACTAGAGAAGTATATATATATACATATATATACATATATGTATATACATATATATACATATATGTATATACATATATATACATATATGTATATACATATTGATGCTCTGCAAAAAGGATTAGAAAATCTGTTTGATGGCAACACACACAAGAGCACAAGAAACAAACGTTAGTGTTAGCAACAAAAGATTATCCTAAACAGGCATATCAAGAGAGATATTAAGCATGAAATAGAAAGCATATAAACATAAAATGAAATAGCTAATCAAGATGCTCATAGTTGCTCCTCCCTTGTTCCTCTCCTCTCCAAGTCCCAAACGAGTGTAGCTCTCAGCTTTTAGCACTAGCCATGGATGCCATATGGAGATTCAAGATGGTTGAATATGATAAGAAAATACTATGCAAGAGTAGATAGTGATGCTATGAAAAAGCTCTATGCTAATGCCAGTATAACAACAATACTCTAAAATGCTTCTCCTTTTGCTTGAGGAGAAGGGTTCTATTTATAGAAGAAATAGGGAAATGAAGGGTTAAGATTGAGCAATCTTAACAAGGGTTAGGATTGAAAGTTGGGGATCCATGTGCACAATTGGCACCAATAAAATGGTGACAAGTTTCAACATAGGATTGGGTTGAGAGAAGAGGTTGGAGGCATTAAAGGCCTGAGAAGACCTCATGGTTATCTAGAAGGCAAGGGTCAAGTCTAAATTAAGATTACCCACTGGATTAAGAGTTAATCCAAGGATAAACCTTTGTGCAAATGTTTAAGAGATAATCATGGTCAAAGCATTAATGGCCTGATGAGACCTTTGGGTTGGGTAGAGGTTGAGTCAAAACAAATGTTTTAACCATGTGGGAGGGTTTGAGGTAACCATTAATGGTTATTGGAGACTTTGGGGATTAAGTGGTTGAAGGTTGAAAGCCTTCAATGGTTATCAAAGACTTTGAGCCATTTAGTGGTTGAAGGTTGGAAGCTTTCAAAGGTTATCTAAGACTTTGAGGGTTAATTTGTTGAACACACAAAGCATTAATTGCTTTTCAAAGACTTTGGAGTCTTTGAGAAGTGACTCCAATTTGCTTAGGAATGTGACAATATTTAAGGGATGAATTTAGGCTAATTAGGAAGGGTTTAGAAGAATCTAGAAGGGGTTTAGGCATACAAGTGGATTTTGTAGGAAAATGCAAGTGGGAGAAATTTTGGTATTTTCAATTAAAATAAAATCATTTATTTCAATTAAATGGTGTAATTTGCATTTGGATAAATATTCAAATAAATATTAATTTATTTAAATGAGAAAAATGAAGATAAAGCATTAAAATGCTTGAAGACTTTGAGGGAAACCATTAAAGGCTTGAAGACTTTAAGGAAAACCATTAAAGTCTTAAGAAGACTATAGAAGGAAGCCATCAAGTTTGAAGACTTTAAAGCCATCAAGTTTGACTACTTTAAGGGAAACCATTAAAGGTTTCAAGTGGGTGAGGATAAATAGGATTTTAAATAAATAATTTATTTAAAATAGTTGTGCAACTTGCTTTTGTAGGAAAATACAAGTGGGTGGAGGATAAAGGTGATTTAAATAAATTATTTATTTAAAATAATTGTGCAACTTGCATTTGTAGGAAAATGCAAGTGGGTGGAGGATAAAGGTGATTTAAATAAATGTTAATTTATTTAAATGTGAGAGGTGGGATTTTGGGGGATTTAAATAAATATTAATTTATTTAAATGTGAGAGAATATTTAATTAAATAAATATGATTTATTTATTTAATTAATGGTCTGAATTTGGTTAAGTGAATTAAATCAAATAAATTGAATAATTTATTTAATTAATAGGAGAATAGGGTTAAGATGAATTAATTAAATATTAATTTAATTAATTATTAATTGATGGTTAAATAATCAAATAAATACTAAGTATTCATTTAATTAAGTGGACATATTTATGTGACTACATTTGCCCCTCTTTGAGACGGTGCGGTTTATCGCGTCGTTTCAAAGAAAGAAAAATAGGTGTGAAGAAATGCCCCATAAAATGTAAATTTAATGGGTGGTATGTCGAGATCTAACTCGGTGATTGTAACTTCTACTCATGCGCTGCTGATAGGCTTTGAGGTGATTGTATGCAGCTTGTCGCTTCTCATCAAGTAACTCTAAGTCCTGAAGACGGGATACTCTGTAGGCTTCATCATCGATGAGATTATGCAAGGAAACTCGTAAGGATGGTATCTCGACCTCAATAGGTAAGATAGCTTCAGCACCATAGACCAATGAATAAGGAGTTGCACCTGTAGGGGTTCGAATGCTAGTTCGATATGCCCATAATGCTGGATTCAATTGAACATGCCAATCACGACCGGCATCATTGACTGTCTTCTTTAGGATTCTCAATATGTTTTTATTGGATGCTTCGGCCTGACCATTGCCTTGTGGGTAATAGGGAGTGGAAAAGCGGTGTTGGATATGAAATTTCTCACAAAGCTCACGAACATCCTGATTTTTGAAAGGAAGACCGTTATCTGTGACAATGGACATGGGCACACCATACCGGCAGATGATGTAATTGAGGATGAATGAGGCGATCTGCTTGCCGGTGACTTGGGTAAGTGGAACAGCTTCGATCCACTTGGTGAAATATTCAGTGGCGGTAATAATGAATTTATGGCCATTGGATGAAGATGGATGGATTTTACCCACAAGGTCAAGGCCCCATTGACAAAAAGGCCATGGTGTTGTGATTGGTTGTAGTTCCTGTGCTGGTGCATGTATCAGGTCGCCATGAACTTGACATTTCTTGCATTTCCTGACAAAGTAGTAGGAATCCTTTTCCATAGATGGCCAATAGTATCCAGCTCGCATGAGTTTCTTGGCTAGTGACGGACCACTTGAGTGAGTCCCGCAAATTCCTTCATGTACCTCTTCCAAAGCCTTTGTTATCTCATCTTGTTCCAGACATCGAAGGAGAGTACCATCAAGACTACGTCGGTATAGGGTTTCAGCAATAATGGTATATCGAGCAGTTTGGCGAATGAAGGTTTTACGTTGATTATTTGATTGGTTGGGAGGAAGGGTGTGATCACGAAGATAAGTGTAGAACTCACCATACCATGGGGATTCAGAACCGACAAGGCGACATATCATTTCGGATTCGGGGATATCATAAGCGGGAATCCAAAGCTGTTCTACCAAGAACTCGTAGCGTGTTGAATTCTGTGGAAGATCTAGTAGAGATGCGATGGTAGCCATAGCGTCAGCAGCTCGATTCTGATCTCTTGGTATCTGCTCAAAAGTGATAGTAGTAAATGATGTCTTTAGAGTGTCCACCATTTGCTTGTATGGCATGAGTTTATCATCTTTGGTCTGATATTCATCTGTTGCTTGTCGAATGACTAGTTGGGAATCGCCATATACTTGTAGTTCTTGTAATTTCCATTGTACGGCTAACCTGAGTCCTGTGATCAAGGCCTCATACTCTGCTATGTTGTTTGTGCATGGAAATGTGAGCCTGTAAGACGTCGGGATGCTATCACCTTGAGGTGTGATAAACAGAATGCCTGCCCCCGAGCCGTGCCTAGTGTATGAACCATCAAAATATAGTTTCCATGGTTGTACTTCTGTGAGCATGAATATCTCTTCATCTGGAAAATTGGAAATGAGGGGATGATCGCCTATGAGTGGTGCATCGGCCAACTGATCTGCAATAACTTGAACTTTGATAGCTTTACGATCCACATACTCAATGTCAAATTCACTTAGAATCATTACCCATTTGGCCAAGTGACCTGTCAATGCTGCTTTGCTGAGTAAGTACTTGAGTGGATCAATCTTTGCAATGAGTTGCACCTTGTGTGTCAACAGATAGTGCCTCAGTTTAGTGGCTGTTAAGATTACTGCTAGGCAAGCTCGCTCAATAGGCGTGTAATTGAGTTCATAGCCCACCAGTGTGCGAGAGATATAGTAAATAGCACACTCTTTTCCTTCTGCATTATGTTGTGCCAGTAGCACACCCAGTGCTGTACTTGTCGCTGAGATATAAAGTAACAACGGTCTACTTGGATCTGGTGGCATCAGCAATGGTGGATTCATGAGATAGTTTTTAAGTGCCTGAAATGCTTGCTGGCATTTGTCATCCCACTGAAAGCGGATGTTCTTGTGTAGCAGGTGTGTGAATGGGTGACACTTATCAGCCAATTGTGCAATGAATCTGCGGATAGATTGAAGCCGTCCTTGTAGTGTTCTTAGCTGACTGATATTCTTTGGAGGTGGCATGTCCATGATTGCTTTAACCTTTGCTGGATCGACCTCAATGCCTTTGCTTGAGACAATGTATCCTAGAAGCTTCCCGGAGGTCACTCCGAAGACACATTTCTTTGGGTTGAGTCGAACATGGTATTGTTCCAATCTATCAAAGATTTTATCTAAGATGTGAAGATGTCCTTCTCTAGTAAGTGATTTTGCTAGTAAATCATCCACATAATCTTTCATTATAGTATGCATCATGTCATGGAAGATGGTGGTCATTGCTCTTTGATAGGTCGCTCCTGCATTCTTTAGACCAAGAGGCATTACATTCCAGCAGTATGTGCCCCATGGACATGTGAAGGCTGTCTTATGTTGGTCCTCTTGTGCGATCTTTATTTGATTGTATCCCGAAAAGCCATCCATGAGTGAAAGCATGGCATGTCCTGCTGTCAAATCTACTATGATGTCGATATTTGGTAGAGGGAAGTCATCCTTAGGACATGCCTTATTCAGATCTCTGATGTCTGTACAAATTCGGATGCCCCCTTTTGGTTTGCCAACTGGTACAATGTTGGAGATCCATTCTGCATAATCAATTGGTCTAATGAAACCAACATCCAGGAGTTTCTTGAGTTCTGTTTTGACTAGCATGGCAATCTGAGGATGCATCTTACGAAGCTTCTGCTTGACAGGTTTGGCTCCTTTTGCTACTGTGAGATGATGCATGACTAAATCAGGATCAAGCCCAGGCATGTCTGCATATGACCATGCAAAGTTGATCTGACGATGTTGGAAGAACTCTATAAATTGAGGCTGTTCCTCTGGAGTGAGAAGAGATGCCAGATGTATGATATGAGGGTTTTCAGGAGTCCCCACATTGTATTCTTTAGTCTCCTCCATGAGAATCATCGATCGTTCCTGTTGTGTACTAGCAGGGAGAATGTCAAACCCTTCATCCTCAAGTGCCTCAGAGAGGTTTTCACCGTTGGATACGCTCTTTCTTTTTACTTTTGTTGGATTAAACAGTGCCATAGTGTGGTTTTCAATGGAAGATCCATGTTTTAATGTTATATTTTTGCAGCTGAAGGGTTTGGCATCCGCCCCGAAGTATGCTGCGCTATTAAGTTCAATGGCGAATCCAGCTTTGTGATCCCCGCTTGGTAGATTATCCCTTAATTCCAAAAAGTCAATGATAGCCTCATCATTTTGGAAGAGGTCAAGACATGGGGGATTTGGTTGGTTCCATTCGATGAGTTCAGGGTGGATAATGGGCATTACTTCATCGATTAAGTTAAGTGCGGGAGATGTATCAGTGAGGGTTAAGACAGTCTGGTGAAGGTCGTTGATGGTACTCTCCCTATCAGAATCCGGCGTAGGATGAGACGTAGGGTCTGTGGAAGATGTTTCCAGCTCAGGTACCCAAGTGGTCTTTATCTGTGCTTCTCCGTAAATAGGAATGTCTTTGCGTGGCGGAGGTGGTGACGTGTCTTCCTCATCTGAAGTGTTAAGCTGTATAGAATCAAATTCCCACTCATGTGAGTCGGTCTCTGAATCACTTTCCAGCATCCAATTGCTATACCATACTGGGATGTCTTTTGAGTTAAATACGGCAGGTGTGATTGGTTTATGTATCCTTGTAGTGATCGGTGCTGCAGGAATTGTGATGGGGTTTAATGGATTTGTCACTGGAAGTATCGGTAATGGTGACTCAGTGGCTTCTGCTGGAACTACTGGTGCCATAGATGCTGCTGCGGGTTCCAATATAGTTGCTGCTGCTATTGGTGTTATTGACGGGATTACTGGTTCGATTGGTGGTATGTTTGGCACTGGTGATGGTTGCGGTGGGGTTGTGAGCCTTGATGGGGCAATGGCAATATTGCTTGATGGTGCTTTGATTATGAAAGGTGTCCTCTTTACAGTAGGTGGGCAAAATGGTTTGCTAGGTTTTCCTTTAAATCTGAGTTTAGGAAGGATCTCTTTTTCAAAGCCTAGGCCTGTATTACCTTTGGGCTTGAACTCTGGCAGCAGTGGTTCATGTCGTCCTTGTTTGCAGTATCCCAAAGCACTCTGACCATCATACCCCATTCTTTGCATAATGAGGAGGCCTTTGCCATACTATTCTGTAGGAAGTGTAACTCGCGGTATGTCAGTGGTGATGGGATCCTTATAGATCCAGTCCGCTAGGTCCTCATCTTGTGTTTCTTCCTCTTGACTCTTTCCAAGGATGAAAGGCGTTAAGGCACATGGAGGCGTGATTAGTGGTTGCTGGAGCAACTGCTGTGGTTTACCATGTGTTCTAGGAGAAGTGGGCATTTGTCCCACACAAAAGAGCTGACTCAAGTTGTATTCTCCAGGACCTTCCTCTGCGATTTTCATCTTAAGCTTTTCTTGCTTGGGTATAGGGGTGTTTGAACTAGCAAGAGAGGCGGGATTTACATATGATGTGGAGGAAATGGCTTCCCTATTATTAGGAACAGTAATTTCTGGTTGATGGCTGATATTATGGCAAAATGCAAAGGGATTTGCATCGCCCAGGATTGTGATCTCTGCACCATTATGTGGGAACTTGATACATTGATGGTAGGTAGATGGAACGGCTTGCATGGCATGTATCCAAGGTCTCCCTAGTAATAGATTATATGGCAGAGGAAGGTCCAGAACCTGACAAATGATATGCTTTACCACAGGGCCCACTCGGATTGGTAGTACCACGGCTCCTTTGGATGAACGCTCTGCATCATCATAGGCCTTGATGGTGATCTTCTTGCGAGGATCCACTGATTCTATTGCATATCCCAATGCTGTGACCAACTGTAGTGTGCAAATGTTTAGGCCTGCTCCATTATCGATCAAGACTCGCTTGATCCTGTGTTGGTTGACGAATCCTTCAATGTGGAGTGAGGCGTTATGAGGTTGCTGGAAGGAAGAGTTGTCACTTTCAGAAAAAGTGAGACAAGGTGATGACTTTAGACTTCCAACCATGGCTTGAAATTGGTCCGTATTTAGATTTGCAGGGACTGACGCCTCTTGGAGTGCTTGATCCAAGATAGTTTTATGAGATGGTGATAGGCGCAATAGTTCTAAAATGGATATGAGCGCAGGGGTTTTGTCTAATTGTTCCACAAGATTGTACTGCTTTGGGATGGAGGTGGTACCTTGTGGAGCTGCCTTGATGGTAACTTTGCCGCGACGTGTAACAACATTGCAATTTGAGGTGGGATTTTTGAAGGTTATAGTTGCAATTTGTTCACTGGCATCATATAGGTGATTTACAGTGTAGTTATACGCAGCCTGCGTATAGTCAGTGGTATCGGTGCCTCGCCTGGAAGTGGAAGGACCCCTTTGATCTTGTGATGGAAGTGGATTCTTGAACATCTGATGATCATTATTGGTTGTTTTTGGGTCATGCCCTTCAATTTCAATTTCTCGTTGCCTTGACCGTGATCGAGTTTGAGCCATTTTGTTTGCAAGTTTGTGTTGAAGTTGATTGAAGATGATGATGAGTTGTTTGATGAAGTATTGATGATTTTAGTGGATTGGTGGTATGTAGATCTCTAGCACTTTAAGGTAGATGCAACCGAAATTCCTTCTTTGAATTGCTTGTTTGTTTTGATAAGATTTGATGTGATAAGGTGTAGAGAAATCTGAGATGTGTTACAGATTTTGACTACCTAGCAATGAGAGGATTCACTCATGAACTAGTTTTAACCTGCGTAGATGTGTCTCTTAGGATGAGCTTATCCTAGATGTAGAAACAATCTAAAAAGTGATGTGATGTGTTTGATTTCAAGCAATATCTAAAAAGGAATCGTGGGACAAGAACCTCTTAATGTTTTGAGAGTTTTGGGATGGATTGATGATGAAGTGATGATGTATGAATGAGATGATGGATGTTTTGTTTTCAACTTCAATCTTTCAATAAAAACTTTGTGTCACGAATGGGACAAACTCTATCTCTTCCCTTTCAGGCGTTGGTGGCACTTCTCGAGCTGTGTTGTAGGTGATACAGATGTTTGGGAAGAAGTTGGGATTAATCTTTCCTCCTTGATTTTTGTGATAACTCAGAGCTCTATATTGCATAAAAGCTCTGCGGTTCAATGATTTGGAATCAAACTCGTTTGTTTTACCTTGAAGATAGAGATGCATGTGATGTAGAAAGACGCTATGGGAGACAAAGATTTGTCGATTGATATAGAAGAATTTTCTTCTTTTGATTAAAGCCTTTGAGCTCAATGGTCTTCTTTTTAAGGTAATATTCTGATGACACTTCTTCTTTCGCAAGATGTGAAGAATGGTCATAAAAGTGGTGACTCTGTGTTTGTTTGTACTTTGTTTTTGGTATTTTTGGTTGTGTTGACAGATGTTGGATGAATACTTTGTTTTTGGGATTGATTTTCTGATTTTTCTTTGACAAGAAAACAAAGCAAGCACACAAACACAAGATTGTAGCCTCAAAGGCACAAATGAGTATGGGTCTAGATCAACCCAATCCTTGGACTTGTTTTTGACCCTTCCTTTAGATTTATTTTAAGGTGTAATTCCAAAGCCTGAAGTCGGCTCAATTTGCACTAGGTCTGTAAAACGAACACACTTCAAACACTCTTTATCCCTATGGTCAAATGGCCAGTTGTGATAAATTTAGCCCACATCTTGATATTTCTTCGACTTTGGTACTACATACCTTATGAATCCCGCCGTGGCAGGTAAGGATGTGATATACTAAGTCTTGCGCGAGCATAACAAATAGATGATCCCTATGATGGGGGAGTCACCACTTTTATCAAGTCACAAGTGACCTTTCAAAAAGCTATGTTTCTACTCAAGGAAATATGTATGGTGAGTATCTTGGGAGCAAAACCATCTATGCTCTTGCACTAAATTATATCTCAAATATCCTCAATCAATAGAACGGGTGGGCTACTACTTAAAGGTGTTTAGTCATGTTCGATGTTTTTGGACATAAGTTCATTCTGCAGTGACTCACTTAAGAGCCTTGTAACTGGTGGTGGGGCCCATTTGTCCTTTCGGCCAGTTACACTGTAGGAACAGCTATACCCAAGGCTACAGCTTTCGCTCTCACCTGATTTCTATAGCGGCTCGAAGGATTTACCGCTCGAGGTCGTTCCCAAGAGTATCGATCCCTTGGCAGGCCTCTCTTAAAAAGATAAAATGTGAGTGTTACTAACACTTTTCTCTTGCACCTAGGACCACGAAAGCCAAGGGAGAGGATAGTGTGTGTTAGAAGTAGGACCACTCGACCAACTCTTTGCACAAGTGTGCCAAGCACGAAAAACACTTGTTCTTTTTAATCTATCATTGCAATGTGATCTAACTATTTGGAGATGTTGCTCCAACAATCATGGTGTTCTTTTTAATTTTCAAAGGCAATTGTTTGAGTAAACTAGAATTTGAAAATCCTGGTCAACTTAATGAAAAACACGTTTGCATGAAGTAAAATTGCTTTAAAAATGAGACAAGTTGATTGTGAATTTTATTTGCACCAAAAATGGAAGTGTGGATTGTGAGTTTTATCTTGATGCAAGAAATAAAATTTGCCTTGTTGATTTTAAGCACCAAAACGAAGTTTGTTTTCTAACTTGCAAAAAAAATAAAGTTGTTTTTGTATAAGTTTGTGGTTCTTTTTACCTTTGAACAATGAAATTCTTTTTAATAGCCCCAAACAAATGTGTGATTCTTTTTCAAAAGCCCAAATTTGAAATGTGAAGTTAATTTTAAACCAAAATAAAAAGTGAATTCATTTTTAAAACCAACTTCAAAAACAAGTTAGTAAAAAATATAAATCTACTCTTTAATCTAATTTAAATCTGCACAAAAGAGAAAAATAGTTAGTAAAATCCGCCTATTTGGTGGGCTTCTACAAGCCTAAATTTTTTATTTTTTTTTTGGTTTTTTATTTATTTTTGGTTACAAAGTGATTTGTACAACGTTTTGTTACAATAGCGCTAGTCTGCGTTTGAACAGAGGCACTATTTAACACAAACGTATTAAAAGAAAGGGAAAGACAGAGAAGGGAAAAGCACTGAAACAGGGGGAATAGCGCCAAAATAATGCCAAACGCACCAAAACAGTGTCAAAAGTGCAACCTGTGTGACATTTTCAACATTCAAACATGTTATTGGTTAAAAAAAAAAAAAAAAAAAAAAAAAAAAAAAAAAAAAATTGATCTTTTTGGTGTTTGGATTCACGTCGGGTTCACCAAATGATGCTCTGCAAAAAGGATTAGAAAATCTGTTTGATGGCAACACACACAAGAGCACAAGAAACAAACGTTAGTGTTAGCAACAAAAGATTATCCTAAACAGGCATATCAAGAGAGATATTAAGCATGAAATAGAAAGCATATAAACATAAAATGAAATAGCTAATCAAGATGCTCATAGTTGCTCCTCCCTTGTTCCTCTCCTCTCCAAGTCCCAAACGAGTGTAGCTCTCAGCTTTTAGCACTAGCCATGGATGCCATATGGAGATTCAAGATGGTTGAATATGATAAGAAAATACTATGCAAGAGTAGATAGTGATGCTATGAAAAAGCTCTATGCTAATGCCAGTATAACAACAATACTCTAAAATGCTTCTCCTTTTGCTTGAGGAGAAGGGTTCTATTTATAGAAGAAATAGGGAAATGAAGGGTTAAGATTGAGCAATCTTAACAAGGGTTAGGATTGAAAGTTGGGGATCCATGTGCACAATTGGCACCAATAAAATGGTGACAAGTTTCAACATAGGATTGGGTTGAGAGAAGAGGTTGGAGGCATTAAAGGCCTGAGAAGACCTCATGGTTATCTAGAAGGCAAGGGTCAAGTCTAAATTAAGATTACCCACTAGATTAAGAGTTAATCCAAGGATAAACCTTTGTGCAAATGTTTAAGAGATAATCATGGTCAAAGCATTAATGGCCTGATGAGACCTTTGGGTTGGGTAGAGGTTGAGTCAAAACAAATGTTTTAACCATGTGGGAGG